>NW_006159653.1:722061-724977 GCF_000334495.1 Tupaia belangeri chinensis | reverse complement strand
CTCGCCGCTCTGATCCTTTGTGCAGGGTGGTGCCGGGCGAGCGGCAGCGCCTGCGGAGACACTGCTTGAGGCGCCCTGGGGACCAGGGGCTGCACTCGAGCCTGACCCGGTGTCACCCTCCGCTGAGTGCCCTCCTGTGAGCAGCTGGGCAGGGCCCGCAGCTGGCCTGGCCTCCTGGTAGGCCTCCTCCCGTCGGCGCTGGCCATCCTCAGGGAGGCCGAGCCCACGCAGTCCCGGAGCTTTGGCAGGAGAGAGCTCAGGGGCTGTGGGCTGCACGGGGCGCAGCTCAGTGGCCCTGCCGGGCCTCGGTGCCTCCCAGTAGCCCGCGTCTCCCTTGGCCTCTGCAGTGGCCTCCTGACCGCGGGCGCAGGCAGCGCACCTGTAAGATCAGAACCTGGGCAGTGAAGGTTGGCACAGCCCTCCCGCCCTCCCCGGGCCTCGCTCCCGGCCGCAGGGTGTGAGGAGCCCGTGCCCGCGGGGAGCCCATGAGCTCCTACGCCTGCTTAAGTGGCTGCAAGGTATGGGCAGCCCCTGGCCCGAGGCCGTTCCAGGCAGAGCCGCCTCCCCGAGGCCCAGCCCCAGCGGGAGCGTCCAGGTGGCGGGCCTGGCCTGAGGTCTCTTCCTGGGGCAGGACTGCATCAAGCCTGTGAAGGCAGACAGGAGGCCCGGGAGCGGCGTGGCCAAGATCCACATCCAGGACGACGGGAGCTACTTCCAGGTTCATCAAGTAAGGCGGGCGGGGCTGCTGCTCCTCGGCCGGGGTTCGTCGTCGCAGTCAGATGCCGCGCCGGCGGGAGGCGGGAGGCGGGCGGCCTGGGCGGGGCTGTCTGCCTGCCTCCCTCCGTCTGTCTTATCTCGTCTGTCTTATCTCGGGCCTGGCGGGTAAGGTTTCTGGCTCAGACTCCCGTTCCTAGGGCACATGCACTTCCTCTCTGGGTAAGTGAGCGTGAGGTCCCGATGTGACGGTGTCAGAATTCACCCTGTCTGTCTCTCAGGCCCCAAAGAACATCCGCGCCTCCTGTGAGCCACTGCCCGGGTGGTGTGGCCCGAGATAGTGCCGGGAGCCCAGCCAGAGCCGTGTGGAGTGGAAGGACTGTGGGTGGTCCTAGGGACACAGGCCTCTGTGAGGGAGCAGCAGCGGATCGGACCCTTGCAGAGAAGGGCTGCTGTCTGCTCAGTCCAGGAGGACACTCGCAGCACACCTGGAACCCGCCTGGACCCGGGGAGCCGAGGGCCTCAGTGCAGGGCCCAGTGCGGGGCAGGTCCAGCTGAGAAGTGGGCGAGCTCCGTCGTGGAAGGGAGTTCCAGGCTGGAAGGGCGCCCACCTCCTCGCCCTCTGGGTGTTTCCTGGGCCCCTGCAGCTCGCCAGCCTGGCCCAGCCACCTCTGCACTGCAGGGGAGCCAGGGCTTAGGCCAGGACCGTCCTGTGTCTAAGAGTCACCCAGGGCTGCCCTGCAGACCTCAGCGGGCGCGCCAGGCCCTGCGCCTGTGGCCGGGTCTGAGACGTCACTGCCCCTGGCAGCCGGCCAGCTCCAGGGCCAGGCCCCACAGGCCCTCCACCCTGCGCCTCTCTACTCCATGCCCTCTCCCCTTTCCTCCTGGCCCTGACTCTGAGGGGTCCACACACAGTCTCGTCATCGCCATGAGAACCGGGTGGACCTCTGCCTTCCCAGAGGCCAGCCCCTGGCCCAGGACCCTGTGGGTAGGCAGGTCTCTGCTTCTCTAGTGATCTTGCGACAGTGAGCACTGTCCCTGTTTATTTTTATAATTAAATAATTTTTATAATATATGTATTTTTATATTTTTTTAACATTTTTATAGGAGACGTTTTTGCTATAGGGCACGTGCACTCGCCAGAAAGGCAGAGAGACAGAAAGACAGAAAGTAAGAAACCACCCCCCAGGGGGGATGGTCACGCCGCAATCCCTTCTCCTCCATTCTCCTCTTGGGATCTTCGGCACACACGCACATGTGCCTGGTGTGAGTTTTAAGCCACTGGGTCCGGGACACGAACCGCAGTCGACTACGTGGGAGTCCAGCGACATAGCCATTACGCCAACTGCGGGTCCCCCTGTGTGTATTTATATCCTAAGCTTTTACTATAGGGTGTGTGTGCTTGCCAGAGAGGGTAGAAGAGAGAGTGAGAAATCCCCCCAGTGGGGGATGGCCATGCCACTGTCCCTTCTCTCAGGGTTTTGAGCATGCACACGCACCCGGGGCATGATTCTCAAGCCGCTGGGGCCAGGACTCAAACCATACATTTAGCCACGTGGGATCCAGCATCCTCACCTCCATGCCACCTGCTGACCCTGGACATACTTCTGTGATACATAGTAGTTCTTTTTTACTTTTAGAGGTTTTTGCTATAGGGTACATGTATGTGCTCGATGGAGAGACAGAGACAAAAAGCAAGAAATCACCCACCGGGGGGATGGCCATGCCACAATCCCTTCTCCATTCTCTTGGGATTTCCTTGGCACGTACGCACACACACCAAGCATGAGTTTCAAGCTTCCAGGTCCAGGACTTGAACTGCAGTCAGCCGTATGGGAGTCCAGCGACATAACCATTATGCCACTTGCTGGTCCCAACAGCTAATTCTTTCAAAGCTGGGCAGCACATAAGACCCTCCGACCACCACGCTGTCCGTCTTGAGAGCTGGGGGCTGTCTGGCACTGGGTTCTCACTCCTCCGCAGGATGGCGGGAGCCAGAAGCTGGAGAAGGCCAAGGTGTCTCTGAACGACTGCCTGGCCTGCAGTGGCTGCGTCACGTCGGCAGAGACCGTGCTCATAGCACAGCAGAGCCACGAGGAGCTGCGGAAGGTTCTCCGCGCCAACGAGGTGGGTGAGAGGGCCACTCGAGACTCCACCCAGGGGCCCGCCCAGCAGCCTGCAGACGCCGCCCAGAGGCTTTGG
>NW_006159653.1:721421-721723 GCF_000334495.1 Tupaia belangeri chinensis | reverse complement strand
GAATCTGGAATATATGTCTTTATATATATATTTTTTTAATTTTTATAATTAAATAATTTTTATAATATATGTATTTTTATATTTTTTTAACATTTTTATAGGAGACGTTTTTGCTATAGGGCACGTGCACTCGCCAGAAAGGCAGAGAGACAGAAAGACAGAAAGTAAGAAACCACCCCCCAGGGGGGATGGTCACGCCGCAATCCCTTCTCCTCCATTCTCCTCTTGGGATCTTCGGCACACACGCACATGTGCCTGGTGTGAGTTTTAAGCCACTGGGTCCGGGACACGAACCGCAGTCG
>NW_006159653.1:713625-721323 GCF_000334495.1 Tupaia belangeri chinensis | reverse complement strand
AGAGAGGGTAGAAGAGAGAGTGAGAAATCCCCCCAGTGGGGGATGGCCATGCCACTGTCCCTTCTCTCAGGGTTTTGAGCATGCACACGCACCCGGGGCATGATTCTCAAGCCGCTGGGGCCAGGACTCAAACCATACATTTAGCCACGTGGGATCCAGCATCCTCACCTCCATGCCACCTGCTGACCCTGGACATACTTCTGTGATACATAGTAGTTCTTTTTTACTTTTAGAGGTTTTTGCTATAGGGTACATGTATGTGCTCGATGGAGAGACAGAGACAAAAAGCAAGAAATCACCCACCGGGGGGATGGCCATGCCACAATCCCTTCTCCATTCTCTTGGGATTTCCTTGGCACGTACGCACACACACCAAGCATGAGTTTCAAGCTTCCAGGTCCAGGACTTGAACTGCAGTCAGCCGTATGGGAGTCCAGCGACATAACCATTATGCCACTTGCTGGTCCCAACAGCTAATTCTTTCAAAGCTGGGCAGCACATAAGACCCTCCGACCACCACGCTGTCCGTCTTGAGAGCTGGGGGCTGTCTGGCACTGGGTTCTCACTCCTCCGCAGGATGGCGGGAGCCAGAAGCTGGAGAAGGCCAAGGTGTCTCTGAACGACTGCCTGGCCTGCAGTGGCTGCGTCACGTCGGCAGAGACCGTGCTCATAGCACAGCAGAGCCACGAGGAGCTGCGGAAGGTTCTCCGCGCCAACGAGGTGGGTGAGAGGGCCACTCGAGACTCCACCCAGGGGCCCGCCCAGCAGCCTGCAGACGCCGCCCAGTGTCTTTGGGTGGCCCTGCTCTCGCTCGTTTATGGATTCCATAAGAGGCAGGCCAGTGGCACAGCCCACCCAACCTCAGCCACCTCCAGGTGCAGGCACACATGTGCCTCCTGTACCAGGGACTCTCCTGTGTGGCTCGGCCTTGCAGGGTGTCATGTCTGCCCTCTGCACCACCCACTGTCCCCTACATATTTTAAGCATGATCAACAGGATCTCCGTGAAAGTCCAGGGTCTCTAGCCCATGGCGTGATGGTCTAAGTGACTTGATCCCACATGGCCGACCATGTGGTTCGAGTCCTGGACCTGGCATGCCTGAAACCCTGAGAGGAAAGAGAACTAGGGAGAAGGGTTGTGGCATGGCCGTGCCCCTTGGGGTGCTGTCTCTCCTTCCTGCACTCTTTCTGTCTGTCTCTGGCTAGTGCATGCCCACTGGCTGCCCAGGGTGCTGAGCCTGCGGCCCCAGCAGCCGGAAGCCTACAGCCCCGGCAGCCAGCAGCCTGCAGAGGCTCTGTCCCTCCGTAGAGGCTCTGTCCCTCCGTGCTTGCAGGCAGCAGCTCCAGGTCAGCAGAAGCTGGTTGTTGTCTCAGTCTCACCCCAGTCCAGAGCGTCCCTGGCTGCAAGGTTCCAGCTAAACCCTACAGAGACTGCCAAGAAATTAACTTCATTCTTTAAAAAAATAGGTAGGTGTGGAGCCTTGGGTGGCCGAGCTCTAGCGAGAGGGCCGTGCATCAAGCATGTTAGGCCTGACACATCCCGCGCCCGGTTCCCACTTTGCCTTTACTGCGCGGCCTGCCAGGGAGACTGCTGGTCCAGACCGCGCTGCCACACCCCCTCCCGTGGGGTCTCGTGCACCCTGGCAGAGGCCTTGGTCTGACATCACCACGGTGCTGGGGTCAGCCCCGTAAGGCCTGGATCATGCCAGACAGGAACGACAAGCAATGGAGGATTGTGGGCTAGCTGGTGGCGGGCGGGTCGTCCCCACAGGTCCCTGGAGCTGTGATTGATTGGGCTCAGAGAGAGCCGGCTGGAGCTCCAGCAGGTGGCGCTGCACGGCCTGGGCGGTGCTGGTCTTGGGGGCGCCAGGCTGTCCCAGCCGCCCGCGGAGTGGTTGGAGGAGCACCTGTGTAAGGCTGCGACCATGTCGGGTGACAGTGGCTTCTGGATAGAGTTGAGACCTCTACTCCCAAGGGTTGCCATGGGGCCGAGGCGCTCCACCGGGATACCCAATGGTTGGTTCCCTGGCGGCACTGTGGTCCCTGTACCTGGGCCGTGCCATCTCAGAGCGCCCGACCCGACCACAGCGGAGCAGCCAGGCGTTCCTGGGGCAGAGCCCGCTGGGGTGGGAACTGCGCCGTCCCCCATGCCTCCGTGTGATTAAGGAGCGCGCACCTTCCAGGGGCCCACTTCGTCTTTGACACTGCCTTCTCGCGGAACTTCAGCCTCCTTGAGAGCCAGCGCGAGTTCGTGCGGCGGTTCCGAGAGCAGGCCGGCTCCCCGCAGGCCTTGCCGCTGCTGGCTTCGGCCTGCCCAGGTGCGTGTGGGTGTGGCGTCCGTCCCCCCGTGTGTGGGGGACATTCCTGGAGCTGGCGGGGAAGGACGGGCAGCTCCCTGGGCCGGGCCGTCTCAGCCCCAAGGCGGCCGTGAGTCCTGAACGCGGCCGGCTGGGTGGGTCCCCGCGCCCTGCCAGCTGCCACTCCGCACAGGCTGGATCTGCTACGCGGAGAAGACCCACGGCCCCCTGCTCACGCCCCACCTCAGCACCGCCCGCTCGCCGCAGCAGGTCATGGGCTCACTGGTCAAGGACTTCTTCGCCCAGCAGCAGGTGACCGCCGCGGGGGGCGCTGAGCCCCTGGGATGCAGCCTCGCGGAGGCGTGGGGGTTCCTCAGGGTGGTGACCGCGCTCTCCGGGGTGCACGGTGGCTCCCCTCTCAGCTCGCCTCTCGCTGCCCAGGCAAGTTCCCGTGTGACCCGTCTGCCCCAGAGGGGCAGACCAGGGCCAAGGAGCAGGTGCCCAGGCTGCCAAGGAAGCACGGGCACCCGTGGCCTGGGAGCTGTGGTGGGGAGCACTTGTGGGGTAGCTGACGACAGGTCTGCGGGGCCTGTCCTGCACCGACTGCCCGAGTGTCAGCCCCTTGATGGCCGAGCAGCCAGTGGCCCAAGGAGCATCACAGGGTTGGCTCTGTCGAGGAGGAGGGCCAGTTGGGATGGGTCAGGTCGTCCTCGGAGCCAGGGCCCGCAGTGTCTATGACACAGCCACAGAGCCCTCGGGGAGGCTTCTGGGAAATGACCTGAGGCTGTGGTCACTCCCTGGCCGCTGCCCAGGGAGTGCCGCACGCAGGAGCCACACCATGTTGGGGTCAGGCGATGAGTGGTGTCCATGTCCGGGTAGGGCCTGGCCCCTGACAAGGTCTACCACGTCACAGTGATGCCCTGCTATGACAAAAAGCTGGAAGCTTCCAGACCTGACTTCTTCAACCACGAATACCAGACTCGAGACGTGGACTGTGTCCTGACAACAGGTGTGGCTCCTGGGTGGGGTACCCCGTCACCTCTTGTCCCAAAGCTGGGTAGGCCATCTGCAGCTGACGCAGCTCAGAGACCACGGCCACTCAGGGCTCAGTGGCACCCCTCCTGTGCTCCGGCGTGAGGCAGGGGCAGCAGATCAGCTCAGGCCCTAGGACCTGTTTTGTAGGAGAGGAGCTGTTTTTCTGTGCTTTTTTTTTTTTCCTTTTCCTTTTGCCACAGGGCACATGTTCTTGCCAAGAGAGACAGAGAAAGGGAAAGTGAAGGCTGCTGCTTCTTGGGCACACAGTGGTTCTATTTTCTCAAGCCCCTCCTGAACCGCAGTCACCCACGTGGGATCCAGGGCCTTAACCAGCGTCCCATCCACTGGCCCAAGAAGGCGTTTGACAGTCGCCATTGCGCCCCTCTGCGCCGGCCTCATCAGCTAGGCTCACACGTGTGGGGTCCAAGCCCGGGCAGTGCATTGCCCAGGGTGCGGGGCAGACAGGGCGCTGATGGCCAGGGACCCTCATCACTTCCATGCCACCCCAGGGCATGAATAAGGTGGTTCCCCGAAGGTCTTCAGACGGAGCGGACGTTTAGCGGGTGTCACTAGACCCCAGCTGAAGTGCGCCTGTGCTGTGCTTTGTGGCAGGAGAAGTTTACAAGCTGCTGGAGGAACAAGGGGTCTCGCTGCCAGACCTGGAGCCAGCCCCTCTGGACAGCCTGTGAGTCGGCTGCCTGGGGCAGTTCGCAGGGACGGGTCCAGGCAGGCTTCATTTGGCTATAGATGGCACCCATGGGGGTGGGCGGCATCCCACCTCCCCTCTTCAGTGGCCACTGGGCAGCTGGGGCTGGGCCAGTTTTACACAGCTTGAGCCCCAGGGTCCTGATGGCCCCTCACATCTGAGAGTCAATTCCCACTCAGAAAAGCCAGCAGTCTTGGGTGAGAGGCAGAAACTGTCCTCGTGTCTGCCCTCCGGCCTGTGCTGACCTGCCCCTCCCCAGGCCCAGCAGCGTGTCTGCCGAGGAACCCACCAGCCACCGGGGCGGGGGCTCAGGGGGCTACCTGGAGCACGTGTTCCGGCATGCGGCTCGAGAGCTCTTCGGGATCCACGTGGACGAACTCACCTACAGACCCCTGAGGTGAGCGGGCAGCCCCACCCGGCCCCTCCGAGGTGCCCGGACCCGTGCCCTTAAGCCCCACGGGCCTCCCCTGCGGGTGGATGGAGGCCAGGTAGACAACCAGCCTGTGCCCCCAGGAACAAGGACTTCCAAGAGGTGACCCTGGAGCGAGAGGGCCAGGTGCTGCTGCACTTCGCAGCCGCGTACGGTTTCCGCAACATCCAGAACCTGGTACAGAAGCTCAGGCGAGGACGCTGCCCCTATCACTATGTGGAGGTCATGGCCTGCCCTGCAGGTGCGCCCCTTACCCCTGCCCCTATGTGCAGGTCATGGCCTCCCTGCAGGTGCACCTCCCCTACCCCTGCCCCTATCACTACGTGGAGGTCGTGGCCTGCCCTGCAGGTGCTTCTCCCCTACCCCTGCCCCTATCACTACGTGGAGGTCGTGGCCTGCCCTGCAGGTGCGCCCCTACGTGGAGGTCATGGCCTGCCCTGCAGGTGCACCTCCCCTACCCCTGCCCCTACGTGGAGGTCATGGCCTGCCCTGCTGGTGCACCTCCCCTACCCCTGCCCCTACGTGGAGGTCATGACCTGCCTGCAGGTGCGCCCCCTACCCCTACCCCTATGTGGAGGTCATGGCCTGCCCTGCAAGTAGCGCCTCCCTGGGCTTGGCGCACAGCCCTCTGGGAGCCACAGGGGTGGGCGTGAGGGGCACATGCCCTGACTGCCCTCCCTGGCTGCTCTGCCACAGGCTGCTTGAACGGTGGAGGTCAGCTCAGGGCGGCCGACATGCCCAGCAGGGAGCTGCTGCAGCAGGTGGAGAAGCTGTACGCTTCAGTCCGGGTGGAGGCACCCGAGGACACGCCGGGCGTCCCGGAGCTGTACAGGCACTGGCTGCAGGGTGAGGACTCAGCACGCGCCAGCCGCCTGCTGCACACGCAGTACCACGCCGTGGAGAAGGCCGACTCTGGTCTCAGCATCAGGTGGTAGGGCTGCGAGCCTGCGGAGCCCACCAAGGCGGGCCCTAGCCCCCGAAAGGCTATGTGAGCCAGCGGCAAAGACACACCCCAAGCCAGGACGCTCAGAATTCGGGGCGAGCTGTGGAGATGTTGGAGCCTGCAGAGGCAGGGCCAGGGCTCAGCCCCACAGCTGGCAAATCTGTGTGGACGAGGTCACTTGCAGACCCCAGGGTCAGTGGGTGAGCCCCATGGCTCCCAGAGCAGCACCTTGCCCAGGGTAGACCTGTACTCCTGTGGGATTCTCCATGGACTCTGCTGGGTCAGGGGGTGGCCAAGCAGGCTGAGGGTTCTGGAAGCTTCTGGAACCGTGTCACTGGGTCAGAGCCCAGGTCGGCGACACTGCCCTTGCCCTCCTCAGCTGTGCTGTCCCCTGTGTGTGAGGGCCATCACGAATCCCACAGGCACCTAGGACGAGGCCGGGCAGTGCCACAGCAGCGATGCCGCAGGGCCCACCGGGACAGTCCCGGGCTCATGTCCCCACCCTGCCTGAGCACAGCGGCACCTGCCGTGAGCTGGGCCGACCACAGCAGGTGCATCCAGGCCTGCAGATCCCGTTGGGGTACCAGTCTCTGCCTGCCATGAGAAGAAATAAAAAGCGGAGTTTCTCACCCCAACTTGGGAGTCGTCTTGAAGCCACAGTGCAGGGGCAGGGGCAGGGGTGGGCTGTGGCGCCTGGCAGGAAGAGGGTCTGGCCACAGCCATCGCCTCCAGGGCGATGGCCTGTTCTTGGACTACAGCCAGCCACCGTGGGCACTGGCCCCTCAGTCCACAGTGGGACTCCCAGCGAGCGTGACCCCTCATCGAGCACCCCCACAGTCTCCGTGCTTGCTGGCTTTGAGAATGGCCTTTCGGAGCTTTATTCAGCTCAGACCCTGGGCACCAGGGCAGGATGCTGAGGGCCTGCTTGCTGGGGAAGACCTCTCAGGTCCAGTTAACCCAGGGGTCAGGGAGCGTGTGGAGCCTGGCTCACTCCTGCTGCAGTGGCCCCAGAGTCCTCTGGAAGCTGCACACTGGCTCCTGTCTGTGGAGAAGGGCCCCAGGAGTATGGGCTGGCCCACTGCCCAGGTCTGGATGGAGGGGCCAGGAGGACCCGGGCAGGGCTGGCACCCCACACCCTGAGGAGGGGCTGTAGAGGGCTCCCCGCCCAGGGTTCACTCTCTTCTGGAATAGCCACGGCCACGGCCCCGTCAGGAGCCACAGGCCCCACCTTGGCCCAGGACTGCTCAGATGCCACCGGGCCTTGCTGGGCTCCACACGTGGGCAAACTCTAGACCATTCAGTGCGTGTTCCCTCTGGGAGAGGGGGCGCCCTGCCACAGGACCCACCCCGGCTTCCTTCAGTGGGCAGGTGCAGTCCGCAGGCTCACCATCTGGGGGCAGGGTGACCAGGGTCTCCCCAGGATCTAACACATGTGCTGTGGCATGCCCTCCAGGTGGGAGCCACAGCAGAGGAAACTAGGTCAGGGGGCATGAGGTGGGGCCAGGCTCAGGCTCCCACAGGAAGAAGCTCATGTGGCTCAAGTGTCAGGAGGCAGCATGTAAGTGGATGGCCCCTAACCCGGTGGAGGGGGCAGGCCTGCCCTGCCTGGGCGGGGGAAACCGGCCCAGAGGAAGGCCCTTAAGTGCCAAATAACGACCAGAGAACGGGGGTGGGGGTGGGGGAGTGTCTGCTGCGTGCTCCAACCAGGCTTGCCCTCGCCCGCTTGGCCGCGGCCTCCCGCGTGTGCTCCTGATGACCAGGTGCATGTGGGTGTCCTCAAGCACCAGGATGACCCTGATCTTCATGGTCGCAGAGCAGCCACCTCGCTCCTTCTCCAAAAGAACCCCGACCCCGACCTCTTCAGGGGCTGTGCCAAGTGGCGTGAAGCGCCCCTGCACGCACACATGCACACACACCGTGGGCTGAGGAAGAAGGCCTGCTCTCCGGCCTGGGAACTTCCAGAGGTCCCACGGCCCCCGCCTCGGCTGGCGCGTGTGCGTGCAGACCTCGCCCCTCGCAGGAGCCACGCCCCCGTGCCATTCTGCGCCTTTTTCCTCTGGGCCCCGCCCCCTCGGTCCACACGGGTCCGAGTCCCGGCCCTGGTAGGCCGCGCCTTTAGCCCAGGCCCCACCCTGCAGTCGCCTGCCCCGCTGCGGCGAAACCCCAGACCTGGGACAGCCCCGTTCTTCCGTTGCCCTCACCCGCGCGGGCTGAGCCAACCAGGCTGCAAGGTCGACCTCAAAGACTGACCGACAGACAGAGGCGGGGCCCGGACAGAGCGCGGGGCT
>NW_006159653.1:708419-713493 GCF_000334495.1 Tupaia belangeri chinensis | reverse complement strand
CGACAGACAGAGGCGGGGCCCGGACGGAGCGCGGGGCGGGGGCGGCCGCTGCCAACTGCCCAGCCCGCACACGCACCTCCGCCCGGCCCTGAACCTGCGCGCCGCGGGGACCCACGGGGCGCAGGGGATCGCGTGCGCAGGCGGGAGCGAGCGCGTACCCCGTGGGACGCCGCGAGCACGCTTCGGCCCCGCCTAGCCCGACACTGGGCACCTCCTCCTAGACCGCGGGCTGAGCCAGTCCTGTCCTGAGTACTCCGACCGCTGAACGGAGCGTGCGCACTCCTGTACCTCAGGCTGGAGCTTGGGGAAGTCCGCGCCAATGGCTCGCCTGCCTGTCTGCATAGCTGACGCCCAGACGGTGTGTAACAAGCGTGCAGACCCACATGGTAGAGCAGCCGGTAACAGCCGCGGCTGCGGCCCCACCCACAGCCCAGGCGGGACACTTGACTGCGTGCTGCTTCCACCTGAGGTGGAGGGCACCTAGAGTGTCCCCTGTCCTCCCAAACCCTGCTCGGCGCTGCCCTTGTGGGTGAGGTCCAGGAACCTCTCCATACCAACGGAGGCCCTGGCAACGCAAGCCATAGCCACAGCCCAGTAGCAACAGCCAGAGCAGGCTGGAGCCGGCACAGTGCTCCAACAAGAGGCCAGAGTTCCTGCACCCTATGGCGCGGGCACCGACCCCAGCCACTGAGAATGTGAGTCCCAGGACACTGCTCTGCGGGGTCCTCCCCTTGCCCAGAGGCCAGGAAGGTGCAAGTCTCCACATCACGGGTCTGATCCTGGCTCCAGCTCAGCAGGGGGCGGGGAGGACGTGGCCTTAACTCAATGGCAGCGCCTGCCATGCCCTGAGCAACCCAGCGACCAGTGGTGGTGGTGCCTCCCAGGTTTTGCCACGAGCTGAAGACTGGCTGTCAGGAGGTCCTGGGGATGCCCCAGCATGGGCCAGCAGCCTTGGGGCCGAGCTCTCCTCCGACCCAAAGCTGGGTGAGGTGCAATGGCTGCAGGTAGGTGAGGGCACAGGCAGGAGGGGGCCCCCCGGGCCCCCCGGGCATCACTCCTGGCCACCCACAGATCTCCAAAGAGCTGGTCAGCCTTCAGATCGCAGCCCATCGCCTTCAAGAGCAGCACGAGGCTGAGGTCTTCACTCTGCAGAGCGAGGTGAGCGTACAGCCCGTGTGCCTGAGTACCAGGGGACAGAGGGTGCACGCCTAGGAGAGAGGCCCAGGTGTGCCGGAGTGCAGGCATGCTTGGGCAGTCACCACCTGTCCGTGTGTGCCCAGCGGAGGCCTGGCTGGCAGGCGTGCCTGCTCATCTGGTTGCCCACAGATCCTTCGGCTGGAGAGCCGCGTGCTGGACCTGGAGCTGTGCAGAGACCATGCTGGGCGTGGACCTGCAGGCCCAGCTCTGACACTAGAGCGTGGACACAAAGGCTGGGGGGCCGGATCCTCTGACCGCCACAAGTGCCAGGTGACCCTGAGCACATAGGGGCTGAGCTGGGCGGGGGCCAAATGGGAGCCTCCGCCAGGAGAATGAGAATGGGGCCTGCCTGCCCACCCTAGTCCAGGTGCAGTCCGAGGATGCCCTGACCTCAGTGCATGGGTGGCCAAAGCCGGGACAGTGTGGGCGTGCAGCCTCCAGCCCAGGGCTCTGTCCTGGCCCTCCTGGCCCGGGGAGGGATGGGGCGTGTCTAGCCTTGTACACCCACAGCTGCCAGCAGGCCGGGAACAAGGAGGGGCACAGCAGGCGCTGGAGCAGCACGTGATCCGGCAGCAGGGGCCAGACGCCAGTGTGTGAGTGGCTGTCTCGCCTGGGACAGGGAAGGCGGGCGGTATCTGCAGGTGCAGTGCCTGAAGCTGCTGTTCCCAAGGGGCGGGGCCCTCACCTTGCTAAGCCTTGCATTGTGGCAGCAGGACAGCCCTGGGTCTGCAGCTGCAGCGAGCCCAGGAGGAGACAAGGGCAGCTGGGCAGCAACTAGCCGCACAAGCTGTGGTGAGGCCCTAGCCAGCTTTCGAGGGAGTCGGGGGGCAGGGAGCATACAAGCTCAGCCAACATAGTTTGAGGGCCACCCCACCCCCAGGTGCTGTCTGCCTGCCAGGGCCAGCTCCGCCAGGCTGAGGCAGAGAACGCCCAGCTGCAGCTGCAGCTCAAAGAGCTGCACCAGGTGTATGCCCTCCGGCTGGAGCACTCTGCCCGCCAGGTGCTGGTGAGTGCCAGGCAGGCTCTGCAGTGCGTGGGCTGGCCTCTGAGTCGTCGGGCTCGGGTGTGCTGGAGAGCTTCGGGGACCCCCCAGGAGCTGACCCTCTGTACCATTCGGTCCGCTGTGGGGGAGCGGTGGGGGCGGAGGATGGTCCATCAAGCTGCCCCCAGTCCCAGCCTCAGCCTCCCCCAGGAGTATGCCGACGACACGGGCCAGGCACCTGCAGTTGCAGCCCTTCGGCAATTCCTGGAGGCCACTCTGGACGACATCCGGGCAGCCCACCACAACCGTGAGCAACAGCTGGCCAGGGCTGCTCGCACCTACCGCAGGCGCCTGGCAGATCTGAGCCACTGGCATCAGGAGCTGCTGGCTGCCCGCAGGTGGGCCCCGCCCTGACGCAGGCACTGACGGGGCGGCGCCGAGGAGAGTAGCCTAGTGTGCGAGGAACAGTCCCAGGCGCTGGCGGACACCAGTGGGGCCCCCAGGAGCCCCGAGACCTCTGCCCTGGAGGCACTGCCTGGACGCCAGTCGCAACTGGAGGACCAGGCGAGGCTGGAGCCACACCTGCAAGAGTGCCAGGTGTCCTGCCCTGCAGGCCCAACTGCTCCTGGGCAGAGCGCCAGCTGGCCCTGGGTCTCAGCCCCTGGGCCTCAGCCCCTGGGCCCCCTCCATGCTTGGGGCGTGCCCTTGTCCCTCAGGACCCATTGGAGCCTCCTCAGGGCGAGTGTCAGCGCTGTGGTGGGTGCCCTGGTGTGCGCCTGAGGGGAAAAGAAGCACAGCAGCACATCTTGGCCACCCACCTCGCTGCCAGCTGGGTTCTGATCACAGCAGTGAACTGCCCTAGGGACTGTGAGGGGACAGAAGGCTAAGGAGCTGCTGGGCTGAGAGCCCTGGCTGGGAGGAGCTGACTGCAAATGGAGGGAGGGCTACCTGGTGACCCTGGCCAGCCCTGGCTGCCAGGCCTCTCCCTTCCCAGCTGTAGCATCATGGGGGTCCCCAGCTGGCCGTGTGGCTCAGCCTGCCCTGAGCGGCCAGCAGGACCCATCATGGCAGGGTGGACCCACACAGCCTCGAGTTCATTCCCAGCAGGTACCACTCAGCTCTGGGAGCCCCGACTCAAGCAAGGCCCCTGGCCAGCTCTGGCCGACACACCAGTCCTTGAGACCACTCTCCGCACTTCTCACAGGGGTCTGGACACAGCACTCTGGGCCCAGATCCACCAGAAGCTCCGGGACTTCGCCCGTGGCACACAGGTAGTGGGCAAGGCCAGACAGGGTGCTCCTCATTGCACCCCGCACCAGCTGATCTGCCTCCCATGCCAGGCAGCGCTGGAAGGGGAGCGGGCGCAGCTGCTGGTCCGGGCCGCCATGGCTGAGGCACAACTCTCAGAGCTACAGGAGTATGTGGGGCAGCGCCTGGGCAGGTGAGCTGGGGGCTGGAAAGCTGGGGTGCAGGCGGGGGGGAGCTGGAGGGCCGGAGAGCTGCCGGGTAGCTACAGAGGCAGGGGAGCCGCTGGGGCCGGGTGAAGAGGTGATGGCCATTGAACACCAGAGGCAGACCAGGCCACGCAGAAAGGCAACTTGAGCTGGTCTCCTGAGCAGGTACAAGCAAGAGATCCTCAGGCTGACGGAGCTGGTGGGGACAGGGGCCCCCTGGAAAGTGGGGACCACGCCCCCAACCCAGTCTCAGCACCCACAGACGGGCAGCCGCTAGTTGGCCTTCTATGAAGACAGAACTGGTCTTCCTTCTCAACCAGCATGGAGCCCCCACAGCCCCCCAAAAACAAAGGCATCAAGGTGGAGCTGAGCATCTTTACTGTACCCACAGTCAGGCGGCCTGGGAGACGGTGGACCCAGGGGTTGAGGGGGAACTGGGTCCTGGGGCGGTCTTGTTGGTCACACCCCAAGAGGAGTTGGCCCCCCCAGCCAGCTCACCACTGCAAGCTATGTCATAGGCCCAGACTCGGTCAAGGCCCTCGCCCACCACCGCCGTGGGCTGCCAGGTGGGGAAGGGGAAGCGTCCAGAGACCACACGGGCCCCCGTGGGCAGCTCAGCCTGCAGCTTGTCCTCCAGCAACGAAAGCTGTGGGAGAGTGAGGGGTGGGCAGGGCTGGCCGGCGCCGGCGCCCCTCTGCAGGCTGCCATCCCAGGCCTCCCAGCCACCCTGGGGTGGAGCCTGGACCTACCACACTGGGGGCCAGAAACACGGACACATTGTGGCAGTCTCTCAGGCTCACCTGTGGGAGAGGAGGAGCCCGGCAGGGCTCACATTGAGGCTGAGGGCACTTGGATTGTCCGGACGGTGGTGGGCCAGAGCCTGAAGCTGGGAAGCCATGTAGGGGAAGGGGCCCAGGACTCTCAGGTTACCTTCCAGAAGTCCTCACGGCAGTACTGGACGCTCCTGCCACAGCCTACCCTCCAGGCCCGCAGCCGAGCCAGCCCCACCAGCCACGGGTTCAGTTCGTACCCCACAGCAGGGCGGAGACCACTCCTGTGGGCTGCCAGCACCTGTTAACAGGAGCACATGGGACCAGGACGTGAGGGAGGAGCACCTGCAGGAGGGGAATGGAAGGAGAGGGAAGGACAGACGTACACGTGTACACACACACACACACACACACACACGCCTTACGATCCTGCCGTCGCCGGAGCCCAGATCCACCGTTTTCCCGGGGCGGCCTCGCAGCAGCGACAGCACATGCTCCACCTGCCTCGCACTCGCGCCCACATAAGGCACCTGCGCAACAACGCGGGCAGGTTGGGGAAGCTGGAGTCCACCGGCCCCTCCGCCCACAGGTACCAGACCGATCGCCCGGCAGCGCCGTCCAGGCCTCCAGCTGCTGGCCCCCTCGCTGCTCTCCTGTCCCTGGTCCTTGCC
>NW_006159653.1:705769-708028 GCF_000334495.1 Tupaia belangeri chinensis | reverse complement strand
CGACCCTCACGGGGCCTGTGGCGGTCCACATGAGCGTATCTGGGACGCAGGGGACGGGTGCACCCGGCCTCTGGGCAGGACACTGGGGAGACGGGCTGCGATTGGGCGGTCCCCAGGGAGAGAGGCTCTGCAAGGGGGTCCTGCGAGGCCTATACGAGACGTGTGCCTGGAGCCAGGCGGTGGAGCTTGGTGTGCGAGGTGCTTGCCCGGGTCCTGGGCCCTGCCCCCACCGTGAGCTGGACTGGCCACCGCCAGGAGCGGCCCCCTCTCAAGAACTCGCCGGTGGGCAGGAAATGGAGGGTGCGAGGGGTCTCTAGGGAGGCTTGATAAGGAGAGATTTAGCAGGCTAGAGAGGGCAGCTGGCTCGCTCATGTGAGGGAGAGGCGGGGTGTGAGTGGGGCTGCAGGCAGAGCCTCAGGAGGCGGGACATTACCGTCCCTCTCCAGAAAACCTAGAGTGAGCTGTTCCAGGGCTGGGGTAGGCGGCAACCGGAGGGACAGAGCCTTGGGTCCGGCAGCCCAGGCCTAATGCGGATCAGGGGCCTGTCTGACACACTCTGCTGGCTCCCCTCCTGGGTCTGGTCAGGACCCTGGGATGGAAGCTGCTTCTGGACATCACTGTCCAAAACTGCTGCCCACCCCTCAGTGTGGCTGGTGTCCTGGGAGCCATGCTGGGCCCTCCCAGGACACGGGATGTGAGCTGAGTCCCAGGAGGGAGTGCCTGGCAGTGCCCCTGCTCTGAAAATGCCTTCAGTAACAGCTCCTGCAGGGGGAGCCTGTGGCTCTGCAGCAGGCAAGCTGGCACACCCCTGCAGGTATTGGGGATCCCCCTAAAGGGTGACTTCTCACTTTCTGTCTGTCTCTCCAGCCAGCCCAAGCCCACTATAGCAAAAATCTCTCTTAAAAAAAATCTAGCACTTTCTCTGGGAGAGGTGAGGGTGGGACGCTTCTCTCCTGGAGGCAACCCGCCCATGGAACGGCATGTACGGGGATGAGTCTGGAGGAAGGCCTCCAGCACCTGCCCAGCCCTGAAGCTCTCCCTGCCTCGGTTTCTCACCTGGGCCTGGGCAAGGCCTGTGATCCCCCTCCCCGGCGTGGGTAGGCAGGCGGGCCAGGACCAGAAGTCCCCGTACTTGAGGTGCTTCTCCTTTCCAGGAGCTGAGGGGTAAGGAGTGGGGTGACAGCTGTCTTCAGTCCTGCTGGAGAGCCCTGCACACCCCCACCCAGGGGCCTTTGGCCTCAGGGCCTGGGCTATCTGAACCTCACTGCCCCTTTAGCTGAGACAGGAGCCGGAGCAGGCAGGACAGCGACCGCGGGGCCAGGGGTGGGGAGCAGTCCCTTGTGCACCTGGCCCCTGGGACGGTGGGAAGCAGGGCCTCGTTGCAGAGCCCATGTCTGCTGGGCCTCTCACTGTCTCGATGCCCAGCACGTCACAGACGCCTCTGAACAGAGGGGCCATTCTCGGGGCTGGACAGGGCCGAGGATGACTGGATGACTGCAGGCTCCCAGTGACTGCGGGGGTGGGGTGGGAGTTGGCCCTCTGCCAGATTGCAGCCCCTCCCGCTCACAGTCCTGGCCCAGAGCTGGGAGTGGGGTCTCCTGCTTGACCCCCACCACCACTTCTGGAATCAACCACACTCTGGGTCCTGAAAGCACCTTGGCGTTCAAGGCCCATGGGAGCCGGCGAGTAATCTGGGCAGCAAGTGAGGGTGCAGGAAGGCGTGGCGGAGTGGAGGCTTGTGTGAGCAGGGGTCCCTGCATGCCTTTCTCTGAAGGTGGGTGCGATTCCTCAAGCCCACTTTCCTGCTCACTAGCTGGGCAGCCTTAAAGGGGTTCCAGCGGGGCCCTGCGCCCCCAGGCAGGACCTGGGCAGCCCCGGTCTGGGGTTAGATGAGGTGAGCAGTCCAGAGCTAGCACAGCAGGCCGACCCCCACTGGCAGACAAGCACCATGCTTGCTGAGTGTCCTCATTGCCAGGATGCACTGGCACCAAGACGCCAGCTGGGGCTGCCCTACACACCCCAGCCCCTTGCCCCAGCCGCTCTCAGGCCCTTCGGCCCACTGTCACCTCAAGGGGTGGAAGCAGGTCGCAGGGGCAGCTACATAGCATGGAAGGGGCTGGGGCCAGGATGGATACCACAGCACAGTAGGGTGCAGGTGGAGGCTTGCCCCTGGCCACCAGGGCCTCCCACCTGGAACAGAAGCGTCTAGCAGAGGTCGCGGGCTGCCGCCACAGCCATGATAGACAGCTGCAGACCCGT
>NW_006159653.1:701017-704317 GCF_000334495.1 Tupaia belangeri chinensis | reverse complement strand
AGGTCTGGCGGATGTCCTGGGAGCCATGCTGGGCCCTCCCAGGACACGGGATGTGAGCTGAGTCCCAGGAGGGAGTGCCTGGCAGTGCCCCTGCTCTGAAAATGCCTTCAGTAACAGCTCCTGCAGGGGGAGCCTGTGGCTCTGCAGCAGGGAAGCTGGCACACCCCTGCAGGTATTGGGGATCCCCCTAAAGGGTGACTTCTCACTTTCTGTCTGTCTCTCCAGCCAGCCCAAGCCCACTATAGCAAAAATCTCTCTTAAAAAAAATCTAGCACTTTCTCTGGGAGAGGTGAGGGTGGGACGCTTCTCTCCTGGAGGCAACCCGCCCATGGAACGGCATGTACGGGGATGAGTCTGGAGGAAGGCCTCCAGCACCTGCCCAGCCCTGAAGCTCTCCCTGCCTCGGTTTCTCACCTGGGCCTGGGCAAGGCCTGTGATCCCCCTCCCCGGCGTGGGTAGGCAGGCGGGCCAGGACCAGAAGTCCCCGTACTTGAGGTGCTTCTCCTTTCCAGGAGCTGAGGGGTAAGGAGTGGGGTGACAGCTGTCTTCAGTCCTGCTGGAGAGCCCTGCACACCCCCACCCAGGGGCCTTTGGCCTCAGGGCCTGGGCTATCTGAACCTCACTGCCCCTTTAGCTGAGACAGGAGCCGGAGCAGGCAGGACAGCGACCGCGGGGCCAGGGGTGGGGAGCAGTCCCTTGTGCACCTGGCCCCTGGGACGGTGGGAAGCAGGGCCTCGTTGCAGAGCCCATGTCTGCTGGGCCTCTCACTGTCTCGATGCCCAGCACGTCACAGACGCCTCTGAACAGAGGGGCCATTCTCGGGGCTGGACAGGGCCGAGGATGACTGGATGACTGCAGGCTCCCAGTGACTGCGGGGGTGGGGTGGGAGTTGGCCCTCTGCCAGATTGCAGCCCCTCCCGCTCACAGTCCTGGCCCAGAGCTGGGAGTGGGGTCTCCTGCTTGACCCCCACCACCACTTCTGGAATCAACCACACTCTGGGTCCTGAAAGCACCTTGGCGTTCAAGGCCCATGGGAGCCGGCGAGTAATCTGGGCAGCAAGTGAGGGTGCAGGAAGGCGTGGCGGAGTGGAGGCTTGTGTGAGCAGGGGTCCCTGCATGCCTTTCTCTGAAGGTGGGTGCGATTCCTCAAGCCCACTTTCCTGCTCACTAGCTGGGCAGCCTTAAAGGGGTTCCAGCGGGGCCCTGCGCCCCCAGGCAGGACCTGGGCAGCCCCGGTCTGGGGTTAGATGAGGTGAGCAGTCCAGAGCTAGCACAGCAGGCCGACCCCCACTGGCAGACAAGCACCATGCTTGCTGAGTGTCCTCATTGCCAGGATGCACTGGCACCAAGACGCCAGCTGGGGCTGCCCTACACACCCCAGCCCCTTGCCCCAGCCGCTCTCAGGCCCTTCGGCCCACTGTCACCTCAAGGGGTGGAAGCAGGTCGCAGGGGCAGCTACATAGCATGGAAGGGGCTGGGGCCAGGATGGATACCACAGCACAGTAGGGTGCAGGTGGAGGCTTGCCCCTGGCCACCAGGGCCTCCCACCTGGAACAGAAGCGTCTAGCAGAGGTCGCGGGCTGCCGCCACAGCAATGATAGACACCTGCAGACCCGTGTCATGAGCCGCCCCGCGGATGGCCCACAGGTCACTGCGGAGGGATTTCTGGTGGGCAGGCCCCAGGCCGTGGGGGCCACGAAGTCACTGTGCAGGCGGCCAGCAGGGCTGCGCATCGCTGCAGGGCCTTCGGGCACCTGGCGTGCAGTGGTGAGTGTGCTCTGGCAGCCCAGGCCTCCCAGCAGCAGGCAGGCAGAGGGCAGCCACCCGCCCTTCTCAGCCCAGCAGCCCCTGGGTCCCAGGAGTGAGGTGGTCACAGCACGTGAGCACACGTCCTGAAGACGCCTGTGTTCAGGGGTTCACTTGCAGGCTACGCCATATGAGTGCACACCAACACTGGGGCACAAGTGCACACTCGTCACACGCCCCCAGTATCCTGGGGCCCCGTGGCCCCCACAGCTACAGGAAGCTGTGGTGCGCTCCGAAGCCCAGCAGGCCCCAGCCCCTGCAGGAACAGGCTGCAAGCTCAGGAGAGCAAAGAGCCGAGCCTGGTTCCCTGCAGGGGTAGGGACATTGTCTCCATGGTGACCTGGCACACACTGGATTTTTGTTGGTTGGGCTCCTGGAGGGGAGGGGTCACTGCTGGGCCAGAAAGCCCTGGGCAGCTTTCTTTTTTTTCTTTTTAAAGAATGATTTTATTGAATTTATTTATTTAATTTGACCAGAGAGGGTCATAGTGAGAGTGAAGTGAGAGAAAGTGCGAAAGCCACTAGTCCGAGACTCGAACCAGTCAGCCATGTGGGAGTCCAACGGTCCTAACCACTGTGCTGCCTGCTGGCCTCGCCCTGGGCAACTGTGACCAGAGGCTTAGATTCTGCCTGCCGCCTCCTCAAGTGTTCAGGGACCAGAGGCCTGAGGTCGGCCTGGCCCCCACTTGCTCGCCAGTTCTTCCTCTGAGCCCCTCCCAGTCCTGGTCCCGCTGTTCACTGTGTGTGGCCTTGGACAGGCGCTGGGCCCTTGGCTCTCAGTTTCTTCCTGTATGCAAGAGGCCCACGACAATTCCCACGGAGCCTGCGTGGGTGCTGCCTGCACAGCCCTCCCTCACCAGGCTGTGGGCCTGCCGAGGGAGCTCTGGTCCCCAGCCGGCCCGCAGGTGGAAGTGAAAGGCAGCTGACACCACTGTGCAGGGTGGCCTGCAGGAAGAGGGGCCCCAGCTCCCAGTGGCTCCCAGCCGGGCTTGGGCCCTGGGCCAGCAGCAGCTCCAGGGCGACCTCGCCCTCTGGGCCAAGACCTAGGTGCCTGCAAAGGGCCACGCAGACAGGAGATGCCTGGCTGCTGGCCAGGGTCAAGGTCGCCCAGGATCATGCGCAGTCCCACGGTACACCCACTCGCTCACGACCTGGGCACAGGCTAGGACCAGCTGCTCCACGCTGCCGGGCTCCTGGGTCAGGCCGCTGGGGACAGGACGGAAGGCGCTGATGCTGGTGGCCTGTGTCCCGCCCAGCACCTCCTCCGATCGCCATCAAAAGCTGGATCCATTCTGGAGGAGACAGGCGCGGCGTTTGGACTTCCAGAAGGTCAGGGGTTTCAGTTTCCCGCCAGAGCGCACCCCACCTCCTGTGCTCCTCAAAGTGGAGCGCACCCCGGGCTGGTGGGGTAGCGAGCGCGCGCCTCCTCGCGGGCGCGTGTCTGCCGCTCCACCTACAGCGGATCTTCGAGAACCAGCGGCCCGCGGCGCGCGTG
>NW_006159653.1:700547-700918 GCF_000334495.1 Tupaia belangeri chinensis | reverse complement strand
GTGACGGCCGAGGCTTCTCGGCTGGGCGGGTCGGCCCCGGGCAGGCGGGGCGGGCTGGGATGCACTGACCATCGCTGCGGCGCTGGGGGGCGGGCCAGCAGCCAGCCGGGTTCAGACGGACGACTACCCCGGGTGGCCCTCCAGGGCCCCTTGTCGGGAGTCGCCCCCTCGCGGTCTCCTCACTAGACCTCACTGTGTCGCACCATCTGTGTCAGGCCACTGTCCTGGAGCCCTGAAATCCCTAGTGGAGAGCGGGTGGAGCTGGGGTGGATGTCCACTGGAACCTCTTGGGGGAGGACCGGCTCTCCCGAGATGGTCCCACCACGGGTGGTCCACATCCCTCCTGAGCAGGTCCTGCCCAGGGAAGAGCG
>NW_006159653.1:694632-700514 GCF_000334495.1 Tupaia belangeri chinensis | reverse complement strand
GCGCTGGCGGAGGGGGCTGGTCATGGATGGAGCAGGCGGCTCTCCCTCAGACCCATGAGATCACCCGTGGCTGTTGAACAAATGACACTGAAGAATGGGGGTTCTCTGGAGAGGTTGAGTGGTACCCAGACAGACTCCCCTTGCCCCAGCTGAAGAAACAGGCCCCCAGGATGTGCAGAGAAACTTTAAGCAGGTGGCTCTCAACGAGGCCCAGGGGTAGCCAGAAAGGGTGGGGAGATTTCTCCGCCTGGCCTGAGGCAAGGTTGCCAGACACCTGGCCAGGCTGAGACGGGAGGGCTCTGCACAAAGCGGACTGGGATGGGCCCCGAACCACCCAGCCAGGAGAGGGCTTTGCCGTGGAGTGGGCTGCGTGGCTGGGGCCTTAAGGACCAGCTCCCAGCAGCCCCATGAAACTGCAGGGTCAGCGGAGGGTGGGCCGGCATAGAGGCACCTGCACACCAACCCCTTGGACGTCAGACCCCTCCAAGCCCTGCCCCCAGCCCTCCAGCTACCCCAGCCAAAGCTCATGGCAGCCTAATGAGGTCCAGTCCCACTGCCAGCCCAAGGGAGAGCTATCCCACTGGACGCTGCTCCACCGGCTCCAGGGTCCCCAGGCCCCAAATGGACAAAGCTTGTATGGGCTCAGCTGGCCCCTCGCTCCAGGCAAGGTGAGAGCCAGGCAGCTGAGCCTAAGCGGAGTGTGGTACGCCCGTACGACAGGCACTGTTAGCCACAAAGAAGCACGACCTGGCAGCGGCTGAGGAGCCCTGGCCCCCTCCCTGCCGTATGTGTGCTGAGCCCCAGTTCCAGGGGCACGGCTCGGCTGGCTTGGAAAACTCCAGGCCTGTATTAGTGCGTGCACCCAACCCTGACAGGATGGACAGGGGAGAGGGCAGCAGTACGACCACACCTGCAGGGATGCGTCTCCTGTACGCTCTCCCTCCATCCTGGGGCTCACACGCCCTGTGGCTTATAAACAAGAACAGAGTGTGGGTGCCCGTCCATGCTGGAATACCTCGAAGCTTGAGGACATCATCTCAGTGAGATGGACCAGTCCCGAGAAGATATTCTGTCATGGGTGGACCCTGGAGCAGGGAAGTCCACAGCAGAGAGGGTAGGGTGGCTGGCTGGCGGCATGGGAGTCAGGGCTGCACGGGGCAGTTTCGGCAGGGAAGGGGCAGAGGTTGCAAGTGGTTTGTACGATGTTGAGGGTGCACTTAACACAGCTGAGCTGCACATTTCAAAATGGGAGATTCAACTGCACATTTTAACTGTTTATCTTCCCACAGCTAACAACAAAGGGACCAGGCCGGTGGCGTGGTGGTTAAAGGCACTAAACTCTCACATGGTCAACCACAGTTCAAGTCCTGGACCTGGTGGCTTGCTTTCTCACTTTCCCTCTGTCCCTTTCTCTGTCTCTCTCCAATCAAACTGGAAAATAATAGTAGTAATAAATAAAGTTAAATAAAATAACTCTTTAAATAAATAAGTAAATAAAAGTGAAGGGCCCAGTAGATGGTATAATGGTTACGTCGCTGGATTTCCACGTAGCCGACTGACGTCATAGCCGGCTGAAGTTGGAGTCCCAGACCCAGTGACTAAAACGCCAGGCACTTGTGCGTGCGTGCCCAAAATCCAAGCGGAAAATGGAGGAGAAGGGACTGGCGCTCGGTCATCCCCCCCCGGGGGTGATTTCTCACTTACTGTCTCTCTGTCTCACCGGTGCACCCTAGAGCAAAAACCTCTCTCAGAAAAGTAAGGGAAGGAAGGAAGGAAGAAAAAGAAAAAGAAAGAGAAAGATGGGACCAGCAGATCATGTACTAGTTATGTCTTTGGACTCCCACATGGTTGACCACGGTTCAAGTCCTGGACCTGGCGCCAGGTGCATATGCATGCATGCCCAAAATTCCAAGAAGAGAATGGAGAAGGGATTAAGAGGAGTCCAATCCCCCTGGGAGGTGATTTCTCACTTTCTGTCTCTGCCTCTCCAGCGAACACACATGTCCTATAGCAAAAAAAGAAAGGGCTTGGCATGGCCTTGGGCTGGGCATGTAGCAGGCAACTGAGGCATTTGCTACGAGGGCAGTTGCCACCAGGGCCTGGCCTCTGAGGCAGACAATGGGCTTCAGGCGCCCTCTGGTGGCACTGTGAGGAGTCAGCCTCAGACCTGCTTCTAGCAGCCCTAGGCGCTCCTGCCACCTCCCCCACCCCGGAGTCCTTCAGAGAATGGGCCAGTGTCCATGGGTGCAGGGAAGGGGCTCCCGGAGGGTGGGGCAGTGTCCATGGGTCCAGGGAAGGGGCTCCTGGAGCATGGGGCAGTGTCCATGGGTGTAGAAAGGGCTCCCGGAGGGTGGGGCAGTGTCCACGGGTGCAGGGAAGGGGCTCCCAGAGGGTGGGGCAGTGTCCATGGGTGTAGAAAGGGCTCCCGGAGGGTGGGGCAGTGTCCATGGGTGCAGGAAGGACTCCCGGAGTGTGGGCTGGTCTGCAAGGGGCACATGGCCATGAGTCACCTTTTCAACACCTGTCTCTTCTGTCCCTGCAGCCACCTCATCAAGGGCCCCCAGCGACGATGCTGTCCAGCCACCTGGATGAGGAGGCCACTTTTCATTGACCCGGCTCCACTGAGGGAAGCAGCTGGGCGTCACCAGCCATCAGAGCCACCCCGGGAACCGGAAGCCCCCACGGCCACAGCAGACGCGACACCCTGGGAGCAGGTGCTCTATAAGCACGTGGAGAGTGGGTGAGGACACGATGGGGGGAAGGCACTGACTATATGAGAGGCCTCCCAAACTGTCCCCACAGCTCCAGAGCCCCAGGGCCCTGAACCTCAGAAGGGACCTCTGTCCATCCCACCCCAGTCAGGACCGAATTCAGACAGAAGGCACAGCTGCCTGGGAAGCTGGGCCTGGCGCACAGGAAGCCCCGGGTCCTCGGAGAGTGCAGAGGCCAGGACGGCGATGTGTCCCTGGCCAACACGGCCTGCCAGAGAGCTTACCCTGAGCCCTGGGCCTGGCTCCAGGCCTGGCCGCTGCACTGTCCCCAAATGCAGGTTCTCACGAGCCCCTGTGCTACACCCACAGAAAGCTGCCCTGGGCAGTGCCTGCGGCAGAGGCCCTGCTGGCCAGCGGGGAGTGATGGGCTCCGACACAGTGCCCCAGGGGAGCCCCAGTGCCGGCCACCAGGGAGGCTGAGGGAGAGCACCACAGGACGAGGGACAGAGGGGCTAAGGCCCCAAGGACAGATGAGGCTTTGGCAACTTGAGAACCATAGCAGGTGGGCAGTGGGCCACTGGGCCACTGGGCCTTGGCCTGGTGGTGGTGAGCCAAGCTCCTGAGGAAGCCCAAGGTGGGCCCTCCCCTCGCCCACAACTTCCCGCCTGGTCTGGGGTCTTACTGGCAGATGCAGGTGACCTGGGGAAGCACCTGGGTGTCACCAGGCACCAGCCCCTGGAGCCAAACTGGCCACGGTGCTGCTCTGGCTGACCCAGGCTGACCCAGCACCCCTGGGTGGACACCGTGGGGGTGCTTGTCACAGCTGAGGGCAGGGCCCCGAGCCTGCCAGGCCCAGGCAGCCCAGAAACGCGCTTCGGGGTGACCACCGCGAACTAGGCCAGCTGCCTGGTCCCAGCAAGGACACATGCAGCCCCTGGCCCCTCCACCCGCACCCCTGCCCACCTACAGGGCTGCCCCTGCCATGGCAGCAAGGCTGGGGCTGGGGGGGTTTTCTCCTTCTGTGAGAAGTCTCCCACACCTTGCATCTCTGCCAGGAGCCAAAAGCAGCCGAGCTAAAAATAACTGCCGGCTCCCAGGCCGGAACTCCCCATTGCTAGGAGACAGCGCCTGGGAGGCCGCCATCACTAGGCGACCGCGTTGCCGTGGTGACAGCGGCCCTGAGTCATCTTCAGCCCTGGCAGGCAGGGAGCAGAGGCTGGACAGCGGAGACGGCCCCATGGCATGAGGCCCTGGCTGTGGACACCTCCTG
This sequence comes from Tupaia belangeri chinensis, assembly GCF_000334495.1. Taxonomy (NCBI): domain Eukaryota; kingdom Metazoa; phylum Chordata; class Mammalia; order Scandentia; family Tupaiidae; genus Tupaia; species Tupaia belangeri. The sequence continues at coordinate 696,533 of NW_006159653.1, read as the reverse complement.
CCACCAGTGCCCCACCTGGCCCCAGGATCACTGCTGTCGGCTAAGATGTGAGGGTACCTCCTTCAGACCTCGCGCCGTTCCCAGGCGGGGACGCCCCTGCTAAGCCCCACCTGGTGGGAGTCCACCCATGTTCCACACAGACCCCAAGGGCATGTCTGAGGGGCCCTTCAGCCAGACTCCGGGGACAGTACAAGGTGGCCATCCCCCTAAGGTAACCCGGATGCCCTCACAGACCTCCAAGGGCCTCACCCCTTCCCCACATGGTCTAGACTCCGCAGACACCCCCATGCTAGGTGTCTAGGCCAAGGGTTGACCCAGGCGAAGGTGCCCAGGGAGAGGGGTGCCCCTGAGGTGTGCTCCAGGTGATGGGTGTCCCAGGAGAGGAGTGCCCCCCGTGAGCGGTGCTCCAGGATAGGGGCGCTCCACATGAGGGGTGCCCAGGAGAGGGGTGCCCAAAATGAGGAGGCCCCAGGTGAGCCGTACCCCAGGGGAGGGGTGACCTAGGAGAGGGGTGCCCAGGTGAGAGGTTCACCAGGAGAGGGGAGCCCCAGGTCCAGGGTGCCCCAGGTTAGGAGTTTCCCAGTGAGGGTTACGCAGGTGACGTGCTTCAGGCCAGGAAGTAGCTCCCGCCCGGCCTGGCGGAGGCAGCCTGCAGAGCCCCTGCCCAAGTCCAGGGAGGCGGGGGCCAGCAGTGCCAGCATGACACCCAGGACTCGGCAGCCTGTGGCGATGAGGGCAGACCCCAAGGAGGGACAGGGGTTCTGGTCGGAAAGGAGGCACCTGGCCCAGGGCGGGTCGCAGAGGTGGGGGAAGTGGGTGGGCCCCAGGCGGTAAATGTCCTCGTGTGTTTTCTACTGTCCCTCTGAGGGCACTCAGTCTGCACAGCAGGGCTGCATGACCCTGGTGCTGTGTGGGTTCTGCGTCCCCCACACTGGCTCTGTGCACCCGGGCGTGCCCTCCACACCCTGGCCATGTATCTGCTGGCCCGAGCCCAGAGCCAGGACCCTGCCCATCATGGTCCCCACATGCACGCACGCACACAGGGACACATGGTGGAGGCTGCACACGCCAGCCCACTGCATGGTGAGGACATGCTCTTGGAGCCGGGTCCTCTGCCTCTGACCTGCTTCAGGACCAGGTCAGCCCGAGCCGCCGTGCTCACCACCAGGCCTCCCGGGGCCGCCGCTGCACACATCAGCCGCAAGTTCTACTGAGCCCGTCCGGGTGCAGGGACCCACCCTCCTCTCCTGCTCCCCTGCTCCCAGGCAGGATGGGCACCAATGGCATCCACTCTGCACTGCGCCTGCTGGGAGCCCTCCGACCTCCCTCAGATTCACCACAGCCCTCACCACTCTGGCCACCCTGTCCCGTTGCCTCCTCCAGCCCAGTCCTTCCTGGAGGGACCGTGCCAGGTCCCTAAGGCCTTGGGGCCTCTGCAGGCCCCTTCCGGAACACCCCTTCCTCTCATCTGCAGGGTCTCAGCTCCAGTGCGACACCCTCAAGAGCCACCTTCACTGCCCATGCCAGGTGACCGTCACAAGGCCCACTTGGGTTCCAGAGCACTCTTTGGGATGATCTCGCTAGTCATTTGGGGGTGCAGGTGGGGGCGCGTCTCCACTGAGGAGTCCTGGGGCCAGGCGAACAGCCATGTGCGGGTGCGGGGCGGGTGTGAGGGCCTTCCTGCTGCGGGAGTGTCCCAGCGGACGGAGGTGGGGACCCTGAGCCAGGACGCGCCGGGCCGCTGCCCATCCCCATAGGCCAACTGCTGGCGCCGAGGCCTGAGGGCTCCGGGTCGTCACACCCCGTGCGGCCCGCCCCCTCGAGCCTGCCCTCGGCTCCGGTGTCCGTCCGGCGCGCGGGGCTGGTCACCCCGCGGGCGGCGGGCGGGGGCGGGGGGGGGC
>NW_006159653.1:688231-694102 GCF_000334495.1 Tupaia belangeri chinensis | reverse complement strand
CCGCCCGTCGCCCGGGTGGCCGGCGCGCCACCTCCCCTCTGTTAACCGCCGACTTGGCCAGGGCTGTGGATCGGAGCCACCGGGGCTGCTGACGGGAAGCACTGTGGCCCTGGGTAGCAGCCGCAGGTCCCTGACCCAGCCCGCCGGATTGGGCCCTGGCCTGACTCCCACCGGGCTCTGGCTCCCCCGCCCAGCTCCTCCAGCCCCTGCGCCCACGTGACAGGTGTTAGGTGGAGCCCTGTGGCCTGGTCCTTCCCTGGACACCTGGACTGGGCACAGAGCTGCCACCGCGGTAAGGGAGGGGTCGTTGTGCCCCGGTACAAGAGAAAGCCCGGCCTTGCGGGGACTAAAGGCCTCCTAAAGCAGACTTGCTGGCCAGCGCTCCAGTGTGCTCCTGGGAGGCTCCCCGGTGCAGGGAAGGCCTACCCGAGCCAGCGGCCCTCTGCCTCTGCACAGCAGCCTGGCTCCCACAGGAGAGTAGACAGGGACCACGCCACCTGCCCCTCAGGACGTCCTTGCCCCAGGTACCCACACTGACCCCCCTGTTGCCTGGCTGAGCACAGGGCCTCTCACCCCTCCAGCTGGGGCTGAGCAGCAGCTTCAGAGCAGAAAGCAGGGCCGAGCTCTCGGCTGGGCAGCCGAGGGGCCCAGCCAGAGTGGCCGAGGCAGGACCAGGAGCCCTCTGGAGGGGAGGAAACTTAGGGCCCAGCCACAGGCACAAGCAGTCCAGAGGACCCCCAGGACTCAGCTGCCCAAATGCCTGCCACCCCCCACAACCTGCACCCCCAGTGCTGGTACATCACCTCACAGACCCGCCCGCCCACTCGCACCACTTCCAGGCACCTGACAGCGGGAAGCAAGTTGTCACCTAGGTGGGAGGGGCCTGGGCCCTTGAGCCATTTGGATGTGGCCCAGGAGGCCCCATGTTGCTGACAGGCAGGGACACCCCACCCAGAGGTGGCCGACCCACAGACCCATCCTGTCCACGTGACCACTTCACCACGGCTCGTCAAGGGCTGGCTCAGGAGGGGTGTCAGGAAGGCCACAGTGAGTGAGGGGCCTGAGCTGTCCTCGCCAGCTGCAAAGGGTGGGTGTGGGCACTTCCCTCACTTGGCAGGAAACAGGAGGGTTTGGGGCGAGGGTTGGGGGCTCGCCTTCTTTGGAGCAAGGACCAGAGATGGACCTGGAGCCCAAGGCTCCCCACATGCCCCAGCAGCTGGCACTTGCACAGGCCCATGTCCTGAGACCCACGTGCCTCTCAGACTAAAGGCTGCCCCTTCCTGGTGCCCTGGTAAACCCTGACATGCCTCGAGCTGGGGGCGGGAGGGGCGGGCTGGTGTTGTGACACGTGCAGGGTGGCAGGGACGTGGATGTGCCTGAGTCACGGGGCTGTCACGGGCCATGTCAGCCTGCACCCTGTCTAGTCCCTAGCCCCCGGGCGCCACCCAGCCCTGGGCTGCTGCTGCAGACTGAGCCTGAGTGAGCCGTCTGGGTACCATGGCTGGCTCAGCCCTGAGACCCTCAGGCAGGGCAGTTGGTCGGTGCGGGGCCTCCTGGGTCCCACTGTTCTAGCCTGATGCAGAGATGGCAGAGATGGCAGAGATGGAGCTCTGCAGACGCGGGGTGGGGCAGTTGGTAAGACCCTTAACTGGGTGCTGAGGGGTGGGTGGGAGGATTTCCCAGTGCCCCAAAGGTGTCCTAGAGCCGAACATGCATGCTTCGGCCTCAGGAGGAAGCCGGCTGTGACAGAGGCCCTCCTTACAGAGGGCAGTGCTGCGAGAGCCAGCCCCGCTCCCAGGCCAGGGGACAGGGCTCCGGGTGAAGCAGTGCAGGGCAACCCAGGGAGCCACAGGAGGGGCGCCTGGCCAGTGCAGGCCAGCCCAGGGTCCAAGCTTGCCTCCGATGCTGTGCCTGACCCAGGCAGGGACTCAGACCACTTAGGAGCCTTGGAGCTGTCCCCATGGCCACTCGGTTTTTGGAGTCCTCTCTGCGCCTGGCTTCCCTCTCCTGGCCAGGCAGTACTGGGGGCGTGTCGCTGGGAAGAGCAGGGCATGACCGCCACTTCCCCTCCCTAGGGCTCCCGCCTCCTTTGCTCAGGGCCAAGCAGGTGACAGGTGGGCAGCCAGCTCCCTAGCCCTGCAGCTTCTAAGGTCTGCATGTCCCAAGGCCCGGCAAGCAAGGGTCTTGGGAGCCCTGTCATTGACTTGGTTGGACGCCAACCCAATCCCAGACACCATGGCTTTCCTCCCTTCTGGACACTGACCTTGTGCAACTGGGATTAACTCTGCTCCAGTCTGGTCAGGCTCCGTGGAGCCCCTGGGCCCCTGCAGTGGCCCCTCTGCTCACCCTTCGCTCACCACCTTCCGATGGCCAGTGCAGCCTGTATGTTGAGGCCACAGAGGCACAGGCAGTCCCCAGGCCAGAGGAGAGTCGGGACAGCGATGGCGTGTGTGTGACGAGTGGCACGCTGGGCAGTCGCTCATGTGCTGGGTCCCAGAGGGGAGGCAGGAGTGGCACCAGGAGGAAGCTGAAGAGTGGAGAAGGCACGAGTGGGCTGAGGAGGGGAGCCTGCCCCCAGCAGGGAAGCAGCAGGCTGCAGGCAGAGGGGTGGGAAGGGGGAGCGAGGTGGGCTGGAGTGAGCAGTCAGCCGGACTTGCTGGGTCTCAGGGCCCGGTGAGGAGCCTGTCAGAGAGAGCACCTGAGGGGCCCCCAGTGGCCGTCTGCACAGCCTGGAAGCCACCAGTGCTGGGGCCCTCTGAGGAGCCTGGGGCCCACAGGCTCACTGTGGCCCTCAGGCTTCGTGACGAACCCTAGGGACAGCACAGCCATGGCCAGCTCTCCCCATGGGACCCTGAGAGGGCGGGCTTGGGCTGACGAGGGCGACACTTCCACATGGGGCCACTGTCCCCTTTCCCCACTGAGCCCAGACACCCCAAGCCCCTCTGCAGCCTGTCCTAGGAGGGTCCTCCCAGAATTCTGTTTTGAATTGGGATACATCACAAAGAAGCTGAGGCTGGGGATAATGGAATCTTGGTCATCTTTTTATATTTTAATTATTTCATTTAACTTTACTTATGCATTCATTCATTTCCATTTGAGGAGCGAGGGATAGAGGGAGAGAGAGAAAGCAAGCTGCCACGTCCAGACACGAACCACAGTCGACCACAGTCGGCCTTGTGGGAGTCCAGCACCCTTAACCACCACGCCACCTGCCAGCTCCTCTTTAAAAGTCTCTTCCCAGAATTAGCTCCTGTGGTACTTGTCTCAGTAGGCAAAGGCGGCCCCTCCAGCAGGAACCTCTGGAGGCCCTCAGAGCCCTGGGTCCCCCAGGTATGGGTGGGGGAGAAGGGCTCTGCAGGCCGCAGGGCTCACCCAGCTCCTTGCTCACTGGCTGGCCAGGCGGGTGCAGCCGGGGATGGGCAGGTCCTCATCAGGGCCCCTTGGGGCCTCTTTGCCAGAACAGCGAGAAGACCCTAGTTTCCCAGCGAGCTCAGCTCTGCCCAAAGCCGGGCCAGTGAACTGTGGGTTCCTCTTCTGGAGCCGGCAGGAGAGTGGACACCAGGTTGCGGGGCACCCGCTGGGGTGAGGGCTGACTGCCAGGCAGGGCGGCAGAGGGGAGGGGAGGGGAAAGGCGGGGAGAGGCCGTAAGGCCTTCTCGCACAGCTCCTGTCCCTGTGGTGCAAAGGCTAGCTCGACCCTGAGATGAGGGGGGTACGGTGGCACTGGGCGCTGCAGACGTGAGCACAGGGGTGACAGAAAGGGCGCCCCCAAGATGCCCTGGCGTCCACGTGCGCACCCAAGGCTGGGAGCGCTCTCATCTATATCCGCACCGCTCCTGCGTTATTTCTCCCCGGGCGCCGCCTCCACCGCCGCCGCCTCCGGATCCCAACCCCGCGGGCGGCCTCGCCCCTCGCCCCTCCCCCCTCCTCTCGCCTCGAGGCCCCGCCCTGCCGGGCTGGATTTGCTGGGCAGTCTCGGCACTTTTTTTTTGCGGCTGTCCGGGGGGGAGCCCGCCTAGGCCTGGCCCCGAGCGCGCGCTCGGCGGCGACCGCTGTCCATGGTGCTGCCCGCGGGGCCTGGTCTGCCTGGAACAGCCACCAGGTGCACGGGGCATGCCGGCGGGGACCAGGACCTTGCAGAGGGCCGCCGTCAGGCTGGGCTGCTTGTCTGTCCCTGGCACAACTTCCCCACTCTCGCCCCAAGGCCGCCCTGGGCCTCAGCTGCTTCCAGTGGGGCATTGCTGTGCCCCGATTGCACTGGGGGAACTGAGGCAGCCCCACAGCAGGCCTCAGTGGGCAAACGGGAATCTGGAAACTGGTAACGGCAGTGGCCACCCCACAGGCTGCATGACTTTGAAAGATGCTGTTACCCCAGCGGGCACTGTGTGAAGGCACGGGTAGGGCCGTATCAGCCAGTGTGAGGCAACTGCTTCCCGGTCAGTAGCCAAGGTGGTGGTCTCCTCCGGGGCAGCCTGACCCATGACGCAGGGCCCAATGGCAGCTTGGAGGGGGGAGGGAGCTATGCAGAGGGCCTTGGGTGGACGGCCAGGTGGAGCCAGGCCACCAGGCCCCCAGCCAGGTTGGCAGCCACAGTCTGGCTCAGCTCCATGTCTCTCCTGGGGGGCTCTGGCAAGGGCTGGGCTGGGGCTGTGCAGGCCCCACCGGCACAGGGAGGCAGGACTCCTCTTCCCTCAGGTCTGGCCCATCAGAGGGGGGGATGGGGGGGGCGCCAGCTTCCTCAGCTCTGTCGCTCCAGAACAGGAGTGGCCCAGGAAGGGGACACATGCTGCTCTCCTCCCAAGGCCCACCCCATCTTGGGAGCCAACTTAGACACCCTTGTGCCTTAGTGAGACCTGGTGAGGCCAGGCCCACGTCTGCCAGGCAGGGGGAAGGTGGCAGCTAGGAGCAGCTTTTGACTGTGATTATGGGGCAGGAAGGCAGGGCCTGCACAGAGGCTCCAGGCTTGTCCTGGGGTCACCGGCAGGCCTGGAGGGCAGATCACACCCTGCCACTCTCTGAGCCCATGCTGAAGCGTGTGTGAGGCCCCTCTCGGGCCTCAAGGCGAGGAGGTAGCGGCTTGGCGGTGCAGTGTCCTACCAAGACTATGCAGCTGGGAGGGAGGGCCCCCGGGCTGTCTACCCGGCCATGCAGGCTGCTCATGGAGTGGATGGTGTCCTGCCCAGGGTCCTACGGCCCTGCCCTCCAGGCTGTCTGCACCCAGTGCTGTCACCCCCCTTACAGCCTTCATGGCCTGAGGAGAGCTGCTCTCAGTGGGCAGACGACCGGCCAGGCTGGGCTGGGTCTCGTGGGGGGTGCCCACTGGTGTCCTCGCACTGGGAGCGAGGATGAAGGCAGCACACCCAGGGCTCGCCGTGGAGGCCCTGCCCGTCCTTTGGCTCCCACAGGTGCTGGAACTCTCAGGAGCTGCTGGGCGTCAGGGCACCAGGGCTGCAGGGAGAAGCCCGAGACCACCCCAGCCCTTTCCTGCAGGGCCTTGGCCTCCACTGCGAGTCCCTGGAGCTTTAGGTCCCTTACCTGAGAGCTGGGGACAGCAGGGGTGCGGGGCCTCACCTCTGTGTGGGCTGTGCGGGCTGAGCTCGGTGCACATGGCAGGTGCTCCGAGTACAGAGGTCTTGGCCCTCCACCTCTAATGCGCTCACAGCCGGGGAGAGGGTGCGCGCAGACCCTTGCAGTGGGTGGTTCTGAGGGCCCGTGGGGGGACACCCAGGGATGGGCACCATGGCCTGCAGAGAGCAGCAGCCTCACTCTCCCTCCCAAACCCTGTCTGCAGAGTGCGTGAGGAAAATGTCGAGCCCGGGTATCGACGGCGACCCCAAGCCCCCATGCCTGCCTCGAAACGGCCTCCTGAAGC
>NW_006159653.1:680763-683540 GCF_000334495.1 Tupaia belangeri chinensis | reverse complement strand
CGCTGCCGGCCCATGCCCCCCTGCAGGTGGGCCCACCTCCGCCCCGACATGCGGCTCCCCGGCAGAGCGGCCCCCGCTGGCCACAGATGAGAAGATCCTCAACGGCCTCTTCTGGTACTTCTCTGCGTGCGAGAAGTGTGTGCTGGCCCAGGTGTGCAAGGCCTGGCGGCGTGTGCTCTACCAGCCCAAGTTCTGGGCAGGCCTCACACCAGTGCTGCACGCCAAGGAGCTCTACAACGTGCTCCCCGGGGGCGAGAAGGAGTTCGTGAGCCTGCAGGGCTTCGCAGCGCGCGGCTTCGAGGGCTTCTGCCTGGTGGGCGTCTCAGATCTAGATATCTGTGAGTTCATCGACAACTACGCGCTCTCCAAGAAGGGGGTCAAGGCCATGAGCCTCAAGCGCTCCACCATCACTGATGCCGGTCTCGAGGTGTGCCCGACTGACCACGGCCGGGGGACAGGGCGGGGCGGGTGTGGCCGGGGGCTCAGGTGACAAGCAGCTGAGGGTGGCATAGCACCCTGAGGGGCAGGAGGGACAGGACTGGCTACATGCCTTGGGGGTCCTAGTGGGAAGCGAAAGTATGGGTTCCTTGGGGCCAATCGGTGGTTTGGTGGTTAGGACAGTGGGATCCCACATGGTCGACTGCACAGTTCTAGTCCTAGACCCGGCAGCCTGAAAATCACATGCGTGCACACATGCATGTCCAAAAATCTGACTGGAGGGGAAGGTGGGGAAGGGTAGGAGTGTGCCCTCCCCATGGGTCTGCTTTCTCTTCCTCTCCTCCCCCATAGCTTATGTGCCCTCTGGCAGAGAGAGAGGGTCCCTTGTTCACAGGCAGTCAGGGGTTGAAGACAGTGGCTCCCGGGGTTTTTTTGCCGACCTGCCGATGCAAGGCCTTGGGTGGGGACGACGCTGGGAAGGGTCCCCATCAGCAAGGGGGAGCAGTCGGGCAGGACCTGGCTCTCGGTATTCGGACAGCGGCTCTGGCACTGCTCTGGCCAGACGTGCTGGAAGCCCTCTGTGTCCCACCCTCCTGCGATGCGGGAGCCGGCTGGGCGGCGTGCTCGCTCTGAGCCGCCCTGGTGTGCTTCCGCGCCTGCGCTCTGAGCCCGCGGCTTCCCGCCCCCCAGCTCCTCCGCCACTGCCTCCCATCCACACCCCCACCACGCTGCCCTGGAGGGGACCAGCCAGACCAGGCCCTGACCCGCCCTCGCCCCCCTCCAGGTGATGCTGGAGCAGATGCAGGGCGTGGTCCGCCTGGAGCTGTCCGGCTGCAATGACTTCACGGAGGCGGGGTTGTGGTCCAGCCTCAGCGCACGCATCACCTCGCTGAGCGTCAGTGACTGCATCAACGTGGCCGATGACGCCATCGCGGCCATCTCGCAGCTGCTGCCCAATCTGGCCGAGCTGAGCCTGCAGGCCTACCACGTGACGGACACGGCGCTGGCCTACTTCACGGCGCGCCAGGGCCACAGCACGCACACGCTGCGTCTGCTGTCCTGCTGGGAGATCACCAACCACGGTGTGGTCAACGTGGTGCACAGCCTGCCCAACCTCACGGCACTCAGCCTCTCCGGCTGCTCCAAGGTCACAGACGACGGCGTGGAGCTTGTGGCCGAGAACCTGCGCAAGCTGCGCAGCCTCGACCTCTCCTGGTGCCCCCGCATCACCGACATGGCGCTCGAGTACGTGGCCTGTGACCTGCACCGCCTGGAGGAGCTCGTGCTGGACAGGTGTGTGCCCCCGGCCAAGGCAGGTGAGAGTGGGGCCACCCCACATGGGGAGGCCCACCAGGGCAGGGCCGTGAGGTGGGCAGTCTGTGGCGCTCCGGGCAGCGTGGTGCTGCCGAGCAGAGCCAGGCAAGGGGCTGAAGTCTCCTCCCAATCCGGACCTGGCAGGGCTTGCGTGGCAGGAGGGGGTCTGAGCCGAGGGGCAGGGTGCAACCGTGGCAGTCTCCCTCTGCTGCGGCCACAGGTGCGTTCGGATCACCGACACAGGCCTCAGCTACCTGTCCGCCATGTCGTCCCTCCGCAGCCTCTACCTGCGATGGTCCTGCCAGGTAGGCCTCCCTGCCTCGGGGCGGTGGGACCCAGCGGGGTGCGGGGAAGCCCCGGGCCACCGCCTCCGGACCTGCCCCCCGGCCCCACCCATGTCTGTAGGTTTCTCTGGGTCCCACCACATCCAGCCGCCACCCCGCGCAGAGCTGTCAGGATGCCCAGGCTCCTCGGAGGCACATCAGCTGCCTCCTGGCTCTGTGAGGGGCCAAGAAACTCGTTGGAATCCCGCCTCCTGCCCCTCTAGCAGCTCCAGGCCTAGGGCCGAACCCAGGGGACGGCCCCCCCACCCCCGACCCCCGCACGCACGAGCAGAAAGTTACCTCGTCCCCCACCCCTGCCAGGTGCAGGACTTCGGGCTGAAGCACCTCCTGGCCATGAGGAGTTTGCGTCTCTTGTCTCTGGCAGGTGAGACCCTCCCCCTCCCGGACGGTGACCACCCTTATGCAGTCTCGCTCTCCCAGCTCTGCCGCGCCCTCTGCAGAGTCGCAGACGGCGCCACCTAGCGTCGGGCCCGAGTCAGAGGGAGGCGCGGCGAGGTCGAGCCCGCCCCGCGCCGCCCTGCGCGCTGAGCCGCTGCCGCGCCCCCGCAGGGTGCCCGCTGCTGACCACCACCGGGCTGGCGGGCCTGGTGCAGCTGCACGAGCTGGAGGAGCTGGAGCTGACCAACTGCCCCGGGGCCACGCCCGAGCTCTTCAAGTACTTCTCGCAGCACCTGCCCCGCT
>NW_006159653.1:677696-680683 GCF_000334495.1 Tupaia belangeri chinensis | reverse complement strand
AGCAAATCATAGCTTCTCTTTGCCAATTCCACTCTTACCAATCCAGGCCAAATTATTTGATTAGCCAACTTGGGTCACATGTCACTTCATGGATTAATCAGTAGTTAGGAGATTTCCGCTGGGCCGGGGCCTGGTCCTGGGGGAGCTTCGAGCTCCCAGATGGCCACCCCACCGCCTTCCCCGCCACACCCGCTCTCTGCCTCCCCAGTTGTGCCCCCTTCCCGGGCAGGGCCCAGGACGATTGAGGGGGCTGGGTCCCCCAGGACACAGGGGCCCCGAAGAGCCCCAAGGGCTTCCTATCTCCCACTACCCCGCCCCTGGAACCCTCCGAGGGGTGTGCGGGGAAATAGGCCACCCCCGGCCGGAGTCGCGGCCGCTGAGCGCCCCGGTGCTGCCTGACCTGTGCCAGCCTGACCAGAGGCCTCCCCTCGTCCCTGCCGCCTGCCGCCGTGGAGCCGCCCCAGTCCTCGTTCTCAGCCTGCCCGGCCTACAGGTCTTTGGGACCTTGTGCTATGGCCCAGCGCAGGGGCGAGACCGGCGTCTTGTAGATGAGCAGTTGGAGCCGCACTTGGGCTGTCAGGCCTTCCGGAGCAGCTGGGCAGCCCGCACCTCAGCCCTGCAGCCGCCTGGCACCAGCCTCCTCCGGAGGGAGTGCAAGGGGGTCCCAGCCAGGGGTCAGGAGCAGCACCCACCGAACAGTGGCTCCTATCTCCCAATGGCCAGTGCACCCCGATGCCCCAGGAGGGAGGGCTCCTCTGGCTCCCCTTCCCCCTCCCTAGCTTCCCACACTTCTGCCTGCTCAGAGGAGCTCTGACCGCGTTCTGTCCAATCCCCAAACATTTGGAAGTCCTGGGGGATGTTGGTGCATCTTGGCGATCGCTAAGGAGGGGGCTGGGACCCCTTTCTATCCCAACTGTGAGCCCCAGGAGACATAGTGCCCACACCCAATCTTGGGACACCCCCATCTGGTTGGAAGAGAGTAACCAGTTTCCAGAGAGCCAGAGAATGAGAGAGAAGAGTGAGAGAGAGAGAGAGATACTGTTGAAGCAGAGAAACAGTTCAACAGCCCAAAGATCTCCCTGCCCTGGAGTGTCGGCCTAGGGGAGATGGGCTGATGTGCTCAGGAGCGTCCCTTCAGCCGCCCTCCCCAGAGCCCTCTGAGAAGGGGGTAGCTGTCCATTTGCCCAAAGTATTCCTGCAACTGAAGCTGTGATATTTCCAACGACTGTAGGAGAAGTTAAGGGGAGAGAAGAAAACAAACAAACCCAACCAACTCCTAAAATCATTTTCTTATTGTACATAACGACTTCATTCTCCTGTATATGCGGAAGATATAACCTTATATTTGGTAAGTGTTTCTTGTGCTATTTTATCACGTGACCTGTTTATAAAAATATATATTAAAAAAGTTGCAAAAACAGGTGTCAGAGTTGTTCTTAGTTCTTCAGAAGGCAGTGCAGGAGGCATGTCCATTATGGGCAGGCAGGTTCTGATTTCTGACCCTCTTAGCTCATCAATTTTTCCCCCTACAAGTTGCCAGAGGCTTTGTACTTTTACTAGAGAGGGAAAGTGAGAAAGCACCCCACAGGACATGGTCACTATACCGCTTCATTTCTCCCGCCTTTTGGGATCTGGGGCATTCACATTTCTCAAGCTACCTGGGCAGCACAGGTGGCTGTGTGGGGTCTGGTGTTTTTTGTTTTGAGTTATATTTATTTTAATTTGACCAGAGGGGGACAGAGAGAGGAGAAAGTGAGGAAGCAAGCCACCAGGTCCAGGACTTGAACCGTGGTCCGCCATGTGGGAGTCCAGTGCCTTTAACGAGTACACCATCTGCAGGGCCCCTCTTTTTTTTTCTTGAATTATTTTACTTAATTTTATTTATTTAAAAAATTTTGACCAGAGAGGAATAGACTGCGAGAGAGAAGGAAAGTGAGAAAGCAACCCGCCAGGTCTGAGACTCGAACTGCTGTCAGCCATGTGGGAGTCCAGCGCCCTTAGCCACTACGCCACCTGCCGGCCCCTCCAGTGGTCTTAACCACAGGTCACAGCCGGCCCAGTTCTGTTCCGTGGAGGGTGGACACACTCACCTCCCACTGCTGCAAGCAGGAGGACGGCACGGATTTGGACTTCCTCCCAAGTACCAGGGTCTGGCCCAGGAAAGGCAGCAAGCAGCTCTGCTCTGCGCACAGGGAGACTGAGGATGGGACAGGCACACAGACGTCCTAGACCACGCAGTGCGCTGCAGAGCAGGACCCACGCCCAGGGGATGCGGGGGCCGGGGGCTGAGAGGGCCGCTAGGCACGACGGTCGGGGAGGGTGGTCGAGGCCGCAATCCCAGCCCCGGCGGTCACGCTAGTGCACACAACCAGCCAGCAGAGGAGGGGGCCGCGAGGCGGCGGCGCCGGGCGTGGTGGCCGGCCAAGCCCCTTCCAGCCGGCTTCAGGCCGAGCCCCGGCGGACGCGCCGACCGCTTGGAACGGAAGGAGGAGCCTGGCCAGCTGGGACCAGGGGCAGGGCGGCGAGCGCAGCCGGGACTCGGGGATGGCTCTCCGAGCAATGGGGCTATGCGCGGCGGGAGCGTGCACCCGGCTGCTGCGCGGACCCCAGCCCGGAGGGCACGGCCGGCCGGAGGGGGCGCGCCGCAGGAGCGTGGACGACGAGCAGGGCCGGAGCTCGCGGGGGCGGAAGAGCCCTGGCCCTGCACGCGGGGACCGAAGAGCCACACATGGGCCAACCGCCGAGGCGTAGGCCCCAAAAACGGAACGCTACCGCGCGAGCGACAGCCCTCCCCACTTCCGGCGACGGGCGGGCGAGGAAGGACCACTTCCGGCGACGGGCGGGGAAGACAGGCCGCTTCCGGCGCGGCGGTTGCCAGCGGCCGTGCGCTCTCAGTGGAGGGCTGGGGCGCTGGCGGAGGGGGCGCGGCCCGAGCGCGTTAACCTCGGGTCCGGGCCCTCCGCTCCGAGCCCCTAGCGCCTGCGTCC
>NW_006159653.1:670546-676764 GCF_000334495.1 Tupaia belangeri chinensis | reverse complement strand
GTCCTCTCGTGCGGCCGTGCCCCTCCCGGGGGCCCCGCGGACGGCGGGAGCCGCCTCGCCCCTCTGCGGAGGTGACCGGCTGACTGAGCGACGAGGGCATGGAGCCGCGATCCGGGCCCGCGCTGCCCGGGTGGGGGCTCGCAGGGAGGGCGATGGGCTGCACTGACCTGCTCCAGCGGGCTTGAACCTGTCGGCTCTTGGCTCACCAGGCTGTCCAGTCCAGGCCAAGCAGTTCTGGGGCCCTAGCTTGGGCGCTGGATCTGAACGAACGGACCATCCAGGCTGCCAGGGCCAACCCCCGCCCGGCCTCCTGCCCCCGTCACCAGGACAGCCATGGAGAAGATGTCCCGAGTGACCACGGCCCTGGGCGGCAGCGCGCTGACCGGCCGCACCATGCACTGCCACCTGGACGCACCAGCCAATGCCATCAGCGTGTGCCGAGATGCAGCCCAGGTGGTCGTGGCAGGCCGCAGCATCTTCAAGATCTATGCCATTGAAGAAGAGCAGTTCGTGGAGAAGCTGAACTTGCGTGTGGGTCGCAAGCCCTCACTCAACCTGAGCTGCGCCGATGTGGTCTGGCACCAGATGGATGAGAACCTGCTGGCCACGGCAGCCACCAACGGGGTGGTGGTCACATGGAACCTGGGCCGGCCGTCCCGCAACAAGCAGGACCAGCTGTTCACCGAGCACAAGCGCACAGTGAACAAGGTCTGCTTCCACCCCACCGAGGCCCACGTGCTGCTCAGTGGCTCCCAGGACGGCTTCATGAAGTGCTTTGACCTGCGCAGGAAGGACTCTGTCAGCACCTTCTCGGGTGAGGCCTGCGGAGGTGGGCTGGGGCGGGTGCTGGTCCCTGCCGGTTCCTGGGCGTCCCAGCCGATTCCTGGGCGTCCCAGCAGGCTGAGAAGTGCCAGCTGTCAGAAGTCCTCAGATGCAGTCCCAGAGCGCTTCTCGGAGCCAGCATCAGAAGAGTGGGTGGTGGCCGGCCTGGGCGAGGTGTGGGCAAGGGCAGGGACTGACGCTGGACAGAGCCCAGCAGACGCAGCATGGGTGCTTGAGCAGGTGACCTCATGCCCGGCCTCCCCGCCCCTCCAGGGTTCTCACCGCAGGATGTGATGTGTGGTGGGGATGCACTGTCCAGTCTACCCGGGGTCCTGGTGGTCAGCCCTGCGCCAGCTCTCTTGTCCACCCTGATGAAACCGTCAGGCACAAGGCGGGACCCATGGAGAATCTGGGGCCTCTTAAGACAGATCCTGTGCTGGGGATGGCAGAGCCCTGTCCTCCTGGGCCCTCAGCATGGGTCCCTGGTGTAGACCCCGCGCTCTGCCCTCTGGCCCTCAGTGCGGGTCCCTGGTGTAGACCCTGTGCTCTTTAGACTTCGGGGCCGACAGGCAGCTCTGAGAAGGAGTTGGGCAGAGGCTGGAGCATGAGGTCCCTAGGGCACGAGAGGAGCAAGCAGGCAGCTAGGTGGGACTCCTGTTCTCCTGCATTGAGGATGGATCAGTTCTGTCCAGGAACGGACGCAGCATGCAGAGTCCAGGGGAGGTTGCGGCCCAGGAGTTTGTGTCCGATCACCCGGGGGCCGAGGTGGCCCACCTGGGAGTGTTCTGAGCTCACGCCCAGAGACCTCCCTGAGTGCCAGGCATGAATGTGCCCTTGGTCCAGAGCTTGTGAGACTGGGGCGGATGGTAGTGTCAAGACTGTCTCCTTCTCATGAAAAAAATAAACTTAAGGAAAACCACCCATGGGACCATCAGGTGGCGTGTTGATTGGGGTGCGGGACTCCTGCATGGCCTACCATCATTCCAATCTCCGACCTGGTGGCTTGAAACTCACCCTAGGTGCGTGTCCCCAGAATCTCAAGAGGAGAACAGAGAAGGGACTGCAGTGTAGACATCGCCTCTGGAGATGATTTCTTGCTTTCTGTCTCTGTCTCTCTTCAGCAAGTGCATATACCCTATGACAGATATATCTAAAAGGGGGGGCAGCAGGTGGCATGACGATTGAGGTGCTGGACTCTCACATGGCCAACTGTGGTTCAAGTCCCAGACCTGGTGGCTTGCTTTCTCGCTGTGATGAGCACGTGTGCACTGTAGCAAGGTAAAAATAATAGGGGACTGGGACCAGCAGATAGCATAACGGCTACGTCACTGGACTCCCATGTGGTTGACCACAGTTTGAGTCCTGGACCTGGTGGGTTAAATACACGCCGGGCACGTGTGCGTGCGTGCTCAAGATCCCAAGAGGAGAATAGAGAAGGGATTGTGGTGTGACCATCCCCTCTGGGGGGTGATTTCTCGCTTTCTGTCTCTATGTCTCTCTCTGTCTGGCTGGCGAGCGCACGCGCCCTACAGTGAAAACCTATCAAAAAAAAAAAAAAAAAGAAAGAAAGAAAACGGCTACCTGTGGACTGACACCAAGTTAAAATTAGTCTATATATCCTACATAGGTAACATTAAAAGAAACTCTCAAAAAAAATAATGGTAATGAATAAAGTGAAATAAATAATTCTTAAAAAAAAAAAGAGGGGCCAGCAGATGGCGTAATGGTGATGTCACTGAACTCCCATGTGACTGATCACGGTTCAAGTTCTGGACCTGGAGGCTTGAATCACACGCCGAGCACGTGTGCACATGTGCCCAAAATCCCGAGGGCAGACTAGAGGGGAAGGGACTGCAGCGTGGTCATCCCTCCCCGGGGGAGGCGATTTCTCGCTCTCTGTCCTTCCGGTGAGTGAACGCACCTTAAAGCAAGAATACCCCCCAAATAAGAAAGACAGGCAGGAAAAACACTGCTGTCCTGCTCTGTGGCCCAGGAGCTTGTGTCTGTCCTGCATGGCTGCTTCCCGTCCCGTCCACCCTGGTGGTTCTTGAGCCTCCTACCTGGCCACAGGCGGGTGTGTGACGCCTCTCAGCCACTGTGAGGACCCGCCCTCACGCCAGCCCTCACGTCCCAACGCCCTGCCACAGGCCAGTCGGAGAGCGTGCGGGACGTCCAGTTCAGCGTCCGGGACTACTTCACCTTCGCCTCCACCTTCGAGAACGGCAACGTGCAGCTCTGGGATATCCGGCGGCCCGACCGGTGCGAGAGGATGTTCACGGCCCACAATGGGCCCGTCTTCTGCTGTGACTGGCACCCCGAAGACAGGTGTGGGTGGGGGTGCGGGCAGGGGGCTCCCGAGGCTGAGTGGGGAGCAGCAGGGCGGGTCATCCACTCCCTGAGCAGCACTTTCTGAGCAGGTACCCCCTGGGGGGCTTCCCACAGGGGCTGGCTAGCCACAGGTGGGCGTGACAAGATGGTGAAGGTCTGGGACGTGACGACGCACCGTGCCAAGGAGGCACACTGTGTGCAGACTATCGCCTCGGTGGCCCGTGTCAAGTGGCGGCCTGAGTGCCGCCACCAGCTGGCCACGTGCTCCATGATGGTGGACCACAACATCTACGTGTGGGACGTGCGCCGGCCCTTCGTGCCAGCCGCCATGTTTGAGGAGCACCGTGACGTCACAACGGGCATTGCCTGGCGCCACCCACACGACCCCTCCTTTCTGCTGTCAGGCTCCAAGGACAGCACGCTGTGCCAGCACCTGTTCCGCGATGCCAGCCAGCCCGTGGAGCGTGCCAACCCCGAGGGTCTGTGCTATGGCCTCTTTGGGGACCTGGCCTTTGCTGCCAAGGAGAGCCTGGTGGCTGCTGAGTCGGGGCGCAAGCCCTATGCTGGCGACCGTCGCACCCCTATCTTCTTCAAGCGCAAGCTGGACCCTGCCGAGCCCTTTGCGGGCCTGGCCTCCAGCGCTCTCAGCGTCTTTGAGACAGAACCTGGTGGTGGTGGCATGAGCTGGTTTGTGGACACCGCTGAGCGCTACGCTTTAGCTGGCCGGCCACTGGCTGACCTATGCGACCACAATGCCAAGGTGGCTCGGGAGCTTGGCCGCAACCAGGTAGGTGGGGAGGCTGAGGGAGCCTGGAGGCCGACGTTGGGGCGGGGCGGGGCTGGCTCCTACGGCTGTACCCACCTCCTACTCCAGTTCAGTGCTCAGCTCTGACCAGCTGCACCCTCAGGCCTTGCCCCTGGACCAGCGTCCCCAGACCTCTAGGCTGGCCTGTGGGGGTGGATGTCTAGGGAGCCCCGAGCCTCATCTCTGCACATCTGTCTCCCTGCCTGGGTTCGGGGCCATGCCGTTGCCTCGTGGCTGTCTCCTGGGCTATTGGAGGAGACCAGGGTTTTGTCTTTCCCGTTGGTCTCCACTTCCCCAGCTGGGCTGAGCACCAGGGGCCTCTGGGGTGCCAGGCGCCTTGTGAGTGACTGCCCTCCCCCACGGCGTGGCAGGTGGCACAGACGTGGACCATGTTGCGGGTCATCTTCTGCAGCCCTGGTCTGGCGGCCGCGGCCAATCTCAGCCTGAGCCTGGGCAAGGGCAGCTCCTGTGGCCTGCCACTCATGAACAGGTAGATGCCGGGGCAGCTCCTGGGGGGCTGCTGGAGCCCACCCACCCACTGGCCCTCCCTGCCCCCAGCTTCAACCTGAAGGACATGGCCCCGGGGCTGGGCAGCGAAACCCGGCTGGAGCGCAGCAAAGGTGACACACGAAGTGACACAGCTCTGCTGGATTCCTCGGCCACGCTGGTCACCAATGAGGGTAGGCCAAGGGCCGTGGGGGAACAACAGTGCCCAGGGGAGTGGACTGGGAGCCTTCAGTGCCTTCCCTCCCGCACCCGGCAGACAACGAGGAAACCGAGGGCAGCGATGTGCCTGCCGACTACCTGCTGGGCGACGTGGAAGGCGAGGAGGACGAGCTGTATCTGCTAGACCCTGAGCACGCACACTGTGAGTCTGGGGCGGGGTGGGCCGGGGCGCGGTGGGGCCAGCCCAGGCCGGACAGGCTCAGCCCCCAGCTGGCCTGGACCTGCCTCCCAGCCGAGGAGCCGGAGTATGTGCTGCCGCAGGAGGCCTTCCCGCTGCGCCACGAGATCGTGGATACGCCCCCTGGGCCCGAGCACCTGCAGGACAAGGCAGACTCGCCACATGTGAGTGGCAGCGAGGCTGACGTGGCCTCTCTGGCTCCCATGGACGCCACGTCCTCGCTCCTGTCTGTGTCACACGCGCTCTATGACAGCCGCCTGCCGCCGGCCTTCTTCAGCGTGCTGGTGCAGGACATGCTGCGCTTCTATGCCGAGCAGGGCGATGTGCAGATGGCTGTGTCTGTGCTCATCGTGCTGGGCGAACGGGTGCGCAGGGACATCGACGAGCAGACCCAGGTGTGGAGGGAGGGCGGGGTCAGCCCTGTGAGTGGGGAGAGGCCCCCCTCCGCACCCGCTGCCCTGCCACGTTGCCTGCCGCCCGCAGGAGCACTGGTACACGTCCTACATCGACCTGCTGCAGCGCTTCCGCCTCTGGAACGTGTCCAACGAGGTGGTCAAGCTCAGCACCAGCCGGGCTGTGAGCTGCCTCAACCAGGCGTCCACCACCCTGCACGTCAACTGCAGCCACTGCAAGCGGCCCATGAGCAGCCGGGGCTGGGTGTGCGACAGGTGGGGCACCGGCCGGGGCCCTGGCCTGTGTGGCCTGTGGCCCTGTGGGCCAGCGGGCCTGCGGCTACCCAGGAGCCCTTGGCTGAGGCACCTTCCTGCCCCCAGGTGCCACCGCTGTGCCAGCATGTGTGCCGTCTGCCACCATGTGGTCAAGGGTCTCTTCGTGTGGTGCCAGGGCTGCAGTCACGGCGGCCACCTGCAGCACATCATGAAGTGGCTGGAGGGTAGCTCCCACTGCCCTGCTGGCTGCGGCCACCTCTGCGAGTACTCCTGATCCAAGGCCGGCCGGCCCGACGCCGCGCGCCCAAGACTCTCGAGCCTGGGGTGGACGGGGGCTGAGCTTGTGAACCCAATAAAAGCAGCAGGAGCCACTGTCAGGCGTTGCCTGTCACCAGACGCGCCGCGGACCGCCTTGTCCTCGCGCGGCGCGACTCGCGGGCGGGAGCTCTCCAGAGGGTGTTGAGGCAGCCATGGAAACCAGTGGTGGCCAATAGCGACTCTGGATGCGGAATTCGCCCCTTCGGCCGGGAACGCGCTTTCCGGGGCGGGCCGTTGCCAAGACGACGGGCTTCCGGCCAATGGGGAGGCGCGGGAGCCTCCCGGCATGCTGCGCGGTGGCGCTGCGGGCGCCCGGGCGGCCTGGCGGGCTCATGGCGCCAGGGACGCGGCCGTTCTTGCTGCTTGCGCTCTG
>NW_006159653.1:666463-669171 GCF_000334495.1 Tupaia belangeri chinensis | reverse complement strand
AGCGTGCGGCGGGCGGGGCCCTGACTGGCCCTTTCTCTCCCCGCAGTGGACTTGCCCTTCCAGGACTATGTGGAGCAGCTGCTGCGGCCCCAGGACCCCTCTGCTCTGGGCAATGGTGAGCCAGGCGGGCATGGGGGACAGTGCACGCGGCAGTGCACACGGCAGCCGCGACCACACCTCACCACCTGTCTGCAGACACCCTGTACTTTTTCGGAGACAACAACTTCACCGAATGGGCAGCACTCTTCCGGCACTACTCGCCACCGCCGTTCGGTCTACTAGGTACCACTCCTGCTTACAGCTTTGGGGTCGCAGGTAGGTGCCCCTCTGGGGAAGGGAGGTGGGGCCCACAGTGAGAGCAGGTCACACCTGTCACAGCTACTCACAACCGGTCCCACAGGGGCTGGCTCTGGGGTGCCCTTCCATTGGCACGGACCTGGGTACTCCGAGGTGATCTACGGCCGCAAGGTCAGCACGAGGTGGGGGCTAGGGCTTGGGGACCACTCACCATAGGGTACACAGGGGACCTTTCCCCTCTTCTCCCCAGCGCTGGCTCCTCTACCCACCTGAGAGAACACCAGAGTTCCACCCCAACAAGACCACACTGGCCTGGCTCCGGGACATATACCCAGCCCTGGCTCCATCTGCACGGCCCCTGGAGTGCACCGTCCGGGCTGGTGAGGTCAGTGGCTGGCTAGAGGAGGCAGGCTGTCAGCTGTCAGAGTCCCCAGCTAATCCCTGCCCACCTGCTCCCCTGCAGGTGCTGTATTTCCCTGATCACTGGTGGCATGCCACGCTCAACCTTGACACCAGCGTCTTCATCTCCACCTTCCTGGGCTAACCAACCAGAACAGGCAGCAGGCAAGCCGGCGCACACCAGCACGTGCCCAGGGAGTACTCATAGGTTTTATTGTAGGGATAGTGGCGGCGGCGGCATCCCCAGCCCAGCCCACCCCGCGCTCACCTGCTTTGCCAGCCCAGAAGAGGGACAGGGGAGGTTCTAGCCCAGCAAGAGCATGCCGAAAAGGGGGCAGTCCAGAGCCCAGCAGAACAGCGGGAGCAGGGCCCAGGGCAGCCAGGTACAGGGCTAGGGGCTTTTGCCCAGGACGTCCTGGCCATGCTGCCAACGAAGGCCTCAGTAGTCCTCCACCCAGCCGTTCTCTGAGATGAAGGCGTCGATGACCTCCTTCATGGCCAAGTTGGGGATGAGCTGTTCCTGGGTCAGTGGGCTCCGAGTCACAGGGTCAAAATGGCCCACACGCTGCAGTGACAAGGTCGGGGGTGCTCGGTGAGCCCAGGCCACGCTGCTGGCCCAGTGCGCAGGCCCGCCGCCCTCACCTGCAGGTGCTCCTCGATGTCCTTGCGATCATAGGTAATGCCACTCGGCGTGATGCAGGGCTCCCGCATCAGCTCAAAGCTGATCTTGCCGCACAGGTAGTCAGGGATGTCACGCTTCTGTGGACAGGGGCACAGGGCATGGGTTCAGGGACCACAGCAGGCCTCCATGCAGCCTGTGCTCACAGGGCAGGGCACACGCACCTTCCTCTTCTCATCCACCTGTGAGAAGACCTCGTCCATGTCTGCCAAGTACTTGTCCTGGGAGGAGCGAGTGCCGAGTGTGGGCCACGCCGCCGCACCTTGTCTCCCTCCCCACACAGGACAGACCCACCGGGGGCTCCCTTGTGCATCTTCGTCCCCCCTACTCCCCCACAGACCCACGCTTGGGCGGGGCTCCCTCACGTGCTTGGCCTCGATGCAGGCCTGCAGGGCCCGGATGTGGCCTTCATCCTCGTCACCCTCGTGGCTCCGCTGACACTCTTCCAGCTCCCTGAGGGTTGCCCAGCAGCTGGTCAGACCCCACCCTACCCTTAGGGCAGATGCCCAGGCCCGCCCAGCCTCCCTGCCCCTCGATGTGGCCCTCCAATAAACTCATGCTGCGCCCCGCACCGACCTGCACCATGCGCCGGGGCCTACCTCTCGCGCTCTGCGGCGATGAGCCGTGTGAGGTAGGCATGCAGCTCGCTCTCCTGGTGGATGCGCCGCTCCTCCATGCTGTTCCAGCGCTTTTTCTTGGCAATGCGCAGGGCGCTGGGGATGTCGTCCCCGAAGTTGAGCCGCTGCTCCTTGGCCAAGCTGTAGGCTGGGAGAATGGGGGCTCCAGTCACCCCCTGGCCAGCCCACCGGTCCCCCCTAGGCAGCTGGCAGCCCACCTCTCTGCAGGTTGGCGATGGCCTCGTCATAGCTCTCCAACTCCAGCTGGCATTGCCCCAGGAAGAAGTGCGCCTTCACAGACTGGCCGTCCAGCTCCAGGGCACGCCGGCAGTCGGCCAGCGCCTGCTCGTGCTGCTGCATCTTCAGGTAGCACAAGGCCCGGTTGGTGTAGTACACCGCCACCGAGGGGTTCCGCGTCTGGGGACCGAGGCGGGCCAGCGGCGTGAGGCCTGGGCTCAGCCTGCCTGGTCCCAGCGTGCTGGCGCTCGGCTGGAACTCGAACTAGACACTCTCACTGTCAGAGCCCCTTGGTCCCTGCTGGAGGGTGGAGTCCCGGCGGCCCGCCTCTTGACTCCAATGGGTTGTGTACAGACGTTTCCCAGACCCGTGGAGAGCCCCGTCTTCAGCCCAGGCCTCAGAGGCCCCTGGTCTCCAGCCTACGCCGCCTCCAACAAGCACCCCACCCCCGCTCCCCCGCAGCCCCCCCCGCCCCCGCG
>NW_006159653.1:662501-666123 GCF_000334495.1 Tupaia belangeri chinensis | reverse complement strand
AGGGCGGCCGCTCGCGGGTTGTGCAGTGCGACGACCCCGGCCGCAGTGCCTCCGGTAGAGGCCCCGAGACCCCCACGCCTCTGCCCGCCCTCCCGTAGGTACCGGAAGGAGTTACAGCACGTGACCCTAGAGGAGCTGGGGTGGAGGCCGGCGGCGAGGCCTCTGAGCGAGGCGGGGCTCCCCTGGGGGCGGAGCCTCCGCGGACCAACCTCGCGGGTGAGGCAGGCCTTTTTCCGCGGGCGGAGCCTACGCAGACAATCCTCGCGGAAGGGGCCGGGGCTCCTCGTGGGGGCGGAGCCTACCGGAAGGAGTTACAGCACGTGACCCTAGAGGAGCTGGGGTGGAGGCCGGCGGCGAGGCCTCTGAGCGAGGCGGGGCTCCCCTGGGGGCGGAGCCTCCGCGGACCAACCTCGCGGGTGAGGCAGGCCTTTTTCCGCGGGCGGAGCCTACGCAGACAATCCTCGCGGAAGGGGCCGGGGCTCCTCGTGGGGGCGGAGCCTCTGCCCGTTAACGTAGCGGAGTGGGCGGAGCCTCCCTGGCAAGGGCTACCGGCAACTCTTCCCTCGAACCCGACGGGTCTACAGTGGGATCGCATCCGGCCTCGTGTGCAGCTGCACACCCAGGAGCTGGTGGTGCAGTGTTTGGCCACCGCCTTCCTCCAGACTTGCGGGCTGCAGTTACCGAGCTGGGCACCTGGGTGCGGGCTCAGCCACAGCTTCGGCGTTGCTGGGCTGACCTGGGCTTGTATGCTGTGAAATGTGCCGATGGCAGGGTCCCTGCAGCTGAACTATCTGGGGCAAACTCTCAGGTACACTACGTGTTCCTGGGAACAGGAGTCAGTCCATCAGGGGCAGGGTCCCCAAGTGGTGTCTCCCCACTGTCCACAGCAGTTCTGGCGGCTGGTGTTCCCAGGGTGATGGCCGTTGTGTTGGGTGAAGCAGTGGCCACAGTGCCCAGCCTGCAGGCCATGCAGTACATCCTCAGATGCTACCTGCTGTGCCTCGGCAGGACACAGGCGCGGCCACAGCCTTGAGCCAAGGTGAGCCAGACTCCTTGTGCCCCCTGCAGCCAGCACTTCAGCTGTGGGCTCTTCGCCTTGTGGAACTGGGCCATGGGACAGGAGCTGTGCCCAAGCCTGCTGCCCAACCTTGGCCCCAGCCCAGCCACCCACGGGCACTGGGCAGCTGAGAAGCACAGGGCCCAGGCTGGGCACAAGTCTGCCCACCTGCTGTGTCATCTCTGCCTACAGTCTGTCAGGACGGGATGTTTGCCGACATGCACGGTTGGACTCGCACCTGGCCAGGAGGCGGTGCCCACGAGCACCCACACTGACACAGGCTTGAGTGGTGGGGACATGTTCCACCTCAGGCTGCTGCAGAGGTAGCAAGCCCAGAGCGTCACTGTCCCCTGGGAGGGCAGCAGACAGGCCTGCAGAGCTCCGGGACAGCTCCCTGGTGCCGTGTAAAATATTTATTCCTTCTCCAAAAAGGCTCAGACTGCAAATCTTGAGGGGAAAGGGATGGAGGGACAGGGTCTCCCCAGGGCCACGTCAAGGACCTGCACCCACCCAGCCCAGCCCAGCAGCCCTCCCCTGCCGGGAGGGGACAGGGCAAGAGTAAGGCGTGGCCTCTGTTCAGCAGACACAGGCCACCAGCCCTCAAGGGCACAAGCAGCCCAGAGGTGTCCATTCGGGAAGGCAGACGTGCCGGCCCTCTGGTGCCCAGGCCGGGCCCTGTGGCCCCAGGGCAGGGTCAGGGTGGCGGGGGGATGTGGGCGCCCAGCAGGTCGTAGGCGAAGACGTTCCAGAAGATGGCGAAGAGCAGGAAGGTGCCGTAGGCCAGCAGCACCACCCACCAGCCACACTGGTCACGCAGGCGCTCCTCGTAGCTGCGCAGCATGGTCAGGCCCATGCTCACCCCCACCACCGCGCCGGCCAGGTGCGCCATGAAGCTGGGCTGCGGGCCCGAGGCGGGCAGTGGCGGGGAGAAGCGCAGCCACACGGCCCGGCCCACCTCGGAGCTCACTGTGGAGGGGGGCAGCAGGTGGGAGGCGCCCTGGCTCGGGGTGAGCCCCCCGCCCTCACCCGGCCCCTACTCACTGCACACCAGGGCCAGCACCATCCTCAGCAGCTTGTAGGGACACCTCATCCCAGCCCAGTTCTGGTGGGAGTGTGCAGACAGACAGGCTTGTGAGGCGCGCCACGGGGCCCTCCCCACACCCACCGGGCGGCCCGTTACCATGACGACGTTGGCCAGATGTGCAGAACACAGGGCATAGACCCCGCCGGAGCCCCCCACCACTGGGGCCCGCATGTCCGTGATGGAGACAGTCAGAGAGCCTGCAGAGGAAGGGGGGAGTGAGGGCCAGCGGGCCAGCTGGAGGCGAGGCGCACGGGCACGCGCCAGCTCACCTGCCAACACGCCCGCCAGGTAGAGCAGGCTGATGCGGAGTAGGCCGTGCACCATCTCCAGGGGCACCCCGATCATCAGCTGCAGGAGGGCGTTGAACCCCAGCTGCTCCAGCCTGGCCACATGGGGGCAGATGGACGCCAGGGTAGGAGCCAGCCCTTGGGCCAGCCTACCCCTCCTGGCCGTGCCCACCCCATGAGGCCCCGCCCACTTACCCGACATGCATGAACATGTAGGTGAGGAAGCGCCAGGCCCGTGCGCGGTGCCCTGGGTGGTACACCAGGGGGCTCTTCATGTACTCGGGGTGGTAGGTCTGCAGCACCCACTTGTTAAGGCGGGCCCCATAGCACAGGAACACGACAATCTGGGGACACAGGTGTTAAGGGTGGTCCAGACCGGGGACATGGGAGGCTCCCGGGGCAGCGGGTGGGTGGCCCACCTGGGCAAGGGTGACCGAGGCCATGAACACAGGGGGCGGGCAGCTGCGGTGCCGGGAGAAGTACCAGCGGCGGTCCACCTCGCAGGGCAAGATCTCGTAGGCCACGTAGCGCACAAACCGCTTATAGACTCCCAGGCCAGGTCCGTCCAGTGGCCCGTCCCGGGGCAGTGCCCGCTGTCCGTTAGCGATGGCCCGCTTGAAGCTGCTAGAGCGCTGGCTGCTGATCTAGGGGTGGGGCCTGTGCGTGGGCCAGGGTCCCCTCGGGGCACCCTGTCCCTGCCCAAGCCCCGGCCCCCCAGCCTGCCCCCGCCCTCCCACCGTAGCACACTGACCAGGCCCACCAGCTCCTGGTAGCAGACCTGACCCCGCTCGTTGCTCTGGGCCAGGGCCACCAGCATGTCCAGCTTGGCCGGGTCCAGAGGCAGCTCATGGCTGTGCACCAAGCCGGTGAAGGTGTCTGCCCCAACGAAGCCTGTGTTCCCAGGGTCCAGCTGCTGGGGAAGCCGGGGCCTGAGGGCTGGGCGGGCAGGCTCAGTCCCTTCCCGGCCCTCCAGGGCTCTCCCCCTTTCCCACCCTACCACCCCGGAAAGGGAGGGCCGATGTCTGACAACCACCTCCCCACTCGCTCCCCCAGGAGCCCCAGGCAGCCACACCTCTCTGAGGGCCCAGCGCAGAGAACTGAACCGGAGGTCAGCTCTGCAGGGGCGTTCGGAGCTTGGGCGGCCCCTCAAGCCCAGCCGGGCAGCCTCCGCCGCGATGCTGGCTTCCCCGATCC
>NW_006159653.1:659083-662285 GCF_000334495.1 Tupaia belangeri chinensis | reverse complement strand
GGGGCGGTGGCCCCCACCCCCACTCAAGCACAGCTCCCGCCTTGGCGAGGAACCTCCTCTGTAGGCACAGCGGCCGGCCAGTGAGCCAATGGGCGGCACTTAAGGCCCCTCCCAGGTAAGACCCTTAGTACTCCCTGGTAGTCTCTCTCCTGGGACTCAGGCCTCCTCCAGGAAGGCTATCCTGATTGCCCTGCCCCCGCCTCAGGCTGAGTGACCCTGTCCTTGCCTCATTTGCACACCCCCCTCCCCCCAGCAAGAGATCCCTAAAGGTCCCTAATAGGGCTGGGGAAGAGACCCACCCCTGCCCCTCCCAGGGCCACCCTACTGCACCCGTGATTGCCTGCCCTGCAGAAGTATGCCTGCAGCCCAGGGCATGTGGGACTGGAGATGGTGCAGGTTCTGGAGGGTCCAAGTCCAGACAGCAGGTGGGCGCCCCGCAGTAGCTGAGAGCACCCACCTGCCCCTCCCCTAGAAAAAAGCAGACGTAGAGCCAGGCCCGTGGACTCTGGACTCGGCTGGGGTCCTGGACACTGCACACGCCTAGGCTGCTCCTGCAGGCCAGGCCTCAGCCTCAACCCGCTCAGTGGCAGGTGGTCACACTGAGTCGCGTCAGAAGTGCAGGTTCTCTGCTGGGCAGTGGGCAGGTGTCCGAGCACTGCCCACAGTGGGACTCAGCTTGCCTGCCACAGGGCCTCCATAGACGGAGGCTCCCAGTCAGGCCTGGCCAGAATGGCCTCCCAGAGACCGGGGACAAGGGACAGAGAAGTATGGGAGTTAGCCTAACACCGAGACAGAAGGCATGTTTGGTAGATTTAAGAAACAGTCCTCAGACTGAGACAGAAAGGCGAGTGCAGTTTAATCAGGAACTTGAGCGCTTCTGCAGGGACAGAGGGGGCCCGGCCACTCCCAGTCCACCCACCTCCAGCTGAAGCCTTGCCTTCGGGTCTCCAGTGCCCACTGGTCACCAGGACCAGTCTGGGGTGGAACCCTGAGAATCCCAGCTGGGTCTCTGGTGCCCTCGGGGCCCTCAGCCTCGACACACACTGCCTGCAGCTGGGGCTGGGCTCCCCCACTACAGATGGGGTGCAAGGGCCACCTGCCAGTGGAGTCTGCCCCTGGTGCACGGCCCTGCAGAGGGGCTCATCGGCTCTTCCCCAGGGCCCTGCACAGTAAGAGGCCGAGTATGGCGGCTACGGCGGCACTGACGAGGCCCAGTGTTCTCCAGAGCCGGGAAGGTGGCGGGTACAGGTCTGCGTGGACCAGGTGTCTGCAGGAGAGGAGGTGGTCTGCAGGTGTCCATGCTGGCCAGTGCCAAGGCTCCAGAGGGCCACACAGGCAACCCCGACCCTGCTCCAGCCCCCATATCATGGCCACCATGCCACTTGGTGGCAGACTGTCCATGCCCTGGGATGGGCCAGCCTGCTCTCCCCCCAAGGGCATGATGCCCAGTACCCACGGGAAGGTGGCCATGGTGGCAAGCCGGGTGAAGACCGCGGTGCTGGGCTCTGTGGGGCCTGCGCAAGAAAACGGGGCCGGGGCGGGCAGCCGGTGCCTACGGCAGAACTCCAATGGGGCCAGGCCAGGCGGGGCGGCACCCTCAGGCAGGTCGGCCTTGGCGGAGACGAAGAGGCAGGGGGTCTGGCTGTCCATGTAGTGGCGCTGTGGGGGACGGGCACATGAGGGCACAGCACAGACCAGCCCGTGGAGCCACAGCCGTCTGCCCCCTGGGCCCCCGCCCTGCCTTGTAGAGACTGGCACAGTGCACAAAGGACTGGGGGTCGCTGCTGTCGAACATCAGGCAAGCGACGTCACAGGTGGCGTCCAGCTGGCTGTCCACTCCCACCTCGCAGAGCTGGGACAGACACTGGGCTCAGGGTGGCGTCCCGGGGAGGAGTGTGGCGCCGGGTCCCAGGGCGCCCCCGCCACACTCACAATCAGGTACTTCTCCTGCCCGTTGACCTGCACAGTGCTGATGGCGTAGGGAGGTCCCCCGGAGGACGCTCCGGTGTCCTGGTGCTGAGGGGAAGAAGAGGACAGTGTGATCTCCCTGGAGGCCCACGTGGGCCTGGGTGTCCACGGTGCTCACCTCCAGGCTGCGGCCGAGGAAGGCCTGAAGGAAGGCCGATTTGCCCACGCCTTGGGCCCCCATCACCCGGCACATGAGGACACTGCGCTGCGTCTGTCCTTTTTCCTGGTCCAGCCTCCTCTCACGAGTGACTGCAGGACAGGCCTGGGTGAGGGCAGCTGCCAGGAGGGCTGGGTCCAGGCCCGGACAGGGTGGTGCCCACCGGTGATGGCCTGGAAGTCCTGCTCACAGAGGGTGGGGTAGCCCAGAAGGCCCGGACAGGGTGGTGCCCACCTGTGATGGCCTGGGCCTGGGAGTCCTGCTCGCAGAGGGTGGGGTAGCCCAGGTAGCCGAGGTGGCTGAGGCAGAGCTGGACGTCCAGGTACGCCACCAAGCTGAGCGGGCAGCAGGCACAGCATTGCGGTGGGCAGGCTGGGCGCGGAGCAGGGCGTCCCCAGGCCAGCAGTGGGCAGCAGGGCCATGCTTACGTCCACTGGCAGAGGTATCCGTGCAAGGGCAGCCGGCCGGCCTTGGTGCGGACCCTGTGCCAGAGCTCGGGGCCCCAGGGGTCCGCCGGGAACACACGGAAGAGGC
This sequence comes from Tupaia belangeri chinensis, assembly GCF_000334495.1. Classification (NCBI taxonomy): domain Eukaryota; kingdom Metazoa; phylum Chordata; class Mammalia; order Scandentia; family Tupaiidae; genus Tupaia; species Tupaia belangeri. Next base: position 659,626 of record NW_006159653.1, on the reverse strand, counting down.
TCTGCAGCTCCTCAGGCGAGAGGGCGCCATCCTGGTCCTGGGTGCAGAGAGCCTGTGGGCGCGTGCAGGAGGGGCGGAGGTGCGGGGTGCAGGGTGCAGGGGCGCAGGCTCACCTGGTCATGCTGCTCAAACACCCGCTGCACGAACTGCTGGCCCAGGTAGCTGAGCTCCGTGCTGCAGCCCGGGGGTACGTGGAGCCTGCGGGTTCGTGACAGGCCCACCCACTGCCTGGGAGTCCTGGGACAGACCAGGCACCCCACACCCCGGGGTCTGCACAGCAGGACCCTCCCTGGGGGCCCTGAGGCTCCTGAGCCACCCTACCCCGCTGCAGCAGGGTCCCCTGTGCAGGCCTGGCCCAGTGTTGCGCAGCTGCTCGGTGCAGCCAGGCGGGGTGGCCTGTGCGGGGAGCGCCCTAGACACACCCAACCGGGCGGCCCCACTCACGGTGGGAAGAGGTAGTCGGCCGTCAGCTCCAGTGAGTCGCTGTAGCCGAAGCGCCGCAAGATGGTCCACGTGGTCTCGTGGCGGGGGGGGGGGGGGGGG
>NW_006159653.1:657078-658807 GCF_000334495.1 Tupaia belangeri chinensis | reverse complement strand
GCGGGGCCGGCGGGGTCAGTGGGGGTCAGCGGGGTCGGCGGGGTCAGCGGGTGGGCCGAGGCGGCTGTGGGCGGGGAGGAGCAGACCTGGAAGGCATTGAGCTCCTCGTCGCTCAGCGCCTGGTCCAGGTCCTGATCCAACAGCCAGAAGATGCGTGTGAGGGCCTGGACACACGCGGGCCTCAGCTGTGGGGACAGCAGCTCAGTAGGGCTGTGGCCCTGTCCCTCCCACCTATTTGCTCTCCCCTCCTGGCGCCCACAAGAAGTCTGGAGGACTGCGTGTGTGGGCCCTACCCACCTGCTTGGCCTCGGGATCATAGAGGGGGGCCGTGGGGTGTAGGACAGCCTTCTGGGCGTAGAAGAACAGCTCTGAGACGTTCCTCAGGGTCTTGGCTGAGCACTGGGAGAGCGGGTGGCTTGCAGTGGACCCGGCACAGGCAGGAGCCCCACCAGGCCTGCAGGGAATGCTCCGGGCCTGGGGCTGCAGCACCAGGGTTTGCTGCAGGATTGCCTCCGAGTCCCCTTCTCGCCTGAGCGTCTCCGTGGACCTGGCCAGGCCACCTGCCCTCACCCCACGCCCTCACCTCCACACAGGTTTCAATCTCAGGGAACTGGCTCATGATGGGCAGCACAGACTCCAGGGAGCCCCCCGGCCGCAGGTCCGACTTGTTGCCCACTAAGATGACAGGCGGCCTGGGGAGAGCGCACGGTCACCAGTTGCAGGGAGCCGTGGGCCAGTCCCCCAGCCTGACTGTTACCTGGGCCCGGTCTCAGTGCCCCCGTTCACCAAGGGCAGCCACTTGCTCCGGACCTGAAAGGCAAGCGCAGCCGTGAGCTGAGCTGTCCAGCAGCCTCCCGTTCAGGGCTGAGCCTGAGCCCGGCGTTGGGGTGCAAAAGGAGAGGTCAACGCCAAGGAGGGACAGAGGCTGCCCCTTGCGGAGACTGGTGGGGAGAGGCAGCCCGGCCCGTCTGTCTCTGGTCTGCGCTTGGTGAGGGGGCGCTCCTGGTCTAAGTGGTTAGCCTGACAGCCACCCAGGGTCCGTGGGGAGTCGGGGCTCCTTGGGCTGGGGTGCCTCTGCTGTCAGGCTCTGCCCAGGACCTCTCACCTTCTCCATGGCGCCCTCCTCGGAGACGTCGTACACCACGCACACCACATCTGCCTGCAGGGCGGGAGAGCAGCTGGGCAGGCCGCCAGGGTTACCAGGCAGAGCAGCCTCGCTGGGAGGCTATTCATGGGGCAGGTGCTCCCAGCCAGGTCACCCCGAAGACCAACAGCAAGACTCCACTCCCAAAGAACACCTCCCCTGCCTTCTCCTACGCAGACTCCCAAGACGCTGCATGGAGCAGTCGCAGCAGGGCCTCCGCTCCTGCCTTGCCAGAGCAGCCCAGAGCTGCTGGGCTGGGAGCCCTCCATGCCCAGGACCCAGTGCGGCCTGCGCCCCCAGGGCAGGGGAAGGCGGTGCTGCCTGCCACCGGGGGAGCAGGCAAGCGGATGGAGTCAGACCTGGGACTGGGACGGGCACCCTGGGCTAGCTGGGCCCTGGGGGCGGTGTGTGGAAGCCCAGGACCCGGAGAGCAGCAGGGCGGGCGGAAGATGGCGCCCTTCGGCACTGGGTGCAGCGCCGGCCCCGCACCTCTACCTTGCGGATCTCGGCCCGGAGCTCCTCGTCGCTCTGCTCGGCTTCTAGACAGAAGAGGGACCCACTGCAGGCGCGGCTGGGCGGGCGCGG
>NW_006159653.1:647142-656320 GCF_000334495.1 Tupaia belangeri chinensis | reverse complement strand
CGGGGCCAGGGCCCCCCCGGCCGCCCGCGCCGCGGCCGGCAGGATGTGGTGCCCTTGTGGGGCGGTGTGGCCAGGGTGGCTGGGAGGCTGCTGTTCTCGCCATGCCCAGGCCCCACGCTGCCTTTGGCACCTTGCACCCTCGGCTCCTGACCCTGCAGCCCTCCTCGCCACTCCAGGGACGAGGAGCCAGCTGGGGCGGCCACAGGTGAGCCTGCCTGGCCCCACGTGGGACTCACCAGTTGGTTTTGGTCAGAACACACCAGCAAATTCCACGGCCATGAGGCAGCCTCTGGGATAGACCCAGTGGCAGGGCAGAGAAGGGCAGCAGCGCCCTGTTCACCACCTGCCGTGGCCAGCCCAGGCTCCTACAGTCCTGGGACCAAGCAGGCAGTCACATGCCTACCTCTGGCAGAGGCTGTAGAGGCCACCTCTGCGAGCACCAAGGTCCTCGCATTGCCAGCAGCGCCCCAGCCCAGGGACAGAACGTGGTGAGGACAGGCAGTGGGTGGCCTGGAGCCTGTGGCGGAGTGGGCCACTAGGTCAGGCCTACCTCCGCGGTGGCAGGCACTACGAAGGAGCCCACAGTGGTTCTGCAGCCACTCAGAGGCCCAGATGGTGACCCACTGGTCCCCACTGGCAGCTGGCCACATGTCTGGGTCCTCTGGTGCCAGGGCTCCACACTGGGATAGGGTGGTGGTGCTTCCCACCAGCACCCCCTAGCCCCTCCCCACCGCCTCACCTCTGCTGCTTGGACAGCGGTCACTCAGCACAGGAGAGGTTGCCCCAATGTGGAGGCAGCTTGCATCCAGGAACCTGCCCTGGTCTGCAGAGATGATGGGTGGGTGGAGACCACCCACTGTCCTGAGCCCCCGCCAAGGCCTGCCCTGGCTGGGCAGTGACAGCACCCGGCCCCATCCTCACTGTCCATGGGCAGGCGTGGCCGACAGCGCACAGGCATGTGGCCACAGCTCCATCTGCAGTCCAGTCCCAAGAGATGCTGAAGACACACAGGGTACTGTCACCATAGCCTGCCGCCACCTGCTGCTCTGGGCGTCCACAGGAAGGGGGCTACGTGGGGGCGTGAACACCCCCAGGGAGGGACAGCAGGCCACCAGCTCAATGCTGAGTATACAGGGGCCACCACCCACACCCCACCCTGGCGCCCCATGTACCCAGTTCAACACCAGCTCCGTGCTGTCCAGGGACCACACCCTCGCATCCCCACCCTCGCTTCCCGTGGACAGCGAGCCTCCGTGGGGCTATCGACCACCTCATTCACTGCAGGGACCCACGGCTAGGCTGAGGGCCTGGCCAGCCTTCCTGGAGCCCACGTGGCCCTCAGGTGGCATGAGGGGTCCCGGACCTTCCTGCCCCAGCCTCCCCGAGGCAGGCTCTCATCAGAGCGCCCGTCTCAGCCCATGCCCACCAGCCCCCGGCCCAGCCAGCTCCGTGTGCAAGAGAGAGGCCACACCAGGAACGTGTGGAATGTGTCCACACCAGACTGAGTCTGCAGGCCACTGAGCTGGGACGGACAGCCATCTCGCAGAGCCAGAGCTGCAGTGTAGCTGACCACCTGTGGGCTGGCTGCAGCCAGCTCGGCCACCCAGTCCTTCTCGGTGGTCAGCAGGGTAAGCAGTGTGCTGCACGTCCTGTGGGTGCCACTGAGCTGTGGCCTTGGGTGGGCGGGAGGCGTGGATGCCAAGGTCCATGAAAGAGCCAGCGAGTGGGAGCTTCAGCACAGCGTGAACGTGGGCACACCTAGCGTGGAGAAGCAGCACAGCCTGGCCCGTGACAGCAGGCCCTCTGGGCTGACATGTCCTCGGCATCACTTCCCAAGAGCCCCAGGCCCTGCCAGGAGACGGAGTCATCTTGGGCAGCACTGTCACCCACCTCAAGGGGCCTGTGCCCGGGTCCTGGCCCTCGGGAGCGCTGTCCACTCTACACAGAGCATGTGTCCAGCATCCCGATGTGCCACGCAGAGGCTGCATTTGGAGACGTGGAGCACCCGCAGAGGTCATGCTGAAGTGGGGCAGCAGGTGGCTGGGGTTAGGGTGCTGGATCCCATGTGGCTGGCTCTGTAGTTCGAGTCCTGGGCCTCGTGGCCATCGTGTGGCTCAAGTCCTGGACCTAGCATTGAAAAACATGCCGGTCACGTGTGCGTGCGTGCCCAGAATCCTGAGAGGATGATGGAGGGAAAGGGACTGTGGTGTGGCCACCCCCCCAGGGGTGATTTCTCACTGTCCCTGTCTCTCTCCAGGGGGCACATGCACCCCATGATAAAAACCTAACAAAAAAAGTAAGTCACAGTGGGGCACTGTCGGCACCCCACAGGAGGGACAGCAGAGCCACCGGAGGGTGCTCCCTGGGCAGCGCGTTGGTGACCTGGGTGCCGGGGCTGGGGGGCTCTCTGCCCCATCGGGTGAGGGCTGTGTGGTTCCCATGAGCTGAACTGTTGGCCTTGCTGCTGGGAGCAGGTGGGAGCTGTACATGGGTAGGCCTGAACCTGGGTTGTCCCATGTGAGCAACTGGGTCTGAGCCCCCACTTGGGGCGGTGGGCGGCATGGCCCTAAAGGTGCTGGGGTCCAGGTGGCTGGCTCTGTAGTTCGAGCCCTGGGCCTGGTGGCCTGAGCCACGCTGCTTGTGTGTGGGCGCCAAAATCCCGAGAATGGAGCAGGTACTGAGACGTGGCCATTCCCCAGGGTGACCTCCGTCTCTGGCAAGGCCTTCCCTGCCTGAAGACAGGGCCCTAGAGGAGCAGGACAGAGCCCACCACATGGGGCCATGGGGCTTCCTACCCTGCACCGTCCACACCCCGGAGCCCTTAGACACCAAAAATGACACTCAGTTGCCGCTGGCAGGCGGGAAGGCCACCTGGCCTGGGCTGGGAGGAGATAGCCCTGTCCTGGGGCACCAGGAAACCGAACCAGTGAGCCTGCAGCCCTTGAAGCCTGTGAGAGATACAGGAGGAGCCAGAGCCACTGTCCTGCCACACCTCCACGGGTACTGGCCGGGGAAGGGGGGCACCACAGACAGAGCTAGGCGGGGGAGCAGCCAGGATGGCGACGGCAGGGGTTCTCCCACAGGGAAGTTACGAGGGTACAGAGGACAGGGAAGGACCTGCAGACCCTCTAGGCCCCAGCAGCTCCCCGCAGGCCCCAGCACCGAACTGCAGGAGGGCAGCGTGAAGGGCTGAGCGGGGCCTGCCTGTCCCCAGACAGTTACTCAGGAGCTGCAGCACTGCCTCGGCCCAGGCGGGTGGGGAGCCCGGCCACCCTCACCTTGCTCCCATGACGGCTGACAAGGCCTACCGGTGCCCTCGGCCCAGCTGACATGCCACAGTGTACCTGCTGCGGTGCCCACACCTGTGTCCATGCTGCCCCGTCCAGCTGCTCACGCAGGCCCTGCACGGCACCCCTGGCACCTCAGCCCTGGCATGGTGCTCATGGCCCACAGTAGCTGCCAGGCCCTACTGCCGCTGCCCGGCCTGGAGCCCACGCACTGTAGCAGGCCCAGGAGGGAAGGGATTTGGTGAGCCCCCCAGGTGCTTAGACCAGGCCCAAGCCCCAGGCTGTGCAGGGCGCCCACCTCACTGTCATCTGCTGCCCAGGCCAGAAAGCAACAGCTGGTACGCATGTCCCAGACAGACCCTACTGGAACTGGAACCAGAGAAGAGCAGGGGCTGGCCTGTAGCTGAGAGGTCAGCTTCCCCGCTCCACATCCGTGGAGACCCGCTTTCGGCACCTGTAGGGGTGAGGCGGCTGGACGCAGCGACATCTAAGGGCCCAGCCAGCCACCAGTCAGCCTGGGCCTGGCACCCCCTGGCCATGCTGCACACGGGCTCCAGGAGCTCAGAGGTGGCCGTGTTCCCCAGGGCCAGGCTTCAGTCTCCACAGTCCCCTGGGAAGATGTGGGCGGGTGTCAGGTGACAAGACACCTCGGGTCAGCACCAAGGAAGCTCCTGCACCCCCACCAACCCAGGGTAACCAGGATCTCGCCATCTGGTGAGAAGGCCAGGGCCCACACAGCAGGGGTGTGGTGGGAGAGGGGCTGCCGGCAGAGACCCTGGAGGCAAGGCTGACGGTGGAAGCCAGGACCTGGCAGGGAGGAGGGGAGGTGGTCAGTGGAGAAGGCACAGCCGTTGGCCCCAGCCTGGCCCACATCCCTGTCCCAGTCTCTGGTCCTGGTGGCCTAGGTGTGGAGCGGGGGAGGTGGCTGAGGGCCAGTGTGGGGTCGGTGCAGGATGCCCAGGCCAGCACTGCTGGGCACCAGAGTGGAGGCCCTGTGGGTGCAGGGCAGGCATAGATCTTGCTGCCCTGTGGGTGCAGGGCAGGCATAGACCTTGCTGACCCTGGGTCCCTAGCCATGCAGGGTCCCTCCAGTCACGGGGCAGGGCCAGGAGCAGAGGCCATGGGAGGCAAGATGCAGCTCCACCCAGGAGCCCTGCCCCATGTGCCCGGCAGTGGGTGCACACTCATGAGACTGACCCATCACACGGAGGATGCGGCACTGGGCGTCAGCACAGCCATACTGGGCCGGGTGCCGAGAGAGCAGGGACGGAATAGCAAGCTGCTGCCAGGGGTGACAGTCCTCGGTGACACCTGCACAGTGAGTGCCCCTGGCCTGAGCATGCCAGTCGGGCAGCTCTGGCCTCCTGCAGACAGCCCTCCCCTACAGGGACCATAGCCCTCAGCTCCCAAGTGCCCCACCAGCGCCGCAGAGGCCTCCAGACAAGGGGCGCACAGCCAGCTGCCGAAGCTGGAAGGCGGGCTGCACAGGGCGGAGGCGACTGCGCGGGGCATCCTCCGAGGGCCTGAGGGCATACAGCTGGGGCAGGGCTGTGTGAGAGTGGGTGAACCACAAGAGCCCTTCGCCAGAGGCAGGGTCTGCAAGGCTAGAACCCAGGGAGCCAGACACAGGCTGGAAGGACCCAAGCTCCGTGGGCCACTCCCACCCATGGCACGGCCTCTGGTCCTCCTGTCCCCTCCCTGCCTTCCACCCCACCTGCTGTGATCCTGGGACACAGTGGCCGCTACCCCCAGCTCGGGTCCGTGAAGGCCAACGTGACTGTGTGGGGACGTATCAGCACAGGGAACTCCTGGGAGGGGATGTCCAGGTGGCCCAGGTGGCCCGAAGAGTTGGTGGACAGCACACGCAGGCCGTCGGGGCTGACAGACCGAGCTGACGGGGCCTTCGTGTTCTGTGGATGTGGTGGGGTCGGCGACCTCACAGACCCACTGCGGGGCCAGGTGGGCCCAGGTCAGCCCCAGGCAGGTTCTGGGGACAGACACGGACAGACGGGCTTCCTGGTGGGAGCCCTGGGACCCCGACAGGCTGTGGGGAGGCAGCCCTCGCATGAGCTGTCTGGGCCCAGTGCCCATGGCTGTGTGGTGCATCTGCCGCCCACCTGGCCCTCTGTCCTGGCACCAGAGGGCCCCCAGATGCAGGACACCACTCCTTGTCCCCAGGACAGTGACGGGTCCTCACCTGCCTGCCTTCAGGGGTACCGAGGAGAAACCCAGGGACCAGAGATGCAAGCAGCTGTCCCCGCAGTCCACGGCACACATGGGCAAGGAGACACCGAAGCTGCTGATGGTGACGCCGGGACCTGGGAGGGCAGGCGTCGGCCCAGAGGCCCCAGGGCCACCTCTCCACTCAGCGGGAGTTCACCCACCCTGGCTGTAGACCTGCATCTGTGGGCAGGGACCCCCGAGGATCTGCGCGGGCAGCAGGTGGTGGGCACACTGCACGGACAGACACTGGGATCTGACCTCCAGGGTGTGGCCGTGGTGACTACACTCAAGTCTGCCCCAGGGGGCAGGGAGGGTAGGGGCTCACAGCATGTGGACCGAGGGCTGGCAGCCATCCTGCCAGGCCCGCTGAAGCAGCTCGACTCCAGTGCACAGTAGTCTGCTAGGTCCACAGGGCAGGACCACAGCCACCCCCGCAGTCGCACGCTGCCCTGCCTACACAGAGCCACCCAGTGAGGGCATGAAGTGCAAAGACCCCACCCTTAGCCCACTGGGACCAGAGCTGTCTTGGCACCAGGAGTGGGCTGGCCACGTCACCTAGCCTTGTCAAAGGCGGCGACCTGAGAGGCCTGGATGTCAGTCACCGTGCACCTTCTCCAGGACCACGGCCTCACCACCAAGGCCCACCTGGCCTGTGCCCACACCACCTTCAACGAGCCCATGCCAAGGGCTGGCTGATGCCCGCAAGCCCCTGGTGGTCCGCCCCACCAAGTGATGGCTCTTCTCCTTGGGAGCCGACTTGGCCACCTGCAGGGACAAGGCTGGGCTCCAGCTCCCACAGTGGCCGAGAGGAACCGGCTGCGAGTCGAGTCAGAGAGTGGAACAGCACGGGGTGCCCTGCTCCGCGGCACTGGGACTCGGCCCCTGAGGTGCCGTCATCCTCAGGCACAGACCCGGGGCAAACACCCCCCCAGGCCAGGAGCAGGGCACTCCTCAGTGAGTCCCAACGCCATGCAGCCACAATAAGAGGCCTTCGTGCAGAGCGGAGCTGCCCAAGGCACAGCAGGGGACGGGGACGGGGTGCCTGCATGCAGAGGTGGGACAGCACAGAGAGGGGCCTTGCCCTGAGAAAAGCTGTGGAGGTGGAGGAGGGCTCAGTGTCGCCCCCAAGAGCAGCCCAGCCCACCTCGGAGCAGGTGAGCACCGGGCACCGGAGCAGGCACGCATGGCCCTAGGAAGTCCTGAGTCTCCCACGCTGGGGGCCCCAGCTGGGTGGAGGCCAGCAGCGAGCTGGTCCCGTCCAGGGCCAGGGCAGAAACCTGGGGTGCGGAAAGTTGGGGAGGTGCCAAGGCCCATAGGCGAACCACACCCAGCCGGGGCAGCACCCACCTGGTCTGTGTGGCCGAGAAACACTGCCTCCCGGAGCTGAGTGGACGGTGATGGCTGCGGGGCAGGGGTACATGGCAGCCCCGTCCTGGGCCAGCACATCTGCCACCACAGCCCTGGGAGCAGGGGCAGGAAAGCAGCACGCACCTCACACTCATGAGCTGGAGAATGTGCACGTGCGTGTGCCCCGCGGGTGACACGAGGTGCCTGGGTACCGAGGGTGGGGTCTGCCTGCAAGGGGGCCCTCCTCTCGCTCGGCCTCATCCCCTGGGTGTGCCCCTCACCCTCATGGCGTCTGGGTGTCGGGAAGTGCCCTAGCCAACCCACATGGGCCTTGCAGCTGAGACACCTGTCTCGAAGTCCACGTGTACCCAGCAGGGGCAGGGCAGCCGCGGGGTGCGTGGAGGCCTACACGGTCAGCTCTGGGGACAGGTCTTCCCCGCCCGAACGCTCCACACCATCAAAAGCTGTCCTGGGGTCACTGTCAGACCTTCACCCACCTGGAGCTGAGCCCCCAAGCCGCTGGCCCCCTTGCCCTCAGGCCTGGGGCCAGGAGAAGGTGAGGCCTAGGGCTGCCTTCCCTGCCCAGACTCCACAGACCCAGGATGGTACCGCGGGGCTGGGGCCCAGCCCTTCCTTTCTTTCTTCTTTTAAAAAGATTTACTTTGTTTATTTAAATCCATTTGTTATTTTTAAAATTTGACTAGAGAGAGAGAGAAAGGGAAAATGAGAAAGCCACTCACCAGGTCGACTCAAACCGTGGTTGGCCATGTGGGAGTCCATCGCCCCTCACCACCACTCCACCTGCCAGCCCTGCCCAGCCCTTTCTTACTCTCTGTGGAGAAAAGTTCTCACCCGAAGTGGTGTCTTGCCGGCTCTGCGCTCTGCCCGGAAGCTGGGCAAGAAGGGACCAGCGAGGCCTGTCACCCCTGAGCACAGCCGGGGGTCTCTCCCGAAGCCTCAGCGGGTCCGGCCTGCCTCAGGGTGGACACTTGCCTCTTGGTGCCACGAGGCTGCCATGTGCATGCCAAAAGCCTCCTGCCAGACGGAGGGTGGTGGGCCGAGGCCACCCACACCTGTGAGAACTCACAGGGCAAGCTGGCCTCTGGGAAGGGCCTGAGTGCCAACGGGGCCTGGCGGGACTAGGGCACAGGTGTCCTTCAGCACCCCAAGGTCCCCCTGTCCTCCCTGCCTCAGGCACAAGAGCACTCAGCTATGTGGCCAGGCGTCTGGACCACAGGGGACACGCCGGCCGGCACAGACTTGCTGACCACCACTGGGCGGGGGGTGCTGTGGCACTGAGAACCCTGACGGCTGCCCGGCAGGGCACGGAGACCACGAGCCTGCTGGCTGGAAGCATCGGTGGGGCGCCTGTCATTCCATGCCAGGCCCTGGCACCTCCCCATCCCACTGCTAAGTGTGGGCTCCACCCTGGGCGGCCCTCTCAGCCCAGCTGTCCTGCCTCCGAGCCGCATGTGTCCTGCAGGCCCGGTCCATGCCGACCCGGGCCCACCCTCAGGAGGAGCGCAGCGCTGACCCTCGGCAAACGTCGGAGGGGAGACTCGACAAGCGCCCCTGGCCCCGGGGTGGGCCTGCTCACACGTGGTGTGGTGGTCATGCCAGCACTCCCCACCCAGCACCCGGAGGCACAGCGCTGACCTGCAGCCTCCCCACCAGGCCTCCGGGATGGTGCTGGTGGCAGCTGTGGTGAGCAAAGCTGCAGGTCACAAGGGGCCGGCAGGCTCCCTCTCCCTCTCCCAGCTCCGGATGGAACCCAGAACCAGCTCCCCCAGGGCACTGCCCACCATCTCACCGGGGGTTCCTGGGGACCAGAGTGGGCCCCAACCTGGGGACCGCGTCAGGGCAGCTCTGGTGGCCAAGCCAGAGCCCACACAGCAGAGCAGATCCTATTGACACCCAGAGCTGGCCCCCGCCTGGGGCCTGACCAGCCTGCTGGCGCCCAGCCTGGCTCGGAGTGGGGTCATGGCACCGGTTCAGGTGGGCGGGGAGCAGTGCCTGCCCAGCTGCAGGCCAGGTCAGCGGGCAGTGGGGGCCTGCAGGACGTGCAGCCCCGCGTCACCCTGCCCGGATGTCCCCGTCCCAGCGTCGGAGCAGGGGGCACTGGAGCCACGGGCTCGTGGGCCTGAGCTCCTTGAAGAGGCTGGAGAAGGACAGGAGGATGACCTGGTCGTCCCGGGGTGAGGGCCCCGCCCTGGCAGCCCCGGCCTACGTCCTGGTGGGTGACTGGTGGGTGACGAAGCGCTTGGGGGCAGGGGACGGGCCGCTCAGCCCCCGGGACCGGGAAGTCCTGCCGTCACCGTGGG
>NW_006159653.1:643749-646850 GCF_000334495.1 Tupaia belangeri chinensis | reverse complement strand
GCACCGCCGCAGGCCAGCTAGCCCTCCCTCCTGCCTGCCTGTCACCCCAGCCCCCAGCAGCCACTGGAAAAGGCAGTTTCTTGACTTTATTAGCCTGGAGCGCCTCCCTGCCAGCCCCAGGGCCTGGTCCCTGGAAACGGTGGATGGGACTGAGGTCACACAGGTTTGGCCCCCGGCGGCACGCGATGCCCAGCCGGGGGTGCTGGCACTTCAGGTGTGGCCGGGCCGGCCAGGGCACTGTGGTCCTCTTCTGGCAGAGGGTCTGCCGAGGCGGCGGTCCTTCTTCCCAACAGCTGTTAGGAGCAGCTGGTGATCCGGGCCAGGAACTGCTGCGCCCACCACTCGTCCAGGTCGATGGGCACGAAGCCTGCCGGCACAGTGAAAGCCAGCTGAGGCCACCCTGTGCCCAGCACTTCCCCCCTGGAGCTGGCCACACAGCCCACTGGACTCAGTGTAGCAAGAAAGTCCCCTCCCAGCCCTCTGGGCTGGAACCTGGAACCGCCCTGGTCAGGGTCAGAGGGGTCCTCCCCAGGGGAAGAGAGGGGCTGGGGAGGTTCCTGCGGGGACATGGTGCAGCTCACTCTGCAGCCGGGGGTTTGGCGTCCTCTCTTCGTACTGCACGGGCCTTGGCCCACTCTCCTTGGCCTGGCCGCCGTCCAGCTGCTGCTCCACCTGCTGCCAGGCTGTGGGAGGAGGGGACAGTCAGCTGGGCCAGGCCCCTGGCACCTGTGCCTTCCACCCCTGGCCTGGTGGCCACCCTGCCAGATAGTCACAGGACAGGCAGGTAGAGAGCCAGGACAGGCCCAGCCATCGGGGGCTGCGGAAGGAGAGGCTGGGGCTGTCCTGGATGGCATGGGTGGGCCCACACCCTCGGGCCCCTCGCTACCTTCGGACACAAAGCGGACATTCTCCTCGTGAGCGAGCGTGTAGGTCTCTTGGGTCCCCTCGAGGGATGGGGACGTGGCATGGGGCCGCCGGCCATTCACTCGACTGAACACCAGCCTTGGTCCCGGGCTGTGGAGGGAGGGGCAGACGTGGAATGGCCAGGCCCCGGGGCAGCCTTGGGATGCACCCACTGTCCCCAGATGGAGCCCAGCCAGAACAACAGAATGGCCACCTGCAGCAGCCAGTGGCCAAAATGTCCCCGCTGGCCCCAAGCCCCCAACAACTCAGCTTACACGCACCCTCTGTGGGCCGAGGAGGCAAGCAACCGCAGGCCAGGGAGGGCCAGCTCGTGCACTGACCCCCGCAGGGCCCACCTGGTGCCCTCCAAAGGCCTCGCAAGTGCCCGCAGTGCCACCTGCATCCCGCCCCTGACAGCCAGGCCTCGGCAGCCGAGGTTCTGACCCGAGCAGTGACCAGGGACAGGCACTTCGTCTGCCTGACACGGCAGCACGGGAGGGCAGGCGGATGTGACGGGCAGCCTTGGCCTCCCCTGTTGCCCCCAGAACCTGTAGGGATGAGCAGAGTGCCCGATGGAGTGGGCACTCCTCAGTGGGCAGTGAGTGGCCCGGCCCACGCCCCATGGGCCTGAGGCAGGGGGCAGCACTGAGTGGGCAGCCCTGCTGTGCTGCGGAGCCCAGGGTGGGGCGGAGGGAATAGGCCGCACCTACAGCAGGAGGTGGGAGCCGAGTCCTGGGCTGCGCCTGCCACTCCGCCAGGCACACGCGGTCCCGGCCGCCTGCTCGCCTTCCTGGGCTCAGGTGCCCCACCGCCGCTCTGGGTTCCTCCTCAGGTGAGGGGTGCTAAAATAAAGAGGAGTGTCTTGAGGGGCGCAGGGTCCCGCCAGCCCCAGGCTGGCAGGGCCTTCATGTGCACATGTGCAGTGGAGACCAGGAGGCCTGCTCACTGCCTGGGTTTCCCCACAGACGCCAGGGCAGGCGGGATGCTGTCCTCGCCTGCAGCCCACCCCTGGCCCCTGGCTCCAGGAAGGCTCAGGGACTGGACCCCAACTTTAAAGGAGAAAGAGCTCCAGCCAGTGCTGCTGGGTGCAGGGACAGCAGGTGGCCCTGGGCTGGGAGGGCCCTCCCGCTGCAGCCGGTCAGGCCAGGAGCCAGGGTTCCACAAGGCGCTCTGTGGGGGAGAGGGCACGCCCCAGTGTGCACCTGTGCTGCCCCGGGGACACTGGCCCAGCTGGCCCCTGCCCATGGCGCCCGCAAAGGCATTATCTCATTGCCCACTTCCTCCAGCCCCAGGCACACTGCCTGCCCACTCAGACCACAAGCCCGTGGCGTCAGAACTTCACTGTGGTTCTGACCCAAGGCCGCGTCTCGCCTGCTGCCGGCCACCGAGCCGGCCTCCCTGGCGTGTCCTTGCTTAGCTGTGGACCCCACGGGCATCCCATCCTCGCCTGGGAGCTCAGTGCCTGGTCCTCCCATGCCCCACCTGCCCGTAGGGTCAGGCGGCCACTTAACTTTTGACCTCTCCGTTGATACTGCCTCCGTCCCCCTCGCCCTCCCCGCTGCACAGGGACCCCACAGAGCTCCGCCACCCTGGCGCCAGCTCCCAGCCCGGGAAAGTGGGCCCTGCCTGGTGCACGCCCTGGCCCGTTCCCCACACCCACAGGCGGTGGCCGAGCCGTCAGACAGCCACCAGGTTTGGCATCCTGGGGGTAAAAGGGCTAATGGTGAGGTGCGCTGGGACCCCTGCCCAGTCCCAGACAGCTGCTTTGTCGCTCCCTCACCCCTTTGCCGGCTCCAGCACAACTGCCAGCGGGTGCCCCCCCAGCTCCACTTGTGCAGCCATTCCGACCCCGGGAGGTAGGTGGCGTGAAGCCCAGGAGTAGGGGGCAGGCTGCAGTGATCCCCTCATCTATGGCTACCCTGAGGCCACCTTTGGAGTGCGAGCACTGCCCTGGGGCAGGAGCCGCGGCCCTGGAAGTTCCTACAGTAAACGGAAAGGACGCTGCAGGGCTGGAGCCCAGGAGGTGAAAGGGTCCGCCCCAGAGGCGCCGACCTCCAGGTGATAGTGCGGGCGGGGTGGCCAGGCCGAGCAGGGCACCAGGCAGCTGCGGCGCCTCCTCCCGGCGCCCGTCTGCAGCCCGGGTGAGGGCGTCCTGGCAGGGCCCAGGGAGACACGTGCACCGTCCGCTCCGACCTCTG
>NW_006159653.1:634087-637252 GCF_000334495.1 Tupaia belangeri chinensis | reverse complement strand
ATAGTGCTGGGTTTGGGGCGTCAGCGCGCGCCGCGCGCGCGCACCCCGGGCGGCCCCAGTGTCCCGGGCCCCGTCCCGCCCGCCCGGTCCGCACCGCTGCGGCGCTGCGCCACCAGCTTGCTGGGCCCCTTGGTGATGGTGTACATGGTGCGCCGGCTCCGCGTGGACGCACCCCGCTCCGCGGCCGGATCCGCGCCCTCCGCCCCGGCTCGCACTTAACTGTGGCCCGGCGCAGCGGGGAAGGGGCGGGCCCGTTACACGCCCCCGGCCCTTAAAGGGCCCGCATGGGAGCGGGTGGGCCCTGCGGCGCGCGGCGGGGGCAGCCCCCGGGGCTTGGGAAACTGGCGAGGGCGGAGCCGGCGGTCCTGCCCAGTCCCACGAGGCTCAAGGCCCGGGTGGATGAGATGCCCTGGAGCCCTGGCCAGCGTGCTCCGCCCAGACGCCAGGTGAGCCCCGGGGCACCCAGAGCCCGCCAGCCAGCTCGAGGGCCCTCGGGGTCAGCTGTGACGTCCGCGCACGTTTAGTGCCTCGCGGGTGCTCGCGCTGGCAAAGGCTGGGGAAGGTCCTGCGGGGAGTCTCTGCGTGGAGGAGTCTGTACTCGCGGAGCGTGTGCGGGGGGCCTCTCTATTGCGGGAGACTCCTGGGCAGGCCAGTCTCCTGAACGCCCTACTACGATCTTACAGCTCAACGTAAAAGGGAAAGCAGTTAAGTCCATTGCTGTGCCTGTCCAAAACCCGCACCGTGTCCAATTCTGCGGCGAGGGAAGGGGTGGCCAGTACCCCTCCAGGAAGAGGCACTGCCTGGAGGGGAGCTGGACTGCCCCGCTTGTCCCCACACCCAGTTACAGTGGGCCCCGAAAGCTGTGTCCTCCCAGCAAGGGTTCTGAGAAGTCTCCTGAATCACAGCGGGCCCCGAGTCTCTGACGCGTGATCTGTAACAGAGAGGGGACCAAGACTGGACGCCTGGGGTGGGGGTGGGGGTGGGGGTGAAGACCAGGCAGGGAGCCCCAGGAAAGACGCTCCTGGGGGCCTTGAGGGGCTGCTAGCCCAATTGTGGACTTCTGGTCTCCAGAAGCAGGGAACAGTAAATTGGGAGATTTGTTCCAGGAGCACAGGGCACAGAAGTGCCACAGACAGGGGACATGGGTGAGGGCACGCAGTGAGGCTCTGCAGCAGGCTGGGGCAGGCGGGACACTGGGTCCTGCGAGTGCATAGTAAGCGCTGGCCCGCACTGGCCAGCAGCTGGACCCTGCTGCAGACTGTGGTCATCACGGCCAGCCCTCTGGGAGAGTGAGGAGGGGCAGGGGCTTACCTTTCAGGTCCTCTGTGGGTGAGGATGACAGTGGCATTGCCCCATGTGCTCTGGGGTACTGGGCAGGTGACCTCATGGAGGTAGGTGCAGAGAGGGTGCCCACTCTTCCTGGGGGTGGGAACAAGGGCCAAGGCCAAGCCTGGAGTGCCGCTCTGATGGCAGGGGGTCCTACCCCATGTCCCTCCATGTGGCGCTCTGGGACCCGGGTAAACACCCAGTGGGAATGGGCCAGTGTCACAGTAACCATCACCTGCTGCGAGATAAATCCCTCAAGAGGGGGCTCCTGGGCTTCCATCCCCAGCGGTGACCACAAGTGATGCAACCCTGGCTCCCCATGGAGTGCAGCAGAATCTGTAGGGGCTGGCTCAGCCTCCCTGCCACCATCCGACAGATCTGGTCACCGCAGCAAAGGACCCCCTCAGCCATGGCAGGCCACTTCCTTCCTGGGTTCTGAGCCCTTGAGTGCCAAGGCCCACTCAGTGATGGACCAGGTAGGAAGATGGACCTTGGACTCCTCCCACCGGTGCCAGGGACCCAGTTGAAGTCCTGGGGTACAGAGGGCCCCTGGTCTCAGCTCCTCCTCCTGGCATGCCCCTTGGGGATGCCACAACACCTGATGTAGGGGATGTAGGGACAGCCCAGCTCACCAGGCACCTCCAGTAAGGAAGCTCAGGGCTGTGAAGTGGGATGATGGCTGCAGGGCCCAGGGGCCTCAAAACAGCACGCAGGGGTGCCCGGAGTGGAGGCCGACTCCTAAAGGCTGCCATCCCTGAGGACTTTCAGACTAGCCAGCAGAGTCACCATCCAGTTCCTGAGCCACGTGACTGTCTGCCCTGGTCTCAGCGCATGGCACCCCCAGACCAACCCTGGCTACCTTTCCTCCAAGCCCAGCGAGGGACTATGCTAGTCCTGGTTCCTGGAGCTTGACCCACACAAATTTCCGGAACAGGGACCACAAGCTGACAGCCCAGAGGGTACTCTTGGGCGCTCCCAATGGTGGACTCCAATTCCATTTCCGGGCTACTGAGCCCTCACAGCACCCGTGGTCATCTCAGAGTCACGGAGAAGCTCAAGAGTCACTGGGTGCCCGGCTCTCAGACCCACCGACGCCATGAGCTGGATCGCCCGGCCCGGGGTGAGCAGGCCCAGGGCCCCTGCCCTCCGGCCCCGCCCACGGGAAGGGCCAGCCTGGAGGCCCGCCCACGGCAAGGGTCCGCCCACGGGAGGGGCCGGCGTGGAGTCCCGCCCACGGCAAGGTCCCGCTCCAGCATCCCTGCCCCACCGTCTCCCGAAAACCCAAGGTCGACGTCGTTTCGATGACGCAGGCCGGAGTGGAGGTCGTGCTCGAATCGCGCCACACCTCCCCATCCTTCCGCCGGCAGGTTCCAGTCTGGCGCATGCGCCGTGCTTCTCGCACAGACAGGGGGTGCGTCATAATCACCTAAGACTCATTGGCGAGAGGTTAGCTAGCGGCGCCGCTGGTGTAGTGGTATCATGCAAGATTCCCATTCTTGCGACCCGGGTTCGATTCCCGGGCGGCGCAGAGGCTGTAATTTCCTTTTTGCCCGCTCCTCCTACAAAAGATCAGTTTTTCAGATTTGGGAGCGCGAGAAAGCGGTGAACTAGGGGACGGTAGCGCCATTTCGCCGCAGCGCGAAAGACTGACGTCTTGAAGAGTGACGAGTGTTGTGAAGCGCCGGGACGGCCCTGGGCGGCAGGGAACCTGCGCTAGGGAGTCCGTAGGCCTGTAGCTCGGGCTCGCGGCCGGCCGTCGCCGCCCGCAGCCCCGGACCAAGCCTCCGGCCGCTGAGGGCCCTTTAAGGGGCGGGGCACGACCCACTGGGGGGTGCCGTC
>NW_006159653.1:631312-633700 GCF_000334495.1 Tupaia belangeri chinensis | reverse complement strand
GAACGGCGTGGCCCCCGCCCACGAGCTGCCCTCCCACAGCATCGCGGCCACCACGCGAGCCCACGGGCTGGACAACGTGAAGGCACCGCTGTACCTGGACGTGACCTGGGGCTGGGAGCGCTGGGGCGGGACCCCGCCGCAGTCGCTGGACCTGGTGCTCTGCATCAACATGATGCACATCAGCGCCCTGAGCTGCACCGAGGTCCGCAGGTGGCCAGGCGGGCGGCCGTGGGGGGTCCATGGCGGGCCCAGCGCGCCTTACTGCCCTCCCTCCTCAGGGGCTCTTCAGAGCTGCAGGACACCTGCTCAAACCCAAGGCTCTGCTCATCACCTACGGAGTGAGTGGCCCTCTGGCTGTCCCCTCCTGTGGCTCTGCGGTTCCCCCTCCTGGTGCCCCCTGCCTGTCTCCCCGCTTTCCCCAGTACTCTGCGCCCCAGCTGCTGGCTCCCCCTCTTCATGGTGTTGGCCCGTACCCCTCTTGGGGGCAGGGAGGGCTGTTCTTTCCAGTTTCTGGAACCCAGCCTGCAAGGTGACCCAGCAGGGAGTGGCTGACACCAGGATGGTGGGCTGCCTGTTCCCACAGCCCTACGCAGTCCAAGGGAAGATCTCGCCCCAGAGCAATGTGGACTTCGACCTTACCCTCAGGTGCAGGTCAGAGCTGAGTCAGAGGGACCAGGCTGGTCGGGTAGGCTGGTGTCCCCCCAAGACATGACTCCATTTCTCCTAAACCCACAGGAACCCAGAGTGGGGGCTGCGGGACACAACCCTGCTGGAGGCCCTGGGCCAGGCCAGTGGCCTGTCCCTGGAGAGGATGGTAGGTAGGACAGCTGGGTATGGGCAGCTTCCCTGGGGACAGAAGGCCACTCTCAGCAGGGAATCTCTCCAGGTGGACATGCCTGCCAACAACAAGTGCCTGATCTTCCGCAAAGAGTGACCCTCCTGCAGCCCTGCCGCGGGCCCCGCCGAGTGAACCCCAGACCACCAGCTTCCGTCTCCCTGGGTCTGGGCTTTGGTCAGTGCCCCTGGAGCTGCTAAGAGCCTAGACCCTGCCTGCCCCAGAATAAAGTCCCCTGCTGCCTCCTGCACCACCTCCTGGGGGTGCAGGGTGGGCAGGACTGGTGGCATCCTGGACCTTGTTACTGGAGCGCCAGCAGCAGAGGGGGACAGAGGGGCCAGGGACGGGTGCTGAGGGCCCAAGCTGGCCACCACCCCTGCTCCCGTGGAGATGCCAAGGGGAGCTGCCCCCTGGCGCTCTTGCCCTGCAGACACAGCCCCACCTGGTGGCCCTCTGGAAGAGCAGACGGCAGAGGGCTGGTCCTCAGGTGGGGCAGAGGGACACTTTTATTAGGGGCAGGAGCTGCCCCCGGGGCTAGTCCTGGAAGCGGCCGAGCAGCTCGCAGGCCTTCTTCTCGAGCAGCTCTGAGATCTTCTTCACGCGCTTCTCACTGGCGGCTCGCACATAGCTGCCGGCGTCCAGCACAGCCGCGCCATCGCGCACCTCTCCCATGAGGACCAGAGGCCCATCACCGGCAGTCACGTTGGGGCAGGGGCAGGCCCAGTCCATGCCACTCAGCGTTACCTCCAGGTACTTGGTGCCCAAGAGCTTGAGGCCCATCTTGTCGTCCTTGAGCACGTCGTCGAGGGCCACACGGGCGATGCCAGCCCCAGCTGCGTCGGGCTCCTCCAGCACCTCAGTTAGCCGCCCCACGATGGCAAAGTCGCTGCGGCACAGGCTGAGTGCCAGCTTGCTCCTGAGACGGCAGGCCGGGCAGGGCGTGGAGCGAGGCACGGGGCAGGCGCCCTCACAGCGCTCTCGGCTCTCGAAGTTGTTGCCGTTGCCTTCACAGCCGCCATACAGGAAAGGGTGGCAGCGCTGCAGCAGGGGGCTGTAGGCCCAGCGCGGCTCCCAGCCCTGGCAGGGACCCTGCACGGCAGGCAGCACGCAGGCGTCCCCGGGGCCGCGGACACAGGCCTGCTGGCATGCCTCGTAGGTCTCGAAGCCCTGGGAAGCGCCATCGCAGCCGTGGGTGGGGAAAGTCATGCAGCTACCCCGCTGTGGGTCCAAGCGCCAGAGGACGCGCTGGGAGGCAGGGCTGGGGCAGGCCCGCTCCTCGGGCAGGCACCCAGCCAAAACCGGTATGCTGGGGGGCCCGTCCCTGGCCGGCTCCCGCTGGACCACAGAGAGCGGGCGGTCGGCCCGCAGCAGGCCGGCGGCGTTGCGCGCAGTGCAGGTGTACAGGCCGGCGTCCTCGGGCTGCGCGTTGTAGAGCACCAGCTGCCCCCGGATGGTGACCACCACGTTGCCGTACATCCTGTCAGGGCGCATGATCTGGCTCTCCCGCTGCTGGCTCTGCTTCTCCCAGGTCACGGCTGGGGGGGGGGGGGGGC
>NW_006159653.1:629929-630316 GCF_000334495.1 Tupaia belangeri chinensis | reverse complement strand
GCGGGGGGTGCCCACGGACGTCGCAGTTTAGGCTGGCCGTGCCCCCAACGAGCACCGCCTGTGGGGATGGGCTGCTGTAGAGAGCGGGCGGCAGGGGCGTGGCCCCAGGCGTGGGGCGGGCGGTGGTCTCGGGCGGTCCAGGGCTGCTGGGCGGCCAGCTGAGGACGTGCCTGCAGGGCACCGCGTGCAGGTGGAGGCCGCGCAGACAGGCCTCGGCGTCCATGTAGCAGCGGTTGTAGTAGGTGAGGCCGTCAGAGGCACAGGTGAAGCTGGGCTCCTTCTCGCAGCGGTCACGGCAGCGGCACACGGGCTGCCCGTCCCAGATGTCGCAGTCGGAGCCCTGCTGCAGGCACGCGAAGCCCTCGCATGTGGCTGGGGGGGGGGGGG
>NW_006159653.1:610401-629467 GCF_000334495.1 Tupaia belangeri chinensis | reverse complement strand
GAAGCCCCGGCTGTTGGCTGGGGTGGGCGCAGCCGGGCTGCCGGGCGGGGAGCGGGCGGCCACGCAGCTGTGCAGCCCGCACACGTTGGCACAGCACTTCTCGGAGGCCTTGCAGTCCTGGGGGCAGCGCAGTGGGAGCCCTGACACCCTCCCTGCCCACCCCCA
The DNA here is from genome assembly GCF_000334495.1 of Tupaia belangeri chinensis. Lineage (NCBI taxonomy): Eukaryota > Metazoa > Chordata > Mammalia > Scandentia > Tupaiidae > Tupaia > Tupaia belangeri. Next base: position 629,302 of record NW_006159653.1, on the reverse strand, counting down.
GCCCCTGCCCTGCAGCCTGCAGCTGCCTCCCTGGGCCTCAGTTTCCCCTCTAAGCCAACGGTGTTTGCTGCCCAGCCAGGCGAGCTCTGCGGCTGGCTGTTGCCACGGACAGATGGAAGACAGGCTGGACGCACAGCAGGCCCCGGGCCAGGCCAGGCTGTGAGGCAGACCACCACCCCCCACCCCACGTGTGAGAAGGCAGAGGCCAAGGCGACGCTAGGAGGTGCCTTAGGGTGGGCCTGCTCTGCCTTCAGGAGAGTACATGGCGTCCAGGGCGGGAGGGGCAGGTCTGGTGAGGAAGGGCCCTTGTTCCTCAGTGAGAACAGGGGTGGGGCGTCCCTTGCAGGGCTGTGGACTCGTCAGGAGCCCCAGAAAGGGGGGTTGCCTGCCCAGGTGCTTGCCCCCGGCCCTCCCCAAGCTCACCTGGTCCCCGACGCACTCACGCTCACAGGTGCTCTGGGCGTCCACCCACAGGTTGGGGCTCAGCTGGTTGGGGCACACACCCGGGTGGCCCCCAGGCCCTAGCAGCAGGTCAACCCGTGAGGTCAGCCCGACCAGCAGCAGCAGAGGCAGGAAGGGCGGTGGGGCCGGCATGGGGACTGCAGGGCGGGGTGGCTGCCGGGATGCAGAGCCCAGCTCCCTTGGGCGACCACCCACCAGGCCTGCGTCCTCGGGCCCTTGTGCCCGCACTCAGGCCCCTCCCCACACAGGTTCTCTTTGTCCCCACGGCCACTGACGTCCAGGACAGTGGGCTCCGGATCTGGAGCTCTCAGAGTCCGCCCATGAGGTGCCGTCCCTGGCTGGCCTGGCCTGGCCGTGTCCAGCGGCTCCCAGGCCTCCCGGCTAGTGGGTTCGGGCAGGGGGAGGAGAGCAGAGGGCCATTGGCCGTGAGGGTCACAGGGTGAGAAGGGCCGGCTCCGAGGGGTGGGGGCAGGGGTCTGTAACCCGAGCCCCTCCCTCCACACCAGCGGGCTGGGCTGAGCTGGGGATGAGGCCTGCTGGGATCAAAGTCTCCCTGAAGACCCTCCCACCCTTGGTTCAGGAAAGGGGGCAGGGTTGGGAGGCCTTTTGTCCTGGACCCCTCAGAACCCCCATGAACTGCACTGGCCGGAGGGGTAGATGGGCAGGGTTAGGGTTAGGGTTAGCCACTCCCCACCCACAAACTGACCATGGCCTGCAGCTCCCCGGACAGGTCTGGCTGACACAGGGCGCCTGATTCAGCCTGGCCTTGGGGGGGGAGTCTGTGCCTTCCTGGGGAAGAGCCAGCCTCCATGACCCTGAAAGGCCACCTTTGCCAGGACTGGGGCAGAATTCGAGCCTGCTGGAGAGGACTTTGCAGCTGGGGCCCCTTTACTGAGGGGTGGGGGTGGAGCCTCATTCCCAGGGGCCCTCCTACTGCCCTGGGGCACCTGACTCCCAAGGGAGGAGGCCCAGGGCACCTGCGGGGAGGGGCAGCCCTGGAAGTCCTTGAGGAACCACGGCTGGGGGAGGTGGGGTGCTGGCCAGGCCCTGAGGGATTTTGGAGACAGGATGGAAAATGTCCTGGTGACCCTGCATCTGACTAGAGTGAGATGGGGTGGCCACCAGGCACCCTGCGTCCTCTGCCCTGGGCCAGGCATGGGGGCCACCGCAGCCTGGCAGTCCAGGGACCCCGGCTTCTCCATGGTCCCCATGGTCCCAGCGTGGGGGCCATGTCTGGGTGGAGGATCCTCCTCAGTGAAGCTGAGCCCCAGCACCCACCACACCCCTGCTGAGCACGCCTCACTGGCAGACATGGCCCACAGAAGACGCCGAGCTTGGGTCCGGCCTGCCCGGGGCTGTCCAGCCAGCTTGCGGGCTCAGGGCGGGGTGGTGGGCCTCTGCTGTTGGCCACTGGGCTCCTGCCCACTGAGGAAAACAGGGCTGTCTTGGCCCTCGGGCCAGGACCAGAACCCAGTGGAAAGCAAGCAGCGGGGCAGGGAGCATGGCCGCCAGGGGTGGAGGGGCCGTCTCTGCAGCCAGGAGTGGATGAGGCAACAGGCGGGTCTGGCTGATCACTTTACTGTACAAAGGGAGGGGCGGTCTACAGAGGCCCGAGACGGTAGTGTTGGCGGCAGCTGGGTAGTGTTGGTGACGCGAAGGCAGGACAGCCAGGCCTCGTGACCAATCCCATGACTGCTCGTAATGCCAAAGGGTCCTACTAGCAGCAGGCGGGCGGGAGGGGGTATGCCTGGCCTGGCCAGGCCTCCCAAGTGCCTGCAGCTCACAGGGCCACAGCCCTCCCAGAACAGCCACCACGCAGAACCACTGCTGGAGAGGAGCGCCTGGTGGGAGGGGGACCGCCAGGCCAGGAGGTAGAGTTGAGCACCAGTGCGACCAGGGCCAGGACGCTGAGCCACCAGGCAGGCAGGCCAGTGCAATGGGGAGGGGAGGGTGGTCCAGGGGGCGGAGTCCCCGGGCATGGAGCGCTGAGAGTGGCAGCGCAGTGTGGGGGTCAGCGGCTGCAGGGCACTGCCACGCACCTGCCTCCAACAGGCTGACACCCTCCACAACCACACAGGACAAGGCGGCCACTGGGGTACATCGCTCAGTAGCGTCAGGGTGGCCAGAGCCCTCACAGAGCAGAAACACGGCAGCGAGTGCGGCCGCGACAGGGACTCGGGCCAGGGCTGACCCGCAGGGTGCGCCAACCACAGCCAGCAGGGCGACAGGCTGCGAGTGGCTCTGGAACACCAACGTCTTTGTGCAGTGGAGGCGCAAGGACAGCGAGGTCCCCCGCCTGATGGGCATGCACAGCCAAGGCACGGCCGCAAGCACACCCCTGCCCCTCTCCTGGGAGCACCCGGCCCTCACCGGGACAGCCGAGCAGGCTTCACGGCGCCATGCTCTCACTGGCTGCTGGCCACAGGCCAGGGCCCAGGTCACTGCCAGCTTGTGGGGCCTTCCCACTGGCCTCCACGTACTCGAACTGAGAACTCTAGCAGCGACAGCCAGTCCCTCCCGTCTGATTCAGACACTGTCCTTCCAAAATGCCACCAGCTCGTCCCACAGCTGTGGCTGTGCACCGCTCTACACAGGGCTTCCCACTTCCCCTTGGAGACATACAAACAGGAGAGGCGCTCTCTGAATAAATAAGGCGAGCCGGGCCCTCCCAGCCTGAGTCCCAGGGTGCCCGCGCCACCCGCTGCGGCCCGTCTGGCCATCCGTTGCGCGTCCTCTGTGCAAGCGCCTTTTCTGCCTGGTCAGGCAGGAAAACGTCCGGGTGCTGCTGCAGGACTGTGGCCGAGTGCAGCGCTGGGACCAGCGCCCGGCCAGGGCACCCCGGCTCGGTCCCCAGTGTCTGCACAGGGTGGCGCCTGGCCAGCCGTGCCTGCTAGGAGATCTTGCAGTTGCTCCTTGAGCAGTTCTGGGGAGGGCTCTGCGGGGGGCGGATGGACTTGGACCTCTTGAGGCTGTTGCCCTTGCTGCTGCCCCCTGCCCCGCTGGCCAGGGAGTAGGAGCGCCCGTGCATCATGACAGCGTTCATGCCGTTGGCCATCGAGAAGGACTTGAGGTGGCTCTTGATGGTGACCGGCAGCGGAAGCTTGTCGATGAGGTGCACCGGGGTGCAGGACACAATGGCGCGGCAGCAGAGGTCCTGCAGGCTGAACACTGCGGGCGGCAGGCGGGGACAAAGGCAGGCCGAGAGTGAGCGTGCCCGCCGGGCAGGTCTTCACACTCCCAGTGGCCTTGCGGGGACAGGGTTTCTCGGGACCTGGACAGCACCATGCCCGGCAGCCCAGCACACCTGGCTTGTCAGGGGGCTGCTGCCCTCGCCTCCCTTCCACTCCCAGACCCGCTGGGGTGCTCGGGGGCGTGAGCGCGATGGGGCACACCTCAGGGCACAGCTGAGGCTGAGTCGGGGGCACTGGAGGCATGGCTCCCGGTGCCTCAGCCTGAAGTGGGCCAGACCACCGTGCAGTGGGAAAGGGCAAGCCCCTCTCTGGGAGGCCCACGGGAAGATTCCAGCTCACATCCAGAGACCTCCAGAGGTGCCAGAACACGCCTGCCCGTGACCCAAGGCTGGCGGTGGCGGACTCTCTGGGGTCTCGTGCGCTCTTGTTTATGGAAATAAACTTTCTAAAAGGGCCAGCACTTGCAGGAGCGGGTCCCATGTGGCCGACTGCGGTCTGGGCTCTGGCCCTGGTGGCTTGAAAAATGCGCTGTGTGTGTATATGTATGTGCATGTGCAAATGTGCACACGTGTCCAAAGTCCTGACGGGAGGAAGGGAGGGTACATGGCATAGCCACGCCCACTGAGGCGCTCTGGCAGCTGACAGGAGGGCTCCCCAGGCCGAGCGGCAGGGAGCGCTGTGGCTACGGGGCGGCCTCCACGTGCACCCACTGCCCACTGGGATGCTCAGGATGGCCCAAGCCAGCAGACACAAGGCTGGAAGCTGGCTGAGCACAGGGGGTAGGGCGGGCGGAAGGAGGGCCACGGCCCTGAGAGGGACACTGGGGGTGGGTCACTGGAGCCGCACAGGGCCTGCCTGGAGCCTGGGCCACCCCGCCTGCGCGCGATGCCCACCTCGGTTGGGCCTCCAGATCTTCTCCATGCCATGCCGCATGAGCACGATGCGCGACAGCTCGGTGAAGGACTCCGTGACGTTGAAGTTGCACAGCGGGCTGACCTCGAAGAAGGTCATGCAGTTCTTCTCCGCGTAGGCGCGCGCCTGCTCTGTAGGCACTTGCCGCTTGAAGGCCAGGTGAAGCCGGTTCCCAACCAGGATCCGGGGGACCCCGGGAGCATGCTTTGGGGGACACGGAGCTCAGCAGAGGTACAAAGCAGGGCCCCCCTCACTGTCCAGACCAGGGAACAGGGTGAGGCTGAGAAAGGTCTGGGGGGGTCTGGCCAGAGGGCAGCCGGTGCTCAGACCCCAAGAGACAGGCCTCCTCCAGTGTGGGGCCCACTGCCGCGTGGCCGTGGTGCTGTCTGGGATGGCCTGCAGGCGCTCAGGGCTGGCACGGGAGGACAGGGGCACCGCCTCCCGCAGCGCCGGACATGCACACACTCACCTCGTCGATCTCCTTCATCCACCGGTCAATGCCGTCGAAGGACCAGCGGTTGGTGATGTCATACACCAGGAGGATGCCCTGCAGGGAGACGCAGGTCACCCCGCCTGGGCCTGGCGGGTGGCGCACAGGGTTCCCCACAGAGCTCCAGGGAGCACATGTGCCCTCCGGCAAATTAAAAGCCAACAGGTGGCTTGAGAGCAAAGGCGCTGGACTCGGACTCAGCAGACTGCAGTTCGAGTCCCAGACCTGGAGGCTTGCTTTCTCACTTTCCTTCTCTCTCTCGCTCTCTGGAGAGTTACGAAACTAATAATCATAGATTAAAAACTAAGTATTTTTAAAAAAGAAAAAGAAAAACAGGCTGAGCCCCGAGTGCGTGAGTCCCCAAAACCCTGAAGAAAGTGGAGAAGGGACTGCAACACGGCCATGGGGGTCCTCACTCCAACGGCCCCCAGGCCCCCTCTGTGAGCACACGCACCCTACGGCAAAACTTAACAGAGAACAAAGCACACGGAGCGCATTACGTGGAGAGGTTACGGGGACAGGGCAGTAGGCCCGGAGGCCGAGGTGGGCCAGCCCACGTGCTGACATGTGCCCCAGTTCCCCAACAGGACATTCACTGGGACAGGCGAGGGCAGCCCCCCGTGGGCTGGATGGTACCCCGAGGAAGTCAGGGCACCCGGCCACCGCCTGCACGGAGTAGAAGGGCCCTTTCTGAGAAGGGGCAGCAGCTCCCAGACCCAGGCAGTATGGACCAGGCCGGCCAGGGATCTGCCAGGGGTGCAGCAGAGAGGCCCCTCTGAGACTCTATTACAGCAACCCTGGGGCCCACCACCCACCGTGCCTCAGACAGAGCGGGCAGGTGTGCTCCACCATGGCACTGTTTTTTGCTTTGTTTTGTTTTTAAGCTTTGTTACAGGGCATGAGCTTGCCAGGCAGAGACATCAGCCATAGGGGCCACACCGCAAACCCCTCTCTGTCACCTCCTCTCGGGGTTCTGGGCACGCATGCACATGTGCCCCCTAAGATCTTAAAGCTGTGGGGTTCGGGACTCAAACCGAGCAGCTGTCCAGGGAAGACCCAGTAGCCTTAACCATCATGCCGCTGACTGGTCCTACATTCTATTTCTTTCTTTTCTACTTATTTTTTTTCTTAAGAGAGGTTTTTGCGGGACCAGCAGTTGGCTTAACGGCTACGTTGCTGGACTCCCATGTAGTCGACTATGGTTCGAGCCCGGACTCAGTGGCTTTAACTCACGCCAGGCGCGTGTGCGTGCGTGCCCAAGATCCTGAGAGGAGAGTGGAGAAGGGATTGGGGTGTGGCCATCCCCCCTGGGGGGTGATTTCTCACTTTCTGTCTCTCTGGAGAGTGCACGTGCCCTATAGCAAAACCTGGCGCGGTGCCTATAAGAAAACCCCACAAAAAAAAAAAAAAAAAACAAGGAGAGAGAGAGGTTTTTGCTATAGGGCACTTGTGCTCGGGACCCTGGGCTCGCACACACTGGGTCCAGGACGCGAGCCGTGGTCAGCTCCAGGGGAGTGCAGTGACGTATACGCCATTACTGCTTCCTACATTCTGCTCCAGAGCCTGGTGATAACTAAGGAAGCTGACTCCCACACGGCCAACTGCAGTTCAAACCCAGCCCCGGTGGCTTGCAGTACACACCAACCACATGTGTGTTTGTGCTCCCAGTCCTGGTGGGCTGGAGAAATGGAGGCCAGGGGGCTGCAGTGTGGTCACACCCACTGGGGCATTTGCACCCTCTCCCTAGTAAGTGCACTGCTCACTAGCAAACAAAATATGATTAGAAACTAAAGAAACCAGTATTTTCAGGCACAATAAATACCAGCTCCCTTGGGGGCCGGCAGGTAGTGTAGTGGTTAAGGCACTGGACTCCCACATGTCAACTGCAGTTCAAGTCCTAGACCTGGCAGCATGAGAATCATGCCAGGCAAGTGTGCAAGCATGTTCAAACCCCCTCTCATTGTCTGTCTCTTCCCAGTGAGCACACGGCCTATGGTGAAACCCTTAAAAGGCACATACATACATACTGGCCCCCCCTCCCGTGCAGGAACGCTCCGGAGAACTTGTGTTCCTCAGTGTCACCCGGATGTCCCACACATGCTGCCGCCTGCTTGGCCCCAGGGCCCCTGCACACCCATGGAGCTCGGCCAGCCGTCCTGACAGTGCCGTAGGCCATGCCGTGCCCAGCATGCCGTGGCTCCCAGCTGCTCTGCCTGCACTGCGGACCCTGGTGACGTCCTACGAGCACACGCTCTTCACTTGCCCACGAGAAATGCTCGGCAGGCGGCTCGGTGTCACGGGGTTTAGAGAGACAAAGACAGTGAGAGGGAAGGTGAGAAATCACTCCGGGGGTGGCCACGCTGCAGCCCCTCCTCCAGTCTCCTCCTGGGATCTTGGGCACACTCACGTGCGCCGGCGTGATTTTCAGGCCAGCATGTCTGGCACTCAAACTGCAGTCAGCCATGTGGGAGTCCATCTGCCGGCCCCCGTGACTATCTACTGAACTGGGACTGACGCACAGAACAGAGTGAGGTGTGAACGTTCTGATGAGTTCTGAAAAACACCCAGGCCTGTGTAGCTGCGGCCCATATCAGAACAGAAGTCAGAGCGAAGCCCCCGCACCCCAAACTGCCCCAGCTCTGCCAGAAGCCGCTGGTGCCTGAGTGCAGGGAGCTACAGCCAGCTGTCGTGGCTCTCCGCCCACCCGCCTCCTCAGGGGAAGGGTGGCAAGCAGCTCCCCTCGCCAGTTTCCCCTGGTAGAGAAGAGCCCACGTCCGAATGCCAAGACAGCCTCAGGGATGGAAGGTGCTCGGCGAGCTGGCTGAGTCGCCCGCCGAGTGCAGCACTGGGCTTACCTGGGCGCCCCTGGAGTAGGATCTGAAGATGGTGCAGAACCGGCCCTGGCCCGACGTGTCCCTGCAACACAGGGGAGGGTCAGGGGTGCAGCGGCCACGGCCCCTCAGCCTATACACCATACACCAGACTGGGGGCCTGCCTGTCCTCTGTCCGCTCTGCAGCCTGCACGTCCAGGCAAGGCCGGGAAGCAGGTGGCCGAGCAGACATGGATGGCCGTACCAGGAAGGCGCTGTCCCTACGTCGGGCTGGCTGCGTCCACTGGGTTGAGTCCGAGCCCCAGGAGTGCGGGGACTGTCCCACAGGCTGGAGAACACAGGCCTGGGCATCCCAGGACACACTCTTTGAGGTGAACCCCAGTCCAAGGCGAAGGGGCCATGGGCTCTGAAAACACGCCGGGCATGTGTGCGGGCGCGCCAGGAACCCTGAGAGGAGACTGGAGGAGGGACTGTGACATACTCGTCCCCTGGGGGTGATTCCCACTTTCCCCTGGGCGTCCCCGCCCCACAGACCTAGCCAAGGAGCAGGGTAGAGCACCCGACTGACTCTCCTGATTTTTAAACTTAGCTCTCCGCTGCTTCTTTATTCTCACCTCCCCCACCCCGTAGGACAGGCCAAGCAGCAGCCACCTACGCTTGAGTTCCGAGCGGCCCCATGTGCGCACCACGCTAGCACACTGCACGGTTTTCATTTCTTGTCAAAAAAAATTGTTTTGTTTATGTGTTTGTCTTTTTTCCTCTAGTTTTCCCTTTCTCACTTCTCTGCTCGGCCTTCATAAGGCCTAGGTGCGCAGCAGCCAACACCTGAATACTTGCAGGGTCAGGTTAGCCCTCAATTTCCACGGAGTCGGCTGTGCAAAGGGAGAAGGACGGTGCGGCTGCGCGGCTGCAGGCCCCTCCTCCTGCACTCTGAGAGCTCAGGTCTAACTCCCAGAACGAGGAGGAAGCATATAGCCCATCGGATGACCAGAAACCTCCAGAGAGACACAGAGACATGAGAAAGAAGAGAACCTCTCTCCTCTAAGGGGAAAGACGAACTCCTCTTCCTCCAGAGAATACAGGGGACTGATGGAAATGTCAGATACAGAATTAAAATACTCAGAATGACAAAGCGAACAGGGATGCAAGAGAATGGAGACAGCAGACGCCAGAAGATGCAGGAGACAAGAGACACCAAGTTCCAGGAGGTGGGGAGTCCTTGCACGGTCTGAAAGAGATGCACATCATAAAAAGAATCAAACGGAACTGCTAGAGATGAAGGCTGCAATACAGGAAATCAGAACTGCCCCTGAAAAGATCCAAAGCAGGGAACCAGCAGGTGGCGTGGTGATTAGGGCACTGGACTCTCCCACATGGTTGACCACGGTTCGAGTCCTGGACTTGGTGGCTTGCTTTCTCACTTCCCTTTCCTCTCTCTCTCTCTCTGTGTTTGTGGTCAAATTAAAATAATCGAATGAATGAATAAAATTTAATAAATAATTCCTTTAAAAAATCCAAAGCAGATTAGAACATGCAGAAGATCGAATCTCAGATGTAGAGGATAGAATCTCTGACCTAGTAAATTTCACCAAAAAGACTGAGAAGATAACCACAAAAAATGGGAATGACATTCGAGTTACTAGAGACCATGAAAGGCCCAACATCCAGACCATCAGTGTCCAAGAAGGTGAGGGAGCTAATCGGGGCACCAGTAATCTGTTCCATGAACTCCTGGAAGAAAACTTCCCAAACCTACAGAGGCACTCAAATATCCAGACCCAAGAAATACAAAGGACCCCACAGAATCGACCTACGAAGATCTTCCCCGAAGCATGTCAGAGCCAGATTGACCAAAACCACAGAGACAAGGTACTACGATTGGGAAGAGAGAAACGTCGGGAACCAGCAGTTTGCGTAATGGCTATGTCACTGGACTCCCACGTAGTCGACCGCGGTTCGCGTCCCGGACTCGGTGGCTTAAAACTCACACCGAGCGCGTGTGCGTGCGTGCCCAAGATCCCGAGAGGAGAATGGAGGAGAAGGGATTGCGGCGTGGCCATCCCCCCTGGGGGGTGATTTCTCGCTTTCTGTCTCTCTCTCTCTGTCTGTCTGGCGAGCGCACACGCCCTATAGTGAAAACCTCTCCAAAAGAAAAAAGTCAAGTTGCTTTCAAAGGATGTCCCATCAGGCTAACATCAAGACTTCTCGATGGGAACAATGTGAGCAAGGAAAGAATGGGAATAAAAACCCAAAGTGGTAAGTGAAAACCAATTTTAACCAAGAATATTATATCTGGCAAGACTGTCCTTCACATTGGTTAGAAAACCCCAAAACGTTCTCAGATAAACAAAACCTGAAAGAATTTACCAACACCGGACCAGCTCTTTAAGAAGTGTTGAAGGGAGTGTTAGACCAGGAAAACTAAAGACAGACAGAAATAAGAGAACAAGAAATGACCAAGAAAAAGGCCAACTTAGGGGACCAGCAGGTGGCATGGTGGTTAAGGCGCTGAACACTCCCACATGGCTGACCAGGGTTCAAGTCCTGAATCTGGTGGCTTGCTTTCTCACTTCCTCTCTCTCACTCTCACCCTCTATCTCTCTCTGGTCAAACTAAAAAATAAAATGAAAGAATAAATAAAATAAAATAAATAATTATTAAAAAAAAAAGGCCAACTTAATAGTGGGGGCAAGTTTAGGAATATCAGTAATAATAATCAAAGCTAACTTCCAGGACTTAAATGGAAAGACCAGCCCAAAGAGGTACTGCAAATTCAATAGAAGAGAGATTAACTACATGAATCTGAACTGCTGAAACAGAATTTTTTACTTTAAACTAAAACATTACTAATTTTCTTTGATGCTTTAATTTCCATATTTAAGGATTTTTGACTTTTTAGCATCTACCTACTGTTTGAACAGAATTCTAATCTTTTTCCTGGCTTTAAGTTTTAAGAAATTTTCTCTTAATATTTTTTTATTTTGATCTATTAAAACTAAAAACATTTTTTTTCAAATTAAAAAATGCATTGGGACCAGCAGTTCGTGTAATGGCTATGTCGCTGGACTCCCATGTAGTCAACCGTGGTTCAACTTAAACATGCTGGGTGCGTGTGCGTGCGTGCCCAAGATCCCGAGAGGAGAATGGAGGAGAAGGGATTGCAGCGTGGCCATCCCCCCTGGGGGATGATTTCTCGCTTTCTGTCTCTCTGTCTCTGTCTGTCTGGCGAGCGCACGTGCCCTATAGCAAAAAACTATTAAACAAACAAACAAACAAACAAAAAACAAAAAACCTCTCCAAAAAAAATGTTTTTAATACATTAAAAATACCTATGGATACCTACTTAGTGACTGCAGGGAGCTATACAGCTGCGCGAGGTGCTACTTTATAGTGTAGTATGTTCACTGTAGTAACAGACGTGTGCGTGCGTGTACACACACAGACATACATATGTATCACCTGTGCTTGCTATTCAAAGTGTTTAAGATCTTTAGTGAATCGACAGAACGTGAAAAGGAAGCATGGGAAAAGCACTACATACCAGAGACAGGGTGGGGCGGGGATTGCAGGGGTGAGAGGTAGCGAGTCGGGGGAGGGGAAAGCAAAGTGTTTAAGAAACAAGAAAGAGGAGACCGTGCTGCTGACACGGTGCCACCGCCCGAGCCACCGTGCACATGCTCTGGCGTGAACTCACTGTGCAGTGATGTGCAACGAGCGGTCTGCCTGGAGGGCCGGTCCAGGGCCACGGCAGGAGTGCCTTCCTGTCTGTCTAAGGGCCTCCCCTCAGCCGTACCCCTACCGACAGTGGCGGCGCGGGGCCGACTCACCAGAGCTCCAGCTTCACACGTCGGCCGTCCAGCAGGATGGTGGTGGTCTTGTAGTCGATCCCTGCGGGGAAGCAGAGCACACTGAGGGCACGGGGACTCGGAGGCAGGCCCAGCAACGGGCCACGCTGTGACCACGGGGGCGACTTCTACTCAGCCACAGCGACCCACCAGGAGGCCTTCTCAGGCCAAGGGCAGTGGCTCCGGCCTGCCCACTGCTGCAGGGTGGGCCACAAGGCAGGCCAGGACGTGGATGAGGCCGTCGAGTGGCACGGCCTCCCTGGCCGGCCACTAGGGGACATGCTCTTGCCAGAAACCGGGTCTCCCTCTGCCGCCTCATAGCACCCGGCTGCTTCCCCCAGTGGGCACTGGCCAGAGGGTGGTATGGGCGCAGAGGACAGCGCCAGGTCTGCAACCCAACCGGCCTCCTGGGCACTCTGGCGCGGACAAAGCATCCCTGGGCTCCCAGGTTCACTGCAGCCCCAGCAAGGCAACTGGGGCACGCCGGGCACAGAGAAGGGCAAGCTTGTTAAAATGCCCCCTCTGCAGAGCTCTCTGGAGAAGGCGTGCTTGCCAGGTCAGGCCTTCCCCGCTCTGACGGGACACAGCCAGCGTATGAGAAACGGGGGCCGGCCACCTCACCAACTCCCAGGCTACCAGCGAGCTCCCAAGCTCCCATGCTGGGACTCAGCGCCACCAACCCAGAAGCCATGGAGACACAGCTGTCCTGCCGGTTTCTCGCCGCTCCTGACACTTGTTCCAAAGGGCGTTGTTGTTTCGCCACAGGGAGTTACGGAGGGGAGAGGGAAAGTGGGGACCACCCCCCAGGAGGGACGGCCACACCACCAGCCTGCTCCTCCTCCTGGAGTTCTGGGCTGCATGCACACATGCTGGGCGTTTCTCAAGCCGCGGGGGCCGGGACTTGAACTGCGGAGTCGGTCATGTGGGGTCCAGAGTTGTAATGTAACCTCCAAGCTACCTGCTTGCCCAGAAGTGGGGGTTTTCTGTTTAAACTTAAGTGCTGCTGTTACAGAGAGGGTGTCCGTGTATCACGTCTGTGTGTGTCTGTGAGTGTCCATGTGTGTGTCCATGACTGTGTCTGAGTGTCCATGTGTCCGTGTGTCTGTGTGTCCACGTCTGTGTGTGTCTGTGTGTCCACGTCTGTGTGTGTCTGTATGTGTGTGTGTGTCCACGTGCGTGTGTCCATGTCTGTGTCGCTGTGTGCATCTGTGCCCGTCTGTGTGTTGGTGTGTTTGCGTGTGTGCCCTGTCTGGGCATCTCTGCCTGGCCCGCTCCTGAGTGCACACCAACGCCTGGTTCTCATGCACCGAAGGGCAGCAGGCACGGTGGACATGCACCCCACAGAATGAAGGGGCTGCAGTCCACGGCCCGCCACTCAGAACTACACCACGACAGTGATAAGGGGAACAGCCGGCTTCAACAGGGGCGACGGGGCTGGGCGGCGGAGTGTAGCTAAGGCGCTAGACTCCGGGTGGCTGACTGCAGTTTGGGTCCTGGACCTGGCAGCTTGAAAACCATGCCAGGCCTGTGTGCGCACATGCCTAGAATCTCCAGACGGTGGGGAAAGGACTGTGGCACACGGGGATATGCCAGGGTGCTTGCTCTCTTCAGGAGTGCACGTGCCCCCGCAGGGTAACAAATGGCACGCGAGGTTGGGCCATTGGAAGGTCCAGGTCTGGGCCTGACCTCTCCTTTGGCATGCTGGGCCCATGGTCCAGCCTGGCTATGGCTGGGTGGGCTGTGCTGCCAGACTGCTGGGCGCTGTGTCTCACTCACAGAGATAAACACACTTCAAAGTGAAAGTGGGGTGGGGGACCAGCAGTTGGCATAATGGCTATGCCACTGAACTCCCACATAGTCGACCACAGTTCGAGTACCACACCCGGTGCCTTAAAACTCACACCGGGCGCATGTGCGTGCGTGCCCAAGATCCCGAGAGGAGAATGGAGGAGAAGGGACTGCGGCATGGCCATCCCCCTGGGGGGTGATTTCTCGCTTTCTGTCTCTCTGTCTCTCTCTTTCTGGAGAGCACATGCACCCTTATAGCAAAAACCTCTCAAAAAAAAAAAAAACAAAAAAAAGAGTGAAGGTTGGGGGCCTCCTGGGCGTACTCCACAGAGCAGAACGCTCTTCTGGAGGGCACTGTGCTCAGCTGCCCACACCCTCCCTGCACCCCGTCACCCCAACCCCCCCACCGCCTCCGTCACTCCCACCTCCTGCCTCTCCGGGCGGATACTCTCGGAATTATCTGTCAAACGGGAAGCGTGTGCACCCTGTGGGCGGGCCATGAGGACAATGCTTGAAACTGATTCCCACGATGGCTATGGACGCTCGCTGAGAGCCAGAACCAGGGCCACCTCCACAGGGAACTGCCTCGCACCCACAGGGCCCAGGGGCTCCCCAAGCCTGCTCTACGAGGGAAGGGGCTGCCCTGCACCAGGCTGCCCCTAGATGGCACTGTGGCCCCAGGCCTGGCCAAGAGCCACGGCTGCCGGGGCAGCGGAGCAAGGCTGGAGACCCAGACGGATTCCGAATCGGGCATGCTGGCCCTCCCCGACAACGCTGAGTGCGCCTGTTCCAGGCGGTCAGCCCATCTGCTGGGCACCGCGACTGAGGAGCCGCCCAAGGCAGGGCAGGACTGCTGGTGCAGGCCCCTCGCAGTGCCCTGAGCCCTTCTGAGGAGGCACCTGTGGACCGTGTGGCTCAGCACCCCAGGACCAAGGAGAGGCCAGCAGGGCCGCTCCCTGCCGCTGGCCCCTCCCAGCTATACTGCATGCACCAGGGAGAGCCCTTAAACCCCACCACCACCACGGACAGCGCTCGGCTCTGGGCAGCGCAGCAGGTGCAGGCCTGGTCTCCGGAGGAGGCCGAGACAACTGTCCCCACCCACTAGCCAGTAGCCACACCGCGCACTGAGCCATCCTGGGGCCCAGCAAGTGTGGCTCTGGGGTGAGAGGGTGGCAGATTCAAGTGGACAGCGCGGTCTAGCTAAGGGTGGGTAAGCAGCCATCTGAAAGGGAGACCGGAAGACGGAGAGAAGAGGATAGAGCTCCCAGGCTTGGGCCAGCAGGGCGCATGGAGGTTAAGGTACCGAATCCTACACGGCCAAGTCGGCATTCAATCCAGACAGCAGCTTGAAAAACACGTGCCTGGGACCAGCAGTTAGCGTAATGGCCATGTCGCTGGACTCCCACGTAGTCGACCGTGGTTCGCGTCCCGGACCCGGTGGCTTAAACTCACGCTGGGCGCATGTGCGTGCGTGCCCAAGATCGCCAGAGGAGAATGGAGGAGAAGGGATTGCAGCATGGCCATCCCCCCTGGGGGGTGATTTCTTGCTTTCTGTCTCTCTGTCTGGCGAGCGCACGCGCCCTATAGCAAAAACAAACAAACAAACAAACAAACAAAAACATGTGCCTATGGGACCAGCGGGGACATAACGGCCATGTTGCTGGACTCCCACTGGGCATGTGTGCACACATGCGTGCCCAAAATCCCGAGAGGAGAATGGAGGAGAGGAGATTGTGGCGTGGCCATTTCCTCTGGGAAGTGATTGCTTTCTAGCTCTCTGTCTCTGTCTCCCTGGTAAGCACACACGCTTTCTATCAAAAATCTCTAAAAATACAGGGCTGGCAGGTGGCACGATGGTTAAGGTGATGGACTCCCACATGGCTGACCACAGTTCGAGTCCTGGACCTGGCAGCTTGCTTTCTTACCTTCTCTCTCTTATTCTGTTCCACTCTGGTTAAATATAAATAAATAAATAAAGTCAAATAAAACAATTTTTTAAAAATTAAAAAGAAAACCACATACATGTGCCTGTGTGCACAAAATCCCGAGAGGAGAATGAAGCAGAAGGGACTGTGGTGTGGCCATCCCCGGGGGTTGATTTCTCACTCTCTGGCAAACACACATGCCTTATGGCAAAAAAATCTTAAAAAAAAGAGTTCCTAAGCTAAAATGTTTACGGGGGGGGGGGGAGGCAGGCACCTTGTTCTTTTTTTTCACTTTCTCTCTCTCTGTCCCTTTCTGGTCAAATTTAAATAAATAAATAAAGTTAAACAAAATAATTCTTTAGGAAAAAAATTTTTACTTGGAAGATTTTGGCCATGGACATAAAACAAATAGCGCCCCGAAGGTGGCTGGGCTCCAGACCTGGGGACTGGCTCTCTCACTTTCCCTCTCTCTCTGTAGTCAAATGAAAAAACAGTAATAATAAATAAAGTTAAATAAACAATTCTAAAACAAAAAGACGGACACGGACACGTGCCCTCGATGCCAGCCTGCTCCCCTCGTCCCAGGCCTGGGCGTGCGCGTGTGGTGGCAGACGCGCGCTCACACAGCGGCCCTGGCAGCCTCGACGTGCACGCCAGGCACAGTGTACGAGTGCCCCGAGCCCCAGCAACAGGACAGGAGGGCCGCGGCGTGGCCACGCCATGGGCCAGGGGAGCGTCGACCACCAGCCAGAGACCTGCCTCGGAGAGGGAGCGCTGGGCTCACGCTCTGCCTGCCCCACTCGCCCAGTGGGCCCTTGGACACCGAGCGGCTCCTGGAAAGTATGACAGCCACATGTTCATCCCCCCCGCCAGGCCTGGCCACTCTCGGCAACCAGCCCGGTGGCACACAGGCAAGCCTGCAACGCACCGAACACGCCCAGCGGCAGAAGCAGCTTTGCTCGTCAAGACGGGCACGACGGTACAGGTGCGCCCTGGGGGACGCACCGAGACGGGTCGGGGCCCTGCCCTCAGTCGTCCCTAGCACCTCCCCTTTGCGAAACCTGGGAGGGCAAGGACGGCTCTCCTGGACCCTGAGACCACACCCACCTCCAGCCAGGGCTGTGGAGCTGTCACAGCACTCGGGCCGTCAGTGCCAGGCCCCGGCCTGCTCCAGCAGTACCGCACACTGTGCCTGGGAAGCTTCGGAAGGCCAGAGCGGGTCCCAGATGACCCCAGTGTCCTGTCCTCGTCCAGCACTGAGTCCGGAGGGGGTAAAGAATGGTGAGCCGGGGAAGAGGCAGGTGCTCACAGGGCTGAGGATCCCCATGGAGGTTTCAAAGAGCCAGGCCTAGAGACCAGCAGTTAGCGTAATGGCTATGTCGCTGGACTCCCACGTAGTCGACCGCGGTTCGCGTCCCGGACCCAGTGGCTTAAAACTCACGCCGGGCACGTGTGCGTGTGTGCCCAAGATCCCGAGAGGAGAACGGAGGAGAATGGATTACGGCATGGCCATCCCCCCTGGGTGGTGATTTCTCGCTTTGTGTTTGTCTCTGTCTGTCTGACGAGCGCACGTGCCCTATGGCAAAAACCTCTCCAAAAAAAAATTTAAGAAAAAAAAAAAAGAGCCAGGCCTAAAGGTGAGCAGGCCCTTGCTGGGCCGGCAGAGGGTCAGCGGTCAGGCCGAGACCTGGAATGAGGCTGTGGGGAAGCCCACCTGGGCCTAAGTCCAAACAACACCCGTAGGGGGTCCTTCGGTGGCAGAAGGGAGGCCATTCAGGCGAGCACTCGCTTGGCACACGCTTGCTCTCCCCTGTAAGTTCTGATTACCAACAATAAGCGCAGGGGCCAATTCCAAGGCCTGGTGAAGAAGGGAGCTGACCCCACATGGCTGACCGCGTGGTCTCAATCCTGGTCCCGGTGCCATGGAAAACACACGGAGTGTGCGTGTGCCCCAGACCCCAAAGGCAGGGAGACACGGAGACAGGGTCGTGGAGCCACCCTGCACTGTGGAGGGCTTTCCCCCTCTCCCTCTCCGAAGGGCGTATGTACCCTTTGGCAATTAAAATAAAAACTGAAGTTGGGACCAACAGATGGCATAATGGTTACATCGCAGGACTCCCACGTAGTTGAGTGTGGTTTGAGTAGGTGAGCTTAAAACTCACGCCAGGCACGTGTGCACATGTGCTCAAAATCCCAGGAGAAGAGACTGCAGCGTGGCCACCCCGGGGGAATTCCTCCCTTTCTGGCTCTTTGTCTCTTGGCAAGGGCACAAACCCTGTAGCAAAATCTCTCTTTAAAAAAAAACGAAAGCTAGGCAAGGACTAGCTGATTACTCGCTGTGCACCGGGGCCGCGCCCACGTGGCCAAGGCAGCTTGGAAAACACTCGCGGCGCACGCCTGTGGGTGCCTGAAGTCTGACGGGGACGGGGCTGTGCCAGCATGCCCCACCGTGGGTGCTGCCCCCCAGCCCCGTGTGCACACTCCCTCTGGCAAACAAAGACACAAGACAATGAGCCCAGAGGACGCCCTGGTGCTGTCTGCTCTGGCACTGCCTCGGCGAGGCTCCAGGTGTGTGGGCACCATGGCCTTCCTCCCGCCCTGCCTGAAGGTCGCCCCACCCAGGAAACCTACCACCCGTCCATCCCAGCATCCCCAACAGGTCAGACAGCGGACTGAGGTGGAAGGGTCCACAGAGCCAGCCTGTGGCTGGGCTCCCTGTCCTGGGCAGCCTGCGAGGGTGCAGTCTGGGCCTGCCCCTCGACGGTGCGCAGTTAGACCCCACGTAGGCCCTTCCTCTGAAAGCGTCCAGGGCCTTCTTTCCTGCGTGCTGGGTGCTCAGCAGCCCTTCCCACCTAAAGGCATGCAGCTGCTCCTTGTCCTGCCCACCTGACCTCTGTCCCTCCTGGAGGCACCCTCAGCCTGTGCTCCAGTCCTGGACGGCCCACTGCCACTGCCAAGATGCGCTCTGGCTCTGACACCCTCCCTGACCACACCTGCCCTGAGACCTCCGAGGGCTCTTTAAGGGCCTTTCTCTGCTTCGGCCCTGCGCGTGCTGGAGACCTTGGCTGTTCACCCCAGAGAGAGACCCTGAGAAGCAGCAGCAAGCCAAGTGGCTCTGGCTTGGGGACTGGAAGTCGCGGCTCCCAGACTGTGAGGCACCCCCTTCCCCCTCGGGCTCCTCCCTGCTGCACAGGGCAGGCCTCCAGGAGCCCCTCGGTTTCAACGGACTTGCACTCGGGCCCATGCCAGCCCCTGGGTGCCCCCTGCTGCCTGAGCACGATGCTCCGTGGGGGACGGAGACACGCTAGCTCTCAGGTCCTGCCCTGAGCCCCACCAGCACACACACCTGGCCAGGTGCTCATGCTGACTCAGAAGGGCTCCCTGGACCCCGCTTCCCACTGTCAGCCTCTTCCGTGAGCTACTGGGATGGGGTGGATGGAGAGGGAGGAAGGGAAAG
>NW_006159653.1:602788-610169 GCF_000334495.1 Tupaia belangeri chinensis | reverse complement strand
GTAAGCTCCTGCCGTGAGCAACGAGGATGGGGTGCATGGAGAGGGAGGAAGGAAAAGAGACGGCACCCCGGCAGAGCCCCGATACCTGAGCCACTCAGCCCCGGCCCGCCCTGACCACAGGCCCAGAACGCTCAGGGAGGTCCCCAGACATGAACCCAGGACTTCTGTGGGCCAGCCTTGCAGACTGCCCAGCTCAGCACTGAACCCGCCCAGCCCTTCTGCCATGAGAGGGAGCTAGCTGAGAGAGCCTCCCTGATGGGATCCTGACACCGCGCACCGCAGCCCCCTGCACTCGGGGAGGTCTCTGGAGGCCACCCTGGGCCCTCCTGCAGGCCCAGCTCACACAGCGACTCTGAGGAGCTCCCAGTGAGCCCTGGGAGTCTGCAGGCAGTGGCGACACACCCCAACAGACACTCCTGTCAACTGCACTTCGGGTACGTTTCCAGACCCACAGGGGCTGGGGTGCTGCCCCTTCAGGGGTTACTGACTACCTGGGGGTGTGCCATGGCTGTCACCACAAAATCAGGAGGCCTGGGCCTGGGCTGACTGCCACGTGCCACCATGGGGTGACCTGAGTCCCAGCAACACACGCACACCTGGCCAGGCACTCAGATGAGAATGCAGTAACCGCGCTCCCAGGGAGACGGGCCCCGCCGGCACGCACGTCCGTCCTGTGTGGGCACTGCGCTCCCATGGAGACCAGATGACTGGGATGCTGCCTGTCACACTCGGCCAAGCGTACTCCGCCACCGGTCAGAACACAGCACCTGAGCCTTGGTCACTGGGCCACGCCCAGTCGCTCTCCTCCGTGTCACCGAGTGTGGGTGTGGACCTGTGCCATGAGTCTTGTCCCTCAGGGCAGTCGGGCTGCTGCAAGTGCTCGTCTAACGAGGCCTCGGGTCTCCTGGGCGGCGTCCCCCCAGCGCTGGCCACGTCTCAGAGGCTGGGCACCCAGCCCTCGAGGGAGAATGAGGACGAACGAGGCTGGGGAAGCTGCTTGGGGAGCTCCGAGAGCAGGAGGGCAGGCCACTCCCGGTAGGCGTCGGTGGCATGGGGGTGCACGGAGCTCTGCAGAGTGAACTGGCCTGGAAGGTGTGGGCTCCTGACGAGACCTGCGAGTGCAACAGGCACACACGAGCCCACGGTGCAGGCTGGCCCTGATGAGAGAGCTGGATCTGTTCCTGTGTCTCATTCACAGAATAAGCCAGACCTTAAAATGGGGGTCGCGGAAAGAGCCAGGACATGTTTTTGCAGAGAAACGCAGAAGAAAACACGCCACGGCTTGTCCCACAACCTGATACCTGGCTGTGGACTCAGCGCCCTTCCAGGAGGCACGGCACAGCAGGCTGCCCCGGGCAGAGGGCAGAGGCGTGGGTCTGAACCGGCCACAGGGCCCGGCTCCACGGGCACGGCACAGCAGGCTGCCCCAGGCAGAGGCGTGGGTCTGAACCGGCCACAGGGTCTGGCTCCACGGGCACGGCACAGCAGGCTGCCCGGGGCAGAGGGCAGAGGCGTGGGTCTGAACCAGCCACAGAGTCCGGCTCCACGGGCACGGCACAGCAGGCTGCCCCAGGCAGAGGCGTGGGTCTGAACCGGCCACAGGGCCCGGCTCCACGGGCACGGCACAGCAGGCTGCCCCAGGCAGAGGCGTGGGTCTGAACCGGCCACAGGGCCCGGCTCCACAGCGCTGCCTGACTGCAGTTCCAGGCCCTACCAGGGGGGTGGGCAAGAGCCCAAGACCCAGCGGCCAGAGGAGGGATCACAGGTGACCAGACCTGTGTAGAGTGCTAGTCTCGTGCACACTCAGTGTCCTGGCACACATGCTCTCTCGCGTCCACACACGTGTCCTTGCTAACACGCTCTCACATGTCCACACGTGTGTACTGGCTCACACGCTCTCTCGCGTGTCCATACACATGTGTACTGGCTAACGCGCTCACACGTTCACACTATAAGGTTTTTTCTTTTTCAGTTTTCTTTTCGGAGAGATTTTCGCTATAGGGCGTGTGCACTGGCCAGACAGACCGAGAGAGACATAGAGACAGAAAGCGAGAAATCCCTCCCCAGGGGGGATGGTCACGCCACAATCCCTTCTCCTCCATTCTCCTCTCGGGATCTTGGGCACGCACGCACACGCGCCCGGCGTGAGTTTAAGCCACCAGGTCGGACATGAATCGTGGTCAACTATGTGGGAGTCCAGCGACATAGCCATTACGCTAACTGCTGGTCCCTCTTTTTCAAGTTTTTGTCACAAGGCTGTGTGTTCATTGGAGAGACAGAGAGAAAAAGGGAAAGTGAGGGGTCACCCCCTGGGGAATGGCCAAGCCACAACCCCTGATCCATCTCCTCTTGGAGTTCTGGGCACACACACGTGCCTAGTGTGTATGTTTAGATCTTGCCTCAGGGGCACGTACACTCACAAGGGGGCGAGAGGAAGCATGGGGGAGGGTGGTGGTCATGCCAAGCCCCTCCTCCGTCTCTAACTCCTCTGGGGTTTTGGGCACATGCGTCCAGAGTCTTCTTCAGGTTGCCAGGTCCAGGGCTCGAACTGCACAGTTGGCCACGTGGGATCCAGCACTCCAATCTCCTGAGCTTTTTTTATTTTCTAGAGACAGATTTTTGCTATAGGGCACGTGTGCTTGCTGGAAAGACAGAGAGACAGCGAGAAGTCACCCCCCCAGGGGGATGGCCATGCCGCAATCCCTTCTCCTCCATTTTCCTCTTGGGATCTTGGACACGCACGCACGCCCGGCATGAGTTTAAGTCACGGGGTCCGGGACTCAAGACACGGGGTCCGGGACTCGAACCACGGTTGACTACGTGGAAGTTCAGTGACGTAGCCACTACGCCAACTGCTGGTCCCCCTATTATTTTTTAATATTTCCAGAAAGAGACACACACACAAAGAAAGAAGAGCGAAAGCAAGCCTCCAGGCCTGGTACTCAAACCACACTGGGCCATGTGGGAGTCCAGTGCCTTAAACCACCATGCCACCAGCCAGCCCCAAGCATTTAATATAAAAGTCACACGTGCACTGCACAACGATCTGAGTACCACCTGCAAGGACCTGCTGGCCACGTCACGCCTCGTTCACACGTGTCCTGTGAGTGCTCACGGGACACTGAAAGACGGGCCAGGTGCAGGGGCTAAAATCAGACATTAACTGGCTGGGCTTTGGTCAAAGCTCACATGACAGCCCGGCCAGGTGGAAGCCAGCCCCGAAGCCTGTCCCTCAGTGGCGGCTGCCCTTACCACAGCGGCCAGCACAGGCCCCCGCAGGGAGGGGTGGAGGCCCAGGCCCACACTGACGCCGGGCTCTCGGGCCCTGCAGTGAGGAGACAGGCCTCAGCGACAGCCCAGGGCTGAGGGAGAAGGCTACTCAGCACCCAGGGCACCTCAAGAGGAGGGCACGGGTGACAGGGATGCTGGCCGCCCTGGCCGGGAACTCCCACACCCAGCTGACCGGTGACGCCCTGCCAAGGGAGCAGGGAAGGGCCGTCGCTGGAGGACTGCTGGTCGGGCTGCTCTTCACATCCCCCTCCTCCAGGAAGGCACAGCCCACCCTGGGCTAAATCTGCCCGCTCAGCACCCCTCCGGCACAAGAAACCAGACTGCGCTTCCATTCGCTGACACCTCGCCCCTGGCCCAGGCTGGCACAGAGGTGCCTGAGGACAGACGGCTGAGCAGACGGACAGAGGACGGAGACGCCAGGCTCAGTGCTGGGCTTGGTGCAAAGTCCAGCCAGCGGTGGGGAGACCAAGGCGGGTGGGGGAGACGGGGGTGGGGGAGCAGTGAGAGAGAGCAGGGAGCGATGGGGAGACCAAGGCGGGTGGGAGAGACAGGGGTGGGGGAGCAGGGAACGGTCGAGGAAGGGGTGGGCGAGACGGGTGGGAGACTGAGAGGGGGGGCGAGATGGAGGAAGCGGGCAGGAAGAGCAGGTCATAGTGGGAGACCTCCCACCGGAGGAGGGTGGGTGGGACAGGGGATGAGCAGGGAGTATGGGACACCGCCACGGCCCAAGGCCCTCCCCGCAGCAGCCTGCACGGGGATCCGACCCACGGGGACAGCACCTGGAGCCTGGAGTCCAGGCCGGGAGCGTGGAGGCCGGCACACAGCCCCAGGGCCCAGCAGGAGCAGAGCTGGCCGTCAGGAGTGTGGGGTCCTGCCTGCTCTGTGACACAGCGTCCCGTCACTGGACGGCCAACCCGAGGACCAGGCCAGTCCAGGGCGGCTGGCTGGGTCGGCAGGAGGCAGGAGCTGGAGAAGTCCTCTTTGGTCAGGCCTGGTCTCGGCAGACTGACAGAACCCGCGGAGGCGGCAGGAGCGGGCCTGCAGCGCCCCTCGCCCCCAGCCCAGCATGCAGGCGAGGAAGGGTGAGAGAGAAGAGCTACGGCTCCCACCACCTCACTGCTCGGTTGACCCGGCTCTCACAGACGAGGCAGGCTGGAGCACCACCAGGGGCCGAGTGGCCACACTGTCCTGGACGGCTGCAGCCTGGGCTCTCTGAGCGTCAGTGCTCCACCTGCAAACTGCGGTGACGGGCCTGGTCAGAGTGGGGCGAGGTGAGCGAGGGGCAGGAGGGAGGCTCAGCAGGGCACCTGGCTGTTACCCCGTGACCACCTGTCCCTCAGGGCCAACCGCTGCCAGAGCCTGCGCCAGCCATGACAGATCACTGCAGAAAAGGAGCAGCCTGGACGCGAGCACCTGAGTACAGAGGGGGCCACGGGGTGCTGCCGTGATGGCCATGAGAGCAACCCCAGGTCGCAGCACAGGGAAGCTGCAGTGGGCTGGCCCTGCATTTAAAAATGTACAGGAGTGGCCAGCAGGTGGTGTGGTGGTTAAGGTACTGATTCCCATGTGGCCAATCGCGGTTCAAGTCCCAGACCCAGAGGCTTGAAAAAGTGCACCGGGTACACGTGCATGCATGCCCCAAATCCCAAGACAAGAATGCAGAAGGGACGCAGCATGGCCCTCCCGCTGGGGACTCCTCCTCCTCTTCCCTTCACTGTCTCCTCCTGCCTCTCTCTGGCAGCACGTGCTCTCTATGGCAAAAAACCTAAAAAAAAAAAAAAAACAAACACAGAAAACAAATGCGGTCACAGGGCTGGGTCGCATGTGGCCAACGGCACAGTTCCAGTCCCCACTCCGCGGCCTGAAAATCATACTGAACACGTTTGCACGTGTGCTCCAAATCCTGAGGAGCCTGGAGGAAGGGGGATTGCAGAGTGGTCAGCCCGGGGGTGGTTTCTCACTGCCCCCCTCTGGTGGGCACACACATCCTAGAGCCAAACTAGGGGTGGCGGGGGAAAGGAGAGCACACGTTCAGCGGTGGCCGCCGTGCGGTTCTCAGGGCAGGGCCACGGGCAACATGGACACGCAGTGCCCACCTGAGGGTACATTCCGACTCGAGAGGAACAGGCAGGTGCACTCGGAGACTCGGGGCCCCTTGAATTTGCCACTTAGGAGTGAGCATGACGGGGAGAGAGCAGAGGGTGCCTCCAGGAAGCGTGCGCTCCAGCCTGGCTTATGCCAACGGCCCAAAGTGCACTGTTCCGGTCCCCGCCCCGCGTGTCGGGGCCCCGCAGCACCGTGTGTGCCCACAGACACCTTGCTGACCATCAGGTCCCACACGTGGGTGGACCTCAACATTGGCCATGCTCTCCTCCCATCCCCTCCCTCCCGCCACAGCTTCCAGGGCCCAAAGGACTGCGTGTCGCTGCAGCTTCGACCAGCACGGACTCCCAAAGGAGCAGAGCGATCATGCCGAGGGACTCATGCCAACCCACAGTCGAGCCCCCAAGACAGCAAGTACACCACAATGGCTACACCGGCCCCGACACCGTGGGAGAGCGCACCAGCCAAGGCACGCAGGACCGCGGGCGAGGGGGTCCAATGCCCACAAGAACATTGAACAGCATGTGCACTGCAGTGCGAGCTCCCGGGGCAGGCCAGGGCTCAGGCTCCCAGCATGCAGCCTTGGGACCAACACAAACCCACTCCCCCAGGCCACAGACAAGAGCCAGAGTCGCACCCTGCCTGCGTACATGCGAGGGACAGCTGCCCGGGAGCTGCGCCTCCTCCCTGCTGCCTTCACGACCCCGACCCTGGAAGCGCGTCCTCTCCTCCTCGGGGCACGCATTCTCAGCGGCTCCTCTGAGAACCACCTCTGCACAAGGCCATCCGCTCTCAGAGCCACCCCCTGAAAGCATGGCCAGGTATTTAGAAAAAGGGAAACCAGGCCTCCGGACGGGAAGCTCTCTGGATCTGCAGAGACCCAAACACACAGGGCACAGCACGGGCAGCTCAGGGGGCCGCGAGGCTCCCACAGCCGCGCCCACTGCTGCAGGCACAGCCGACGACGGGGAAGGCTGCAGATGACTCACGAGCGTGAGGTCAAGAGGCAGGTCCGCCCACACCTGTCTGAGGAACAAGCTGGACCAGACCTCAAGGCAGGGGCGCGGCCCAGCTGTGATCAGGAAGGAGTCTGGGAGGTGACGGAGTGCCAAGCCCTTCACGGGTGGGACCTCCTTGCCACTGGCACCTGCTTCCCAGTCCACAGATCTAGGGGAGCTTGGGGCAAAGGTAGGAGCCCAGGAGCACGCACACATTGGGCCTTTAATCACAAGGGAACAGAGGTACGTGTACAGCCTCCGGACCATCACAGCGCTCAGAGGACAGAATGGGAGGATGCCGGCTCCCAAGAACCCACCGCCAGAGCTTCCTGCTGCTGCGTCTCCTGCAGGACGGGGCGTCTGTGCGCTCTCCAACCTGCCAGGGCGCCATGGCCAGACACCCACTCTGCCTGCCGGGGACCCTCTCCACAGCCCAGCACTCCCCCTACTCTATGAGACGCCACAGGACACCTGCAGGGCCCTGCCTGGGCCACCTGGCCCCAACAGCAAACAGAACCTTTCTAAGAGTGGGCTTTCCACCCCACTTCTGTGGACCCCCCACCACCCAGGCAGGGCCCCAGTGTGTTCTGCAGGTGTGGCAGTGTGCGTGTGGCCAGGGCTGGTGATGCTAGCCAGTGGGGCTCAGCTGACGCTTAGAGCCACAAGTTAAGGTCCTGAGAAAATACCGCGCCTGGACAGAGACCAGCCCTCCCACGCTGGCCCAGACACGCACACCAACCACCTGTGTCGGAGACGCGGCTCCCCAGGGGAGTGGCCCACCTGATCCAGAGTTCCAGCCGGGGCCGGCTCAGGATCTGCAGCGTGTGCCCCACCACGGCCCCTAGATGGACGAAGCACGAGCTGCGGAGGGACATGGGGGACACAGGGCACACCGGGTACAGTGGCCACTGCGGGAGAAGGGCATTCCGCCTCAGCCCACCTTCTCCAACACCCCTGGTGAACCCAGAGGAAGGTCGCAGCTGCCCCCA
>NW_006159653.1:602220-602754 GCF_000334495.1 Tupaia belangeri chinensis | reverse complement strand
AACCTCAGAGCAGTGGCCCAAGACTGGCCAGAGCCCAGAAGGCGCAGCAGGAGCTAGCTCGACAAGGGCCCGAAGTCCAGCACATGCACAGCACCCAGGCGGGCAGCTAGACTCCCTGGAGAGTCAGTCCCTGGAGTTCCAAGGAAGCACCCTGCAGCAAGGCTGTCCCAGACCGGCGGTGACCCGGGCCGTGCCATCCAGTGCTGTGTTCACGCGGAAAACTAGCAGGGGAGCTCAGGTCAGTGCCAGGGCTGCAGCCCCGCTCTTAGCCGGCCACGCGCGACCCCAGAGGAGTGCTGCGCAGCTTGGCCGCCGGCGGCTCCGTGCAGCCCTGCGCCGCCGCCCGCCACCCACGGCGACCGGCCCGGGGCCTCACCATTGCTGTAGGCGTACGGGGACTCGGCCGCGCCGTCCTGCAGGCTCTCCAGGATCTCGCCCTTGCCCACGTCGCTGTCGCCCACCAGCAGGAACTTGAGCAGGTAGTCGTAGCTCTTCACCGGGCTGCCCTGCGTGCCCATCCTCGCGCTGGGCCTG
>NW_006159653.1:600947-601737 GCF_000334495.1 Tupaia belangeri chinensis | reverse complement strand
CCCTCGCCCGCCCCCTGGCCGTCGTAATTGGCCACTGCCGTTATGCTATTGGGCTACCAACACGTCGATCACTGCTCCGCCAGCCCCGCCCAGCTCTCTTTCCGTGTATCCGCCCCTTCCCCACGCTCACCAATCAGGCGCCCGGAACTCCAAATTGTTTGCATACGCCCCTTCCCCCTCCCTCATGGACGCGGACCACGAAGGTGGCAGTCCCCGAGCTGAGGACCAAAGACCTCGGCAAAGTGCGCCGACTGTTCTTTTGGAGACCCCAGAGCGAACAGCGAGTAGGTCCCAGATGCGCTCGCTCGGGCGCACCCTTCCCAGGGACCGAGTGGCCAATCGAGAAGGCGGTACTTCCGCCGGGGCACAGGGTGGAGTCGGGGAGGCGGTACTTCCGCCGCGGGGCTGGTCGGGTCACAAGCGCGGTTATGAAACACCGGGTTCTAGAACCTGGTCGGTCCTGGGGCATTGCCGCACGAGAGGGTCGTGGGGAGCAGCCCCCGCGCCTGGGCACGGACTCAGGGCGGCGCGTGCTGTGCGGACTCCTGCCACCTGCCGGGCAGGAAGGGCGGTGCACTCATGCGGGCGGGACTGGGCGCGGCGGGGGCCGCTTCGGGGTCTCCATGGAAACGCTGGGCGCACGTTCGAGCCCATCCTCGCGAGAACAGGCGCGCGAGCTTCGCGGCATCTGAGAGGTGGGGTCCGGGGCCCGGCTCGACTGGGCAAGACGGCTGCGGAGGGCGGTCGCCGCGGGGCTGAGACTCCGGGCGCCCCGGCGCGGCCTCCCCAT
>NW_006159653.1:594574-600838 GCF_000334495.1 Tupaia belangeri chinensis | reverse complement strand
ACGGGGCAAGACGGCTGCGGAGCGCGGTCGCCGCGGGGCTGAGACTCGGCGCGCCCGGCGCAGCCTACTCATGGGCTTGTGCGCTGGATGAGAAGGCCGGGTTCGGGCGCAGCGCGCACCCCGGGGCAGGTGTGAGCGGAAGGCGCGGCCGTCGGGACACTGCCTCGGTCGGAGGGGCGCCCCCGGCGAGGCATGCGGCCTGGACAGAGCCCGCTGCGGGTCACAGGCCAGGATGGCCGCCCGTCGGCCCAGGAGCTGGCGCCCAGGTGGTGGGCAGCCCTGGCGTCCTCGCCTGCCTGAGGGAGAGGCCTCCTGGGCGCTCCTGGCTAGGGGAGGGCAGGGCCAGCAACTCACTGGCAGTCCGGAGGACCGTGTCCTTGCCAGCAGTGGCCTTTCCCTGGACACTGGTCCCCAGCGGGCACCCCCACTCGCCGCGCTCGGCCTTCCCCCGGGCCGCTATGAGACCGCTGCCCCTCCAGGGACAGGAGCGCCTGCGCTGAGGATGCTGGTGAGAAGCGCTCTCCGCCAGCAGCTGCCTGGCCAACAGGGGCCCCTGGGCACGAGGAAGCCCAACACAGGCCCACGTCTCGTCTTGAAGGGCGAGACCTGCTCGCAGGGCAGACTCAGAACTAGGCCCGTGTTGCTGTCCCGGACCTCAGGGTGGAAAGGCGCTGCAGGAACCCACGCGGGTCTGGGCCCTGAGCCCAGTTGCATGGTCAGAGGGGTGCTGCGTGGCAGGACCCAGGGTGGAGGAGCAGGAGCCCAGGAGTGTGCAAACAGAAGCCCCGCTCAGAAGTGTGGGGCAGCCCACAGGGGCAGTCGAGGGGCACCTGAGCAGCTTCTCAAGGAAGGCCCCCAACACCATCCCCTCGCAGTCCCCACGTCCACTGTCTTTGGGTGAGGGCTGAGGCCCAGCCTCCGGATGGAGTCTGTCCAAGTCGGCAAAATGAGAGGCCTGGGAGTGTTCTGTCCTCTGCCCACTAACATCAGCAGTGGGCAGTGTTGGAGACAGTGGTGCCTGCAAGAGTGACGAGGGACAGGGTGTTGCAAGGGCTCAGATGTCCCTGAACGACCAGCTACAAGGACCCGATGGGCAGCACCTTGACCAGTGACCTAGCTGACATCTGCGTGTGCCTGAGCTGTGGCTGGCAGTGGCCCCACTGTGGGTCCTGTCCAACCCTGCCCTGTCAGGGCTCCTGGTGCCTGCCTGCCCAGCGCAGCCTCCATGTCCTGGACAAGGCTTGTGACCAGAGGCCTCCGAGGGGACAGGCCACAGGGCTGCCAGGAGGTGTCACTGTGTGCGGGGTCCAGGCCGGCAGGTGAGATGCACACTGAATCCATGTTCAAGTCCCGACTGTGACCTCTGCTCCACGACCATGTAAGTTGACACCTGTGTCCTCAGAAATCCATGCTGAAGTCTAGGAGAGCCGGGCTGAGAGCAGATGTGGCCACACCTGCTGAGGGAGGCACTGCGGTGTCTCCCATGTTCAAGATCCCTTCAGGTCTCCAAGCCCAGCAGAGCACAGGCAAGGGGGGCAGCGTGATGGTCGGGCCTGTGCTGCTGTGTGGCCTTGGGCAAGCTGCCTGCCCTCTCTGAGCTTTGTTCTCTAGGCAGCCCCAGCTATTGAGTGGCATATGCCCGCTTGTAGGCTGGCCCTGACGTTTCTGCGAGGCTCTGCCCAGGCCGGAATAGCGGGAAGCCAGCCCAAGGGGAGTCAGGCCAGGCCAGGCCTGCAGTACAGGTGGCACCTTGATGGCAAGGCAGACCGCCCTGCCCCCGCCAGCTCTGGTGCCAGGACTGGGCTGGCCTCAGACAGACAGTCCAGCATCCAGCACAGGGTGACAACTGCTATACAGCCTGTGACATGGCCGGCACAGGGCAATGGCTGGGGTAGGGCCTGCTCAATGGGAGCCCAAAGCAGATGGACAGACGGGTACGCACAGGAAGTGTGGAGGCCCCCACAACTGCACTTCGAGTCAACTGCACCTGGTCGACGGTGCCCGGTGGAGCCTGCATGTAACCACAGGAAGCAGCCCCCAGCGCTGGGATCTTGGCAGTCTGTGCAGGCCCAGGCCCTGTGCAAGATACGGCCGACTTCTAGCCAGTTCCCACTGGTCCTGGTGGAGCCACAGGCCTGGGGCTACTGAGGGACCTCTCTGCTCCAGCTCACCTGTGGGACTGCAGACAGGGCACAAGCCCTGAGGCCTCTGGAGGCTATAGGGGAGCAGGGTCAGCTCAGTCTGGCCGGGGAGGGGTATCCTGCCCCAAGGAGCCCTCAAGGGCCTGGGGCTGGACAGCCAGCACCCTCTCCAGGCAAGCCCAAGTAAGGAGGCCCAGACCAGAGTGTCTGCACACCCCTAGCCTGACCACACACACCCCCAGTCCCACTGCCCAGTGGGATAAGAATGATTGAGCGTGCACCTTGGGGGGACCAGTGGAGGTTTTATTGACATGAGGCAGGGTCAGGACCCACCCACCCACCCACCATGGGCGGTCCGCGTGGACAGGAGCAGTCTCCTCCTGCCTGCAGTACAGACACATTGATCCGGTACCCTGGGCACCCCCACACCTCCTGCAACTCCTGCACTTGGCAGGCAGGCGGCCCAAGTGCCAGACCATGTCCAGAGACTGCTTGCTGAGGTGCAAGGCAGCCCTGCTAGCCTGACTGAAGCAAGGGCCAAATGCTGGTTGGTGGCTCCTCCACAAAGCAGCCCCCAGGGAGTGCAGATGGGCAAACTGCCAGCTCAGGGGGCTGTGAGCAGAGGCAGCGGCTGTCCCAGGGTCTGGGAGCTGCTGGGCATCAGGGAGGGCATGCTCGTGACGGCTCAGGCTGGTCCCCTGGTGGGCATGCCCGCAACCTGCATGGTGCTGGAGAATGGGGTGAGCAGAGGCTCGCCCACATCTAGGGGTGTCCAGGCCCCAGTCAGTGCCACCCTGACAAAGTAGGAGGCTGGCGGGCACGCGGCTAAGCCGGCAGGCCGGCCTCTCCCTCTGTCTCCAAGGGTAGATGAGCTCCCCAGAGAGCAGCTTGCGGCACAGGGAGCCCCAGGAGTGTGTGGGGCGGCAGCCACAGCTGGGGAGGCGATAGGCTTGCACCACGCGGCTGTAGGGCAGTGGGTTTATCTGGAAGGACAGGGGCGGGCAGGGCCCACTGTCCGAGATGTGCCCTCAGCACTCCCACCAGCCCACCTGACCCCAGGCCTCGGGGTCAGCCAGCCCCTCGGCCTTCCGCCCTGGGCTGAAGAGAGCATGGTAGGAGGAAGGAGCTGTGTCTCCCCAGAAGAGCTACCCCAAGCAGAGCTGGCTGCATGGTCTGACCCACCCACCTGGGGTCACTCAGCCCCTGGAGAAACCATGCAGGCCCTGACCTGGGCCACAGAGCGAAGACTCAGGGAAGCCTCACCTGCATTAGAAGGCGGAGAGGCCTGCCAGCCTGGTGCTCCAGAACACGGAACTTCACACCAGCTGCAGAGGGTATGGGACTGGTGAGGGTGGACGCGGGCCAGCCCGGCACACAGGTCCTGCCGTGGCTGGGAGCATAGCCTTCCTGGCCTTGCCAGTCCCATCTGCCACCTGGAGCAGACTGTGTAGCCAGCATCCGCCCTCTGCACCAGAACCAGTGGCGGCACGGCGGCAGCATGGCTAGACCCACATTGGAAAGGTCTCAAGCTAGCACCCAGGACCTCCCTGGGTATGCCTCTTAACTCTGGCTGGCTGAGATGGGTGGATGGGGTATGAAGGCACTGTTAGGGTGCTTCTGTCTCTCATAGGAAAAATAAATAAAAATCCTTCTGAAGACTTCACAAAAGGCAGGGACGCACCGGCTGGTAAGGAGGGTGCAGGCTGTGTGCTCTCCTGAATGGGACTGGGCTTCCTGAGCAGCGGGGCACGGGCGGGACAGTGGTGGCAATCTGCCAGCTCTGCGCTTATCCAGGGCAGGGGCCCTCCCCAGCCCTGGCCTGCACTGGGGCTCCCACACCTAGAGGGTCTCAATGCAGAAACTTCTCAAACAGCAGAAGCTAACAGTCAATGGATGAAGAGGCCCCAGGGCAACCCAGTGAGGGAGGAGGCAGCCTCTGTGTGTGGCCTTCCATGTGAGTTAAAACAGCTCTGGCGGGAGCTGTGGGCTAGGCACCCCAGGCTGCTCTTGGGGCCTGCTCCCCTGCCCAGTCCTCAGGGACTTGTAAGCTGGAAATAGAGGCAGGGGCTGGGGGTCGGTTGGCAGGAGATGTCCCTTATGAGGGTCAGAGGGTGTCCAAGGAGGCAGCCCCAGCTTGGACCCAGCTTGGACCCAGCAGCCAGAGTGTTACTGCCCCACCACACCCTAGCCCAGGGCTAGAGTGCTGAAGGGCTGCACCAGGACACCCCAAAGCTCCCAAGTCAGATGGATCCTTGAGGCCCTGCCCTGTGGCCAGTGGGAATGGCTCCCTTCAGGGGTTATCACCCCAGCAGATGGTGAAGGGCACTCCCATCCCACCCTCCCCAGGCCTACTGGGCCAGCAGAGGTGAACCTTCCCTGAGCCGGGTCTAGGCATCAGGTACCTGCTGCAGATGGCCCTGACAGACAGGCTCTGCACAAGACGGGCTGTGGGGTGGGCCTCCCCAGCCTGCCACGTCAGGCACGCCCGGCAGAGGTGCATGTCCGCAGGGCTAGCAGCCTCTCGTGTGGCACTCACCTGCCAGCCTATAGGGCCTGCAGAGCCGGAGGCCAAGCGAGTACAGCGGCAGGGAGTTGATGAGGTCCACGAACAGGTGGACCAGGCCTTGCACAGTGACCACCAGAAGCCGGAGCTGCAGTGAAAGCGGCACTCAGGGCCCTGGGGAGCAGTCCCAACTGGGGAGGGTGCACAGTTCAAGAACCTGGGACACGGGAGGCAGTGGCAGGGCCTCGGCTTCTAACCAGGACACCCCCACACTTGGGGGTGTCATGGCCTGAAGGGGCTAGGCCACCTCTGGACCACTCTCCTGCCCCTTCCCCCAGGGGAGACCTCCTCACCTCTGCCAGTGCCCCACCACACACTCTAGGGCAGCAGCATGCCCGCAGGTGGGACCCCTGCCCTGGGGCCAGCACCCTCTGCCCAGGGGTCCAGGACAGCCAGGCCACATGGCCTACAGGGCAAAGGCCTGCCCCACAACCTCAGCTTGCTGGCAGAGCTGGCAGTGCCCACTTCAGGCAGAGCCCAAGTCCATTGGCTGGCCACCCTCAACAACCCCCAGCCCCGGTGCTGACTCACCAGGGTGAACACCAGGTAGTACAGGGCTGTGGTGGGCAGGAGGAAGACCAGGATGGTGAAGAGCAGAGTCCCGATGAACAGCTGTGGGAGAAGGGCACCATCGCCTCAGTGAGACCCTGCTGCCCCGGCACCCACACTGTGGCTCTGGACACCTGCTCAAGGGCCTTCCCAGCACCGGGGGGGTGTCTGCACATGCTGAGGGCCTGGTGACCCCTGGCCTGGCCAGCACATAAGGCACACAGCCACCTGCTGCAGGTTGAGAGAAGCTCCTAGATGGGGCCCAGGGGCCACGTGTCAGTCCAGGCTGGGCTCAGGAGTGGCCATGCCCTGCACCATCAATGCCTCGAGCACCTCCCACATCTCCAGGGCCACCTGCGGGGCCCTCCCACTGGGCGGCACCTGATCCAGGTCGTAGGAGCAGGAGTCCACTCGCTGGCGCAGAACGTTCCACTTCTTCCCCCGGAACAGGCGCCAGAGCGAGCACAGCCCATACACCTTGAGGTAGTACAGCCTGCGGAGTGCGCAGTGTCAATACCGAGGCGCAGGGCCGCCTTGCCCAGCGGAGGGTGGGGCGCGCCGGACGCACCTGGCTCCGTAGACGTAGAAGCAGTAGATGTGGAAGGTGAGGAGGGCAATGATGTCGGAGAGGATGGACAGGGCCACTGTCAGACCCAGGCAGGCCGAAAGCCCCACGTGCCACAGGATGCGCTCCACGAAGGGAGACATGAGGTGGATGTAGCCTGGGAGACGGTCAGCCTTGAGCGGGTGTCCGGGATGCTCCTGCAACCCCCCACTCCTCGCCAGGTGGCGCCTGGGAACACCAGCACACAAACTGCACAAGGCCCACAGCCCCACAGGCAACCGGGCACAGTAGGCTCCACTGCACACGGGGCTGAGCTAGGCAGGAGGAGAGGAGGCGGGGCTGGGTGGAGAGGAGGCGGGGCTGGGGGAAAGGAGGCGGGGCTGGGGGAGAGGCTAGGTGGAGAGGAGGCGGGGCTGAAGTGGAGGGGGGGCGGGGCCGGGGGGGGG
>NW_006159653.1:587994-594118 GCF_000334495.1 Tupaia belangeri chinensis | reverse complement strand
CGGGGCTGGGTGGAGAGGAGGAGGGGGGGGGCAGAGAGAAAGTGCGAGGCAGGGCACTTACTGATCCACAGGTGGATGTGGTACAGGAAAAAGCGGCCCAGCACCTGGTCAAGCGCACGGTTCACCTTGAGCCCTGCGGGGGCGCCCATCAGCCACTGCAGTAGGCGCTGGAGCTCCTCTGCCAGGTACTGCAAGGGTGTGGGGCACGCTGGGAGGCGGTGCTCAGGGTCTACACCACCCTGAGGTCTACCCCAGAGGACCGCCTAAGGCAGGGCCAAGGCTGACGGTCACCACCAACTGTCAGCACAGCAGCCTCCCAACGTGGGGGCAGTACTTCCCACACACTCCCTGCTTCCCAGACCTGGGCCACTGACATCTGGAGGTCTCGCAGTCACCCACAGGCAAGGAGGCCAACAGTCTGCCCCCACCCCAAAGGGCGTCACCCACAGGAGAGTGTCTCACCACATGGGCCCAGGCTCCCTGACAGAACCTGGCTCACCTGGAGCCCTGGAAGCCAGCAGGCCCTGGCCTGCCCCAAGTGGATGACCTCGGGTCTGCGAGGCTATCAAGTGCACCAGGGGCCTGGGCAGCTGGCAGGAGGGCCAGAGGGTCCCCCAAAGGGAAGGGCAGCATCAAGTGTCGCTGTCAAGTGGCATGGGACCCTGGCTGGGTCCTGGCCCCTGAGTGCTGTGGTGGCCCCTGTGGGCAGGCCCAAGGCCTCTACCTGCCCTACCACACAGGCCTCTCCTAACCCTACGCTAAGGCCGCAGCTATGCCAAGGCGGGTGAGAGAGCACAGCCTTCCTTATAAATAGAGTGTGGTTAATATTTAAAGGATGAGAGCTTGGCAGCAGGAAGAGACTTTCATTTTCAAATTAAATATTTATGTTTCTGAGCAATTTTGCAAAAGGGAGGCCTAGGACGAAACTGGCCAAGGGGCAGAGTGGGGATGAGTGCGCTGGCACAGCGCGAGCCTCCTTCCGCAGCCCAGAGGGAGAGAGATGCGCCCACCCTGCCCCAGGGCCCTGGTCCTGCCACGACAGGCAGGTGCATAGCTGCAGCCTGAACACCAGTGACAGAGCAGAGGCCAAGCCCACAAGGACCACCCGCCAGATCTGAGAGTGGGCTGAAGGGCCGAAGGGACCACCTGGCAGGAAGAGCAGCTCCCAGTAGAAGACACAGGGGTCTTGGCCCCAAGGAAGGGAGACGGGACGCTGGAGGAAGGACGTGGGGGTACAGACGCAGCCTGGACTTGCCAGTCAGGCGGGGAAGCGGAAGAGCAGAGACAGCAAGTGCCAGTCTGGCCAGGGATGGGAGGCCCACGCTCAGCTGCACAGAGCCCTGGGCACAGGGGTCTGCGTGGCACTGACTGCAGAGGGGCACTGGAGCCAGGGGAGAGCAGAGCTGGCCACGGGGCTGGGGCATGCAGATGCCACGCACGCCAGCAGGGAAAGGACTCCCCTAAGAGTCTCAAGCACAAGTGGCCCCCAGACCTAGCTGCCTCTGGGAAGGCACATGGCCCCAAGGGACCCGGGTCCCACACTGGGTCAGGTCTTACACACCATCTCAAAGGCCCCGTTGCTAAAGTACAACAGAAGAGAAGGTTCTGGGGGCACGCTCCACCCAACCCACTCACGTCGGCCGCAGGGACGAGGGCGTCAGCCAGCTGCCCGAGGCGGTTCTTCCCGTGGAGCCAGCACAGCAGTGCCAGGCCCAGGGCCACATCCAGAAGCACCGAGACGAGCACGTTGGCCTTCCTGCGAGGGAGGGCCAGACGGGTGCTGAGGGTGACGCAGGCTGAGGCCCGGGGACACAGCAGGGATGCCGCGGCCCACACCGCACCTCATCAGCTGGGCAGGGCTCTGGGCCGCCTGGGAGCTACAGACCAGTGTGAGGTGCTCCAGCCGGTGCCGCAGCTGCTCGCACGTGCACAGCTTGCTCCCCACGAAGGACAGTGGCCACAGCCTCAGCACCCTGAGGGAGTGGACAGGTCAGGCCAGGGCCTTCCACGGGGCCCCTGCTGGCCAGCACCCCTCCTCGTACAGAGGAAGAGCCTGGCGTGGCGGGGAGCAGGCGCCAGGTAGGCGGCAGCAGCCCGCATCCTCACCATCAGCTCACAGGACTGACTTCCCCGCCAAGCGCTGACCCCAAGCCACCCCAGCCACCAGTGACTCCAAGGCCAAGCACAAGGCCCTCCTGAGTAGGGTATGCCCTCCACCAGCCAGTGGCATGATGACCAGAAGGTGCAGTAGGGGCTCCTGGCTGGCCTGGCTTCCCGGGAGAGCTCACCTCTCCCTGGGAAAGGAAGCTGCTGGGGGAGCCTCAGGCAGGAGCAGGCCCTCGGCATCCGCCTGGGGCCCTTGCTGCAGGGCACAGCAGCCTAAGGGCAGGAGCCAGAGTGGCTGGGAGAAGGAGTTTCCCCTGGAGGACTCAAGAGCCTGGTCTCCGGGGCGGCCGAGAAAGCCCAGAGAATGTGCTGCTGGACAGACCTCCTGCCACACCAGCCAAGCAGCAGGTGCCCCATGCTGGCTGCACCAGGCCCAGGGGCTGCACTCTCCCTGCGGCCACGGCCCTGCAGCTACCCTGGGACAAGTGCCTTCTGACAGCACACGGGGTCTCGTGGTCCGGCGTGAACGCAGTGCTTATAGCCACCGCGTACTCACGGCCACTCGTGCCTGGGGACCAGCAGGCACCTGCTGCACACGAGCAGGTCTTGGTCAGGTCCTCCGAGTAGCCGGTGGTAAAGCTAAGGCCCCTCTCAATGACTGCACCTGTGCCCAGACATCCCTCTGCCTGATGAATTCCAAGGCTGCTAGGAAGACCCCCAGCAGCTCCCAACTAGGCACCCCTGGAGCTCCTGGTAAGTGGGCAAGGCTGGTGCCCAAACCTAAGTGCTAGCCCCTGAACACAAGGGAGGGCACAGCCACATGTCTGGCGACATCCCAGAACATCACTCAGATCCATCCCGGGCCTAGCCAGGTCCACAACCCAGGAGACTTCCCGGAGATGCTTCAAAGGGGCAAGGGTGGGGACCGATGGTCAAGGGCACCCATGCAGATGCTTTAGGGAGCGCTCCAGTGTCCAGAGTGGCTGGGTGGCAGGTCGGGGAGAGCAGGCCTGGGCAGGCTGCGTGCCTGTAGAACATAGACGCCTTCCAGGGCAGGGCAGACAGCAGCTGGGGGCGGGGCAAAACTTGAGCCCAGGCTCTTCACCCTGACCACTTTTCCAGGGGCCTGACCACCTCAGGTTCGCCCGCCCCTGCCTGGCGGGCCCCACCCTCTCCTGGAGGCTGCCAGGACTTCTGGCTCTACCCTAGAACCACAGGGCACCTACCAGCAGGAGCTGGCAGCCGAGAGCAGTGACAGCAGGCTAGCCAGCAGCAGGCAGACAGGCCCCGAGGCCTGCTTCGCCAGTGCCCCCAGGATGCTGGCCTCCACACCCTCCGACTGCCAGTGGCTCAGCCGCACAGGGCCCTCATCGAAGCGGTCACTACGGAAGAGCACCTCGCTGCGTGCTACGGTGTCGAACACGGCAGCCAGGCCCCCCACACTGGCCGGGGCATCTCCAGCCTGGTGGTCGGGCGGGACTGTGGGCGGGTGCAGCAGGGACAGCAGCACTTTCCGTTGATCGTAGAAGACCAGCATGACCTGGTCCTCGCCGGCATCGGGGGATGCCCGCCAGCGAGTGGCCCTGCATCTCCAGGACAAGCCTCCCTGCTCGCGGGACAGCTGCAGCCAGGGCTCATGGGAGAAGATGGCACCCAGGCCCTCCAGGAAGGGGTGCAGGCTCTCCTCCGGCTCCTGGCGATGGAGGCACCAGGTGCCCAGCACAGCCACGCCCACCCGGCTGGCCTGCTGCACCTGCGCCAGGAACGCCTTGACCTGCACGGGGACAAAGGGGAAGTGCACCACAGCCAGGACCACAGCACTGCTCTGCTCGGGGACCCAGCGACCCACCAGCAGGCCGCTGTCAGCTGAAGCGCAGCAGGTAGGGAAGAAGGCCTTGAGTGCCATGCCAGGACCCTGGAAGAGAGGGGCCGGGTCAGGGCTGCCACAGCTTCCACCAGACTGTGGCCCTAGCTGGGACCATTAAGCGCTGGATGTGGTCACAGAGCCGGTGGGGCCCTGGCCACTTGCCCCATAGGGGCAGGAGTGTTGCTCCCTCCTTCATCCCAGGCCCGAGGTCACCCCAGGTGCCAGGGCAGGCGGGCACTTCCTACCATCTCGCTACAAGCAGACTGAAAAGGGACCAGGGCGTGGGACCCACCCATACCACCATCAGAGTGGAGCTGAGCCCGGGTGCTCCCTTCTACCCTGAGGACCCCGGCTGGCGCCTTCCGTGCACACGTAGGGGCAGGGGCAGGAGCGAGCGCTGGAGAGGGTACGTGGCTGGACTGATGGCCCTGGCTCCACGCGGGGAGGCCAGGCTTGGCTGTTGTGCGCCTCCTGCCCCGACGTCCACCCTCCCGTGAGCCCCAGGAGCCCGCACAGCCCCAGGTAGGGCTGTCAGAAGTATTTCTCCAACCACACAGCAATCCAGCCCCAGGTGAAAGTTCGTGCCCTCCCAGGCAGGGTCAGCACCCAGCCTGGCCACTCATTGCACCCACGTGTCTCTCAGCAGCAGGGGTGGCCCCTAGACTCGGCAGGACTCTGCCCTCTCCCCTCACAGAGTGAGCTCGTGGGTCCTGCGGGTCCCTGGCAGGCACCTCCCGCTGCGCTGAGCCCATGGTGGGCAAGCGTCCTCATTCCTCAGCACGGCGGTGGGGACCTGGACTTGGGATGGTCAGGCCATACAGGTGGGTGCCATATTTATCATCCTTAGGCACTGACCACCCCATCTCAACTGCACTAGGGGCACGGCAGCCCCTGGGAGCAAGAAACCCCAGGTGGAAGCTCGCACCTAAGGAGGGACACAAACCCTGGACTAAGCCTGGGCCTCCAGTTCCCAGTGCCAAGGACAGGGGAGAGACAGGGACACACACATCAGGTGGTATGACACACAGGGTCCTCGCCTCAGGGAACAGCCTCACACAGACATGCGTGCCCAGGGCTTGAGGCCTCAGGCGTGGCTGCTGCCCCTGCAGGCAGGCCAGAGCAGGGCACGAGGGTACAAGCCTCTCACATCAGGGTTCTAACCGAGAAGGGTTCCTCTCGCTAAACACGGGATCCCAAATGCCCCTTCCCGTCAGGAGCTGGACTGGAGGACAGGCCACAGACACAGAGCCCCAGGGACATCGGGAGAGGGCCAGAACCATTCTGCCTGTGATGGGCCGCACACTTTGGCTATGTGACCCTCACAGGAGAGCAGCCAGCACAGTCCAAGCCTCTCAGCATCAGCTGTCAGGACACACCAGCTCAAACGGCAGGACACCGGCTGGGGAGCCATTCAGGGACCGCGGAATGGTCCTGTCCCTGGTCACGGCCAGGAAGAAGCATGGCTGGTCCAACACCAAGCATGCTGTCCAGGGCTCGTCCCACCATTCTCTCTGGGAGAGCCCGGGGCGCACACAGTCGGTGCACTCCCCGCATCACGCTGCCCTGCCGGGTTCACCTTTAAAGAAGCTCCTCTGACCTTCCTTGTGGAAGGAGACTGGGGCAGGAGTTGATATTCTCCTCTATGGGGTCAGCAGCAAGAACTCAACAAATGATGGGGCAAGTCCCCACCCCCACCAGCACCGCCCCCCGCGTGATCATGGCGCAGAGGAGCGAGCCGCTTGCCAGGCTGCAGGGGATCAGCCAGCCAGAAAGATGAAAGAGCAGGGATCGATAGCAGAGGTGCGGACCGAGAGCGCAGAGCTTCGGCAACGAGCATCTTTAAAGGCTGCGATGAAGGGGGAAAACCACCACGGGCACGGGCCTAGAAAAGCCTCCTCTGCTAAGAACAAGCCCCTCGCCAACGACCGTCGGTCGGTCGGATAAAGGTCTTCGCCCCGTGGGGAAAGTCCAACCGGCCCTCTCCGTGCGCGCGAACTGTCGGGCCGCTGGCGGCGACGCCTCCCGCAGCATCCGGGCAGGTGCCAGGGAGCGCAGGACCCCACCCGCCCGGCGCGCGCACCGCACTCTCCCGCCTGCGGGGACACGCTCCTCCGGGCCCGACCGCGGCAGTCCCGGCTCTGCCCCCCCGCC
>NW_006159653.1:586221-586809 GCF_000334495.1 Tupaia belangeri chinensis | reverse complement strand
GGCGTTGCCGCGCGACGGTCCGGCTCCCAAAGGCGCCCGGGCTGCCCGCCCGCCCGGCCCGAGCGTTCCGCGCAACGTCCGGACTCGCGCCCGGCTGCGCTCCTCGCCCGCGGCGCCGAAAGGACCGGGCTCGGGGGATCCCGAACCCACCCTGTTCTCATGCTTCAGGCTGAAGGGACCCCGGATGGGACGTTCAGCCCTGAAGGAGCCGCCCAGGGCGCGTCGGGGGCGACAGAGAGAGCCGCAGCCCGGACCGAACTGGCGCACCGGCCCATGTAGACCCACCGCCCGGCAGGGGTCCAACTCGGGCGAGGGCCTCACGGGCCTGGAAGCCCAGCTGCTGGGCAGGACTAGACCGGAACACTTCTCGGGAAGACCCGCACCCAGCCCCAGTCCACTCCCTCCTGGACGGGGTCCCCGCGTGTGAATGGGAGGGAAGGCTGCCCCCTGGCTCCTCCCCTGCTCAAGTGGCAGGAGCCTGTACCCCAGAGCCCTGCTGGCACTCTGGCCCCACAGGGAGGGGCGGCCTGAGGCCCCAGACTGCCCCTGCCACCTCTTACCTCCCCATGCCACAGGCCCTGCCACAGG
>NW_006159653.1:577740-585682 GCF_000334495.1 Tupaia belangeri chinensis | reverse complement strand
CCCCCCCCCCCCCCAAACGCCACGGCCCCTGCCACAGGCTCAGGACTGTGGGTACCTCCAAAGTCGTCTAGGGGCCACATCTTTGCCCAAGCCACTGCCCAGCCCCACCCTGCCCTGCCGCACCCTCCTTGCCTGCCTGCCTGCTTCTGATTGATAGGGGCCGCGGCGCCTGTCAGGAGGTACTGCAGGGTGTGAGCCAGCAGAACAGGGCCTGAGTGGACTCGGAGTGGGGAGCGCAGGGGCCAGGGACCGCCAGGAATGGAGACATGGAGAGGACTTAGTTCTTAGCTGCGGGCGAGCATGGTGTAGCCCTTACTCCAGGGGACACAAGGCCAGCCCCAGGCCAGGCCCAAGAGCACTCGGTGGCAGTGCAGCAAGGCCAGCCCGCAGCCAAGGCCACCCTGCCCCCCAGCCCCCAATGCTCTGCCCACAGAGGCCCGAGGTCCCAGGGGCCAGCATGGTGTACTAGCCGTTAGTGTGTTGCTAAGAGAGCTACGTGGGACCGGGTGATGCATAGGGAGTGGAGGCTTATCTCCAAAACACCAGATTCTATGACTGGTCTGTCCGGGCATGGCAGTGGTGGGAGGCAGGCCTTGGGCTTGTGGAGCATGTCTGCTCCCGAGAGCTCCTCCCTGGTCTGGTCTCGGTCCCTCTCTCAAAGCCCCCAGAACTCAGAACGCCCTGCCCTGGGACACCACAGAGGCTTGTTCTTCCTTAACACATTTTCTCTCTCTTTTTTTTTTTTTTTAAAAAAAGAAGAATTATTTAACTTTATTTTATTTATTAATTTTTAAATTTGAACTGAGTGGGACAGAGTGAGAGACAGACAGAGACAGACAGAGAGAGATGGAAAGTGAAAAAGCAAGATGCCAGGTCTGGGACTCAAACCGTGGTAAGCCAGTGGGAGTCCAGTGCCCTGAACCACCATGCCACCTGCCAGCCCCTCTTAACCCCTTTTCAGTGCAGGCAGTACAACCAACTCCAGGAGGGCTCTGGGGGCGTCCAATCCCTGCCCACTAAGACCTAATTTCACAGTGCAAACTTTGGGGGACAAGCCATGATCCAAACCCTAAAAACTTGCTCCCACCCACACCCCTGGTCAGGCTGGCTCCTTGGGACCCTGGTACACCTTGATGTAGCCATCCCTAGCATCTGGCACCATGAGCTGGCCCCGGGGGCCCACAGGCCACACCCAAGGGCTGCCCCAGCCCCTCGAACACCAGGCAGATGAGTCACCCAGCCTGGGGAATAGGGTCACCCGGCACCTCTGCTTGTGGGCCACAATGACACTGCCTCTGAGTCGGAGCACATGCTTGGCCGGCTGCAAAAGGAGCAGCTCTGCAGGGAGCCCAGGGGCTGCCAGGCACTGCCGAATAGCCGTACGTCCCCAAACCCTGCACTCACAGCAAGGCCCCCGCTGGGCCCAGGGCCACCTTGCAGGACCTTCCAGGCCTCCCACTGAGGCCAGTCCCAGGACTCCAAGGCGGACCCAACTGAAGCTGTGCACAACCCCAGCATGTAGTCTGCCACCAGGAGGAGGCCAAGGGTGTCCACAGCCAGCCCTCTGGTGACAGGAAGGTATTCACAGTGACCCAGTGGCCCGGGGGTCCCAGACAGTGTGCTGGAGGGCACGGACAGGGTCGCTGACTACCACGAGCCCAGAAGCTGTCACGGCCACGTCCTCTGGAACAAAGGCCCCTGTCTCCGGCGTGCAGCAGGGCAGGTGGCAGATGAAGCATTTCCCCAGGTTCAACACGTGGGCACAGGCTGAGCCCCAGCCATCAGGAAGAGCCGTCTGAGGAGCAGGGCAGGCTGCAGGGACTCCCTATAGCCCCAGTGGGCACTGGGATCCATGTGACCAGCTGAGGCTGCCAGGCATGACCGGGGTCTCCAGGAGGGCCCAGTGTGCTGTGCAGACCTTGGGGTGTGGCCAGCCAGAGGAAGAAGCCCAGGAGGTCAGGGAGGCAGGAGCGGACAACATGCGGGCGCACTGCGGCCTCCTGGCACTCTGTGGGCAATGCTGGTGGTGCCGTCCTGTAAGACAGGCTGGCCTCAAGCCCAGCAGTCACCAGCCGTGCAGGTGCTGGGCTCCTTGTAGGTCTGCTTGGAGCCCCGATGAGCTCAGTAGGTGCTAGGAACGGAAGTGCCCCGAGACCCTTTCCTTCTGAGTGGTGGCTTCAGTCCCTGTGGTCACTCCAAGGCCTCAAGCCAGGCCCAGGGCAGGGAGATTTCTAAGCCCCTCAGGGTGGAGGCCAGGCCAGGCTCCCGGGCCCTGCAGCCTCTGTTGTTAGAAACTGGAGCCAGCAGGAAGGGAGGGGCCGCAGGGTGGTCCCCAGGGAAGTCCGTACACTCCGGCTTGGTCTTGGCTGCGAGGCCAGCGATCACAGCCACAGCCACATGGTAAGAACCAAACTGAGCCCAGGCTATTCCTGGCATGCGGCCTCCTGAGGGCCATGGTGGGCCACTCTTGCACTGTCTCCCACTGCCCTGCAGGGCCAGGGCAGGGGACCACTCCCAACAGTCCACTCTCAGCAAGACCCCCAGGCTCCTGAACCTTCCAACAATGTCCCCAGGGCCGGTTCCCAGAGGCAGGAGCCACCATCTGTGAGGTGACTGAGCCTTGGGGTCACCAGGAATCAGGGGGGCCTCTTCTGTCTGCTCCTATGAAGCTGGGGGTGCATCCCCCCGCAGAACCCAGTGGGGATGAGCAGTGGGTGCCATGGATGGGAGCCGAGGGGAGGGGCTCCCTCCCGCCTCCCCAGCCCTGCAGCCCTGGACAGTGCACCCAGCCTGGCCAGCCGGCACCCGGCTCTGGACACAGCCTGAGCGCCCTGCGGCCCGGTGAGCGGCTGATGCTATCACTGCCCGGACACGGGCAATGGGGCAGCTGTGGGTCCTGCTCAGACTGGCCCAGCCCAGCTCGGGGAGCCAGGGGCAGGCAGGAACTGTGCCTCCTAGG
Organism: Tupaia belangeri chinensis; assembly: GCF_000334495.1. NCBI lineage: Eukaryota > Metazoa > Chordata > Mammalia > Scandentia > Tupaiidae > Tupaia > Tupaia belangeri. Next base: position 582,723 of record NW_006159653.1, on the reverse strand, counting down.
AGGGCAGCCTGGGCCCCAGCCGTTCCGGGTGGGCACGAGGTGGGCCCCCGCTCTCAGGAGGAGAAGCGATTTGCCGCGGCCAAGGCCCTGCCAGCCCCCCCCCCCCGCGCGCCCCCGTGGGGGGCAGGCAGCCGGCTGTGGAGGGCTGATGCTATCACCGGGCTGGCGGGGCCCAGTGGAGGCCACGCTGGGTGAGCAGCCCTGAGCCCCGGGGCGCAGGGGCACCTGCTCCCGGGAAGCTGCGGGCTGGATGCGGGTCCACAGGAGCTCGGGGTCCCTGTCCAGCTCTTGCACACTAAAGCCCAGGTCACGGCCCTGAGCCGCCCCAGACCACTCAGGCTGCTTCCCTGCCTGACCTTGCTCAGTGCCCTCCACGGCATGACCCCCAAGGCCCTGGCCCTCAGGAGACCCTGGCCCTCAGGAGGCCTAGGCTGGGAAGCTGCGGGCTGGATGCGGGTCCACAGGAGCTCGGGGTCCCTGTCCAGCTCTTGCACACTAAAGCCCAGGTCACGGCCCTGAGCCGCCCCAGACCACTCAGGCTGCTTCCCTGCCTGACCTTGCTCAGTGCCCTCCACGGCATGACCCCCAAGGCCCTGGCCCTCAGGAGACCCTGGCCCTCAGGAGGCCTAGGCTGGAGCTGTTTTCTCAGGGAGAGGCAGGTGGTCACGACAGGAAGGAAAGGCAGGAGCCAGGCAGCAGGTGGGTGGGCGGTGTCTTTAATCACGTCCCCTGTGGCCAACAGACAACCGCGCTCCCCGCTGTCTGGTGGCCTGAGAGACAAGCTGGCCGTGGGCTGGCCGGGGTCCAGCAGGAGCATGCTGAAGCCGGACAGGGTGGGGGCCGGGGGCGGGAGCCGAGGGTGCAGACAGCCGGCAGGGCCAGGGGTCAGGCCTCAGCACCGGGGGGGCTTTGTAGGACAGGGGCATCCTGAGGGGTCGGGGAGCCCCCAACCCCCATGCGGGTGACCCACCCGCTCCCAGGAATGACAGGGTCCCCCGAGGCCTGGAGGGGGAGGCCTGGGGGTGGGACACTGGAGTCGGCCTCGCACTTGGTGGTGCGGCCAGAGAAGGGCTCTGGTGCAGGGCCCAGCATGCTGGGCGGCTCAGGGGAGCCCTGGGCCACTGGGGGGTGCAGCGAAGGCTGCCTCCAGGTCCCCGCAGGCAGCAGGGGTCCCTGGGTAGGCACCCGCTTCACAGAGAGGTCCAGCGGTGTGTCCGGCGGCCTCACGGCCCGCTCCAGCGCCTGGTGAATAGCGAGCAGCTCCCTGCGGATCTGGCCCAGCTGCTCCCGCAGAGGCCGTGGGGCCGGGCCTGCGGACGGTGCCAGCTGCCCCAGACGTCGCTCCACTCTAGCATAGGCGCCCAGGGCCCGGGCCAGGTCCTCGCCCACATGCCCTGGGCTTCCCAACGTGGGCAGCTGCGGAAGACGGGGCCCCTCCAGGCCCAGGGTCTCGGGCTCGCAGGGCTCCTTGTCCTCGGGCCAGGGTATCATGGAGGAGCTGGCCGGCAGGCTGGGGGGAGAGGTGGGTTGGGGGGCTGCACCCCCTCCCCTGGAGCCCCCAGCCCCTGCCCCTCCCCTTACCCCAGGGAAAGTGGGGGCACCGCTGTGGCCTAGAACTGGGAGTCCAGGGGCAGGCAGCTCTCTGGTCTAGTCCCCTGGGATCTAGAGCCCACACTCCCAGGACTGAACTCAAGACAGGGCCATTCCCGGACCACCCTGACCCTCCACCCCAGGACCCAGGAGCTCCTAATACCCACCTGCTCTGGGAACCGCACTTTGCCAGGCTGGGGAGGGCCTTTGGGAGCTCTGGCCTGCTCCCCAGGGCCAGCATCCTTTTGGGGCTGCTCTGAGCTACCTGTTCCAGCTCCTCCTCCTGCCCTGGGTCCCTGGGGGTCCCGGGAGGCCAGGGCCCCCCAAGCCCTGGAACGGGCACCTTCAGCAGCCCAGGGACCAGAGTTCCAGTGGGCGCCTTCGGGGGCCCAGGTGGCTTGGTGGGGGCAGGTTTGCTTGTGGGCAGGCCCAGCGTGTGCTCCAGGAGCAGGGGGTAGTACAGGCGGGGGGCCAGGGCTGGGCGCTCCGGGGGCTGCGGGGCCGGGAAGGCTGCAGCCGGTGGCAGCAGGGGGCTGGCCGAGGCCAGGAAGGGCATGTGGGCCGTGGCAGCCAGCGAGGGCCCCAGGTAGGAGAAGAGGCCAGGGCCAAGTGGGTAGTTGACACCCAGCAGAGACAGGTGGAGATTCTGGGCATCAGGGAACTCACCCCGGGAGGGCGGGGGGTAACAAGGGACACTGCCCTCAGGACCTACTGAGGCCACATCCCCCGTGGTCACGCCCCTGGGGCCGGTGCTCGACCCTGGCTTCCACTGCTCGGTTAGGTGCCGGCTGGACCCTGGACCCTTCCCGGCAGCCCTGGCTACAGGGGGTGGTGGCCCTGGGGACCCCTCAGACCCAGGCTTGGGGCCCCCACCACAGTGGCGGAGGGAGAGGTCAGGCGTGGAAGCGGCCTCTGGGAGCCGTGCACCTTGGGTCTGGCTGCCCAGCCCGGAGGGCTCGGCACAGCGGTCAGGACTGGGTGTGCGGGGCCGGGGCGCAGCAGGGGCGCGGCGGCAGGCCCAGTCTGGGGAGTCGAGCAGCAGCGAGAGGGAGTCCTTGCAGAGGCTGTACTTCATGTGGTTGTAGAGGTGCGACTTCTCCAGGCAGGTGAAGGGGCACTGGAAGCACTTGTAGTTGTAGGGCTTGCCCCAGGGCCGGGGGATGTAGTGTGGCTTCTTGGGTTTCCGTGCCCGTGCCCTTGCCCCTGCACCCACACGGCACGAGCCTGCCTCCCGAGACATGGCGACTTGCTAGTGGGCCGGCCCAGACGCCATGGCCTCCTGCGGAGGGGAGCTACAGTCAGTGTGCCCCACCACACCTTGCATCGCGGGCACCCTCGCTCCCGAGAGAGAGCCAAGGACACCCTGCCTACCTCTGCCTGGTGGCCCCTCAGTTTGCATACCTGGCTCCATGACCCCACTATGAGCTTGCACGCCCAACCCTGTGGCACCCCCGGCTCGCACACCTGGCCCCTCGCCCCCCCGCAAGCTTGCACGCACTTTCCGGGCCACCAGACAGAAAAACAAATGTAAGACACCCGTGACAGCCTGAGTCCGACAAGCAGCGAGCTCCTCGCGTGGCGCGGGCCAGGCAGTGTCTGGGTGCACACCAGGCGGAGCTGGGCACCCTGTACCCCATCTCAGGCCCTAGGCAGATCACCCCACGGCCTGGCCAGAACACGGCCTGGTTCTGGGGGCAGCTCAGTCCATAGCTCTCTTCCACCTACAGCGGACGGGTGGGTCTCCATCTGGTGCCCACTCCCCAGGCCAGGCAGGCCCAAAACAGGAATTGGTGAGTGACCACCAGAAGTCAAGTGTGACCGGGGCTCCTGGCTACGGACCTTGGCCCCTCCTGACCTCCCTACCCTGCAGAGAGGCCGGTCCTTGCTGAGCTGCCTGCCAGGAAGCCGGAGCACTGACCACAGACAGCCGGCAAAAGGCTCTGGACATGTGAGCCACGTGTGAGAGTGAGCGCGGTGCATGAGTGTGTGAGTGTGCAGGCCCCCTCCAGAGAGGTCAGTGGGCGCCGGGGGACTCACGTGGGGCCAGGCCAGGCTGGGGGGAGTGGACGTCACAGCCTGGCCCCGTGGCACAGCCACCTGCTCAGCCCGGCTCCATCTGGGTGGCTCCAGGCAGGTCGGCGGCCGTGCCCACCGCAGCCAAGCTCAGCCAAGACCCTCTTGTCCCACGCCCCGCGTGTGCTCCGGAGCCACTCCGCGCTCCATCTGGGCTGCCACCTGGGCTGTCCACCGCCCCAGTGCTCACGCCTGCGTGGGGTGCGGGGCTTGTGTGTGCACATGGCCTTCGAGCGTGCACAGACGCTTACCCGGCTCCCAAGGAGCCCTCGCTCAGCACCGGGCGGACGGCCTTTGCATGGACTGGCTGCACCAGAGCCTGGGCAGGCACACACGCTGCATACCAGCACAGTGGGCACGGCACGTGTCCACAAGAGCACACAGCACACACATGTGTATACACAGCACATGCAGTCACCTTGCTCCCCAGGGCTTATGGAAGCCAGCGGGTGAGCGGGGCAGGGCTGGCAGGCGGCAGCCACAACACAGCCTCCCTGTGCTGGCCACCTCACCGCCCACAGGAGACCGTGACACCCGCAGCCCCCACACTGGGGGACCTCTGCTCAGGAAGTGCCCAGAGCGCAGAGAAGGCTGCGGCCCTGTGGAGGGGTCACACGCCACGGCCAGGTGTGGAGAGTGGGCCCCCAGGCTCACAGCTGTGTGGCCAGAGTGACTCTGGGGTTGGGAGAAGGGGCCCAGGGCTCCTGGGAGCTGCAGAACCAGCCTGAACCTGATAGTGGGTGCAGAGACAGCCCCTCTCCCTGCCCCCCAGATGTCGGTGACAAATAGGCGTGTGTGCTTGGGCGACAAGAGACGGCTGTGCGGGGCCATCGATCACCCAGCCCTGGGAGCCACACAGCTGTGCCACGGCCCTCCCCACCGCCCGGCCAGGACTGGGGGGCTCCTGCAAGTTCCCTCCTATTCCCCCCTTTGAATGAGGCGCGTGGGTCAGGGGACCTCCCCAGGAGCCATTTCAGCAACCACTGACCCCATGGGGACCCAGAGGGTGCCTGGCACTCAGCGGGCACGCCGGAACAGAGCAGAAGACTCCCCCAGACAGCAGCCGCACCCCCACACGCACTCTCCACCCCACCCCAGCCTGTGACAGCCCAGGTGCTGGAGTAGACCCTGCCCTACTGACCCCTCCCTGTCTGGGGAAGGGGTCGCCAGCAAGTCTCAACCCACCTGCCCTGCTGGCCCCAGGACAGGGGCTGCCCCCATCACTGGGTGCAGAGAACGAAACCAGGCTCCCCTGGGACTGTCTCCCAGGCCCCCTCCCCTACTCTGCCCAGCTGCCTCCCTCCCGCCAGCTGCTGCCGG
>NW_006159653.1:569063-577499 GCF_000334495.1 Tupaia belangeri chinensis | reverse complement strand
GCCGCGCGGGCGCCGCGGCTCCCGGCTCCGGGGGGCGCTGCGACCTCCGACCCGGACTCGCGGGGGAGGGGTCCGGCAGCTCCGGGAAGGCGCGGCCTGGCCAGTCTCCCCTGGCTCCCCAGCCCCTTCCCGCAGGTGCACTCACCTCGCACTCAGTGCTCGCAGGCGCGCAGGGCGAGTCCTGCATGGAGCGCTGGCCGGTGGCTCTGGCAGCGCCGCTCAAGCCAGGAGTGGCGGCGCAGGTGCAGCCGGCGAGTGAGGGGCGCCTGGCACCGTCCCCGCCCCCGACGCCTGCAGGCTGCTGCGGGGTGCACGGAGGCGGCCAGGTCTCCCGGGGTCCTCACAGTGGTGTGATGGGGTGTCAGCTAGGAGGGCGCAGGAGAGGGGCCGCCAGCCCGCATCTGTCAGGGTCTGGCCCCTGACAGCGACTGCCCACCCAGGTCAGGGCCGGGGGCTGAGCTCCAGGACAGAGGGTGTCAACCAGAGCCTGGGGGAGCTGCGCTCAGAGCTGAGCTGTGTTCCACCAGCTCTCCCTGGGCAAGCCCTGCCTGGTGCTGCCTCCTCATCTGCAAACAGGCGGCTAAACAGACGAGCACCCGCACGTCCCTGCCCTGCCCATTGGTGGCCACCTCCAGCTGGCCGCCATGCCTTCCCAGCCCAGGGAGGTGCCCAGGGCAGCACCCCTCCCCACTGGCCACTCCTCCTGGGAGGTCCTGAGGGAGGTGAGGGCAGGACCAGCAGGCCTTGGCCCCCTCCTCCGAGTCCGTGAGAACTTCGCCTGACCAGCCAGCTCTCCCCTGCATATGGACACGGACGAGCTGGGGCCGAGCCAGAGATTGTCTCTCCAAGAGCCGCCTTTGCTCAGAGACACGTGACGTGGCATTTCAGGCTCGGCCTCAGCAGACGGTGAGACAGACGCCACTGGGGACTGCTTGGCACCCCAAGCCCGAGGCTTCCTAAGGCCAGTTACCACCTGCTGGGGTAGCCCAGGTCAGGGGACAGGGCAGGAGGGAGGATCCCTATTGACTTCTGGGCGTGGCCTCCTGACTCCTGGGCCCCAAGGGCCAGGCCTCGGTTCCCTTCCTGTGCAGGGGGACCCCCAGGGGTCGCTGGAGCCCGGTCAAGCACACGGTGCATCCATACGGAATAGGCCCTGGCTCTGGGCTAGGACCTGGTCGGTGCCCCCTGCCAAGTTGGGCTGGGGAGGTGGTGCAGGCAGCACAAGCACGCTGGCCCCTGCCCACCTGGCCCGGCCCCGCCGAGTGTGCCCATGGAGAGCAGAGCCCCTCTGCACAGAGCCCACTTGACACGCTCCCCCAGGCCTGGGCCCTTTGGCACAGGCGATCCCCAGAGGCCAGAGCTGGGCCACCCTGAGAGGAGTGCGTGGATAGAGCCCTGGCTGGGCCCTTACCGAGGATCTGAGTGGTGGTGCCAGCAGAGCCTGGGACAGGCTGCCTAGCGGCCGTGGCCTTCACCTCGGAGAAAGAAGGTAGCCAGGCGCCCTGGTCCTGTGCATGGGCAGTAAAGCCCGGTGAAGCCTAGGTCCTGGGGCATCCCTGCGGGGGGAGGCCAGGGCACAGGAGGGGGTCTGAAAAGCAGCCCCACACAGCAACCTCTGCAGAAATCAGGGTGCGAGGGGGAGCCAGGGCCACCACTGGGGTGTCTCCAGGCTTGAGGAAGGTCTGCGTGAAGAGGATGAGGCCTGGGCTCCCTTGGAACGGTCCCCAGAGCACAGCTGGCATGTGTCCAGGAGTGGGGTGAGGGGTGCTAGGCCTATGGCCGGCACCATGGAGGGCAGGGCAGCCCTGTCCGCCCAGGGCTCCCTCAGCGAGCCCAGCCCGCACTCCTTGGGTAATGTGTCAGGGTGGTCCCTGCCTCCTGAGGTAGTGACTGGTTGGGGCTTGGCTTCTCGGAATGCTGAACCCACGAGACTCATGCGACAGTTAGCCCTGTCTCTAACTGCAGACTAGAGGGGACATCGGGAGCTTCTGGCCCCGAGGAGCCAGGTAGTCCTGGTGCAGGGAGGGTGGAACCCCAAGGCCCTCCCTCTGCCCCAAGCTAGAGGCTCATCTCAGCCATTAACCTCCTTTGCCTGTTCTGCCCAGGGCTGCCCGCCTGTCACCTCCATCAGTGCCGGGCTGTGTGAGTCCCGGCTTGCAGCCAGCCAGGGTCTGCAGCAATGCAGTGCCTAGGGGCAGCCTGTCTCACCCCCTCAGCGTCCATACATGGCCCTTGCCAGGAGAGGTGTGGGGTTGGGAGGGCCCAGAGGGCAGAGGGATAGGGGAGAGCCAGGTGGGTGCTAGTGGCCAGGGCCTGAACCCCAAGCTGACCTGTTCAGCGGCAGCAACTCTGATGGCACCCCAGAGGGATCCACCTTCCATGAGAAGCTGGGATGCATTGTGGCACAGGAGCACAGGCCGTCCATGGGTCGTCCTTGCCCACTTGGGGTGGCCATGCTGGTGGGGGTGAGGGGACTGAGGAGGGAGACTGATGGGGGGGTGGCTCAGGGCAGGCAGCGTCTGGGCCCACGTGACGCACATGTGGACTCGTGGGCATTCCCCACCTGGGGCCCTGGCCGGCCCACCCCAGGGAGAGGGGCCCAGCTGAGCAGCACTGGCACAGGCTAGGGGGAGGCCCTGTGCTGCTCCCTAGTCCTACAGGGGCCCCTCCCTAGCAGCCTGGCTTGTTTTGGTGACTTGGTGGCCCTGGCCAGCCCAGCCCACTGCTGAGTGTCTGAGTGCCCCTCCCCGAGAGCCCCAGCTGCCCTGGGGTATAGGGTTGGCTCTCCATGCCCTGGGGGGCTGGGACAGACAGGGGCCAAGAGGGCTGCCGTGGGAGTGAGGCCATGGTGGACGCATGCGAGCGAGCGGGCCTCCAGAATCACGGGAGGGGCATCTGGCCGGGTGGGTGGGGCGGGCGAGCCTGGCACTGGTGGAGCAGCGCCTGGGGCCGACAGCAGCCATATGCTGCAGAGAGAGTCGGCGTGCGTGCTCCACGGCCCCGAGGGCCGGCCTTCCTGGGCCTGTCACAGAAGATTTTCCCCGCCTGAGTGGCAGGCCGGCTGGCGGGCGGGGCAGTGGGCCCCCCTGCCGGCCGGCGTCCTGGTCCCCCACAGCCTTCATCGCTATCGCTGGCCACTCTTGGGTGCTGGGCCTTGGCTTTGGGGCCCCCCAGTTCTTCCCTGGAAGCCCCTACCCTGACCTGGGCTCTGTCCAGGTCCAGATCATTTCCAAGGAGCCAGTGGGTCAGGCCGTCCTGCTCAGACGAGGGCTGCTGGCCAGGGGTCCACGCGGGTGTCCTGTGCCCCAGGCAGGCAGCCCAGGGCCCAGAGCTGCAGCCCTGGCAGCCCAGGGCCCAGAGCTGTGCAGGGGAGGCAGGGAGGCCGCGGCTAATTTGTACACTAAGTGCTTCTGACAGGGCCGCCTCACAAGTGAGAACGCACCGCCGCCCGCCCCGGGAAGGCCATGCAGCCGGCAACGCCAGTGAGGGGCACAGGGCCGCCTGGGCCAGGCAGATGGGAGCGCTGGGGACACGGTGATGGCACAGGTCCAGGAGTGGAGGCACAGGAGAAGGGGAAGTGGCCCCGGAGCCAGTGAGGCTGGGCGTCAGGGTGGGCAGTGGGCCGGGCCTGACAGTGAGGAGAATGGTCCCTGCCCCCCAAAGTCCACTCCCTGCTTCAAGAATGAGGCCCCAGCTCAGGCCAGGCCACCTCACTGCCTGTAGGCTGGGCAAGCACCCCAGGAGCTGCCCCAGCAGTGACCAGGCCAGCTGGCCATCCTGATCTGGGCACCACCAGCATCTAGCTCTTGGGCCCCTGCCCTGCTCTGCATTCAGACCCCACAGTGCCCCTCTAGGGCCCAGCCTCCTTGCCCATCACCTGTCCAAGGGGCAAGCTTATGGGACTCCTGGACTGGTTTGCAGCTACAGGCTGGGCCCCTTGAGGGTGGGTGATGGTTGGGACCAGCTGAGGAGTGGGCATGCAGACGCTGGCCTGCCAGAGACCCATCTGGGCCTGGGTCCTTCTTGGGCCATCCTGTGGCCAGAGGTTGCAGAAGTTGGAAGGGAGGGTGGGTTAGGGACTGAGGACCGGGGCCCCAGGCTGTCCAGGGTCCTGCTGGGGGAGATGGGCCGGCTGTCAGGCCCACAGTGGGCGCGGGGCAGCCCCCTCCATGGGAGAAGGGCCAGTGTGGGCACAGCCGCGGTGCGGCAGGGCAGGCGTCTGCGGGTGCCGAGGTGAGATGTGCTGTGGCAGCTCCCCGCCGCCCGAGGCCCGCCCGGAGCGAACACTGCTGGTGGCTTTAATTGCTTTCACATTCGATAGGCTAGCCCGTGACAGGGCTCTTTAAACGCCCCGCTGCCCAGGGAGGGCCTCCGCAGCCCTGCCCAGGCCCAGGCCGCGGATGGGGTGGCGGTCCTGCGACAGGGGGCAAGGCTCACCCTGGGATGAGGCCGACTGGGCCCGGCCAGGGTCGCTGCCACTCACTTTGAGGGCCCTTCCACCACTGGCCCTCCCATCTGCTCCTGCCCGATGGCCGATTTGATTAGGCAGGGCCCCTGACACAGATGGCCCACAGGACAGTGTGCACACCACCTGCCTGAGCGAGGGTCTGGCTGGCCTGTCTCCACCCACCCAGGTCCCTGACATTCCTTGGAGGCTCCTTGGGAGGCTGTCCTGGGCTCACTGGAGGCAAGGGCATGGACCCCTCTGCACGACCCACCTGCCCACGACACCCCACAGGCTGGGCCCTCCCTGCCAAAGGGTGCCAGCCCAGGCAGACTCAGACAAGAGGCCTCCTTACAAAACAAAGCGCTTTTATTTGGTCCGCTGGAGCCTGAGTCTGGAGCCCACCGTGGAGAATCACCAAGGACGGGCTGACAGCTGATAAAATACGTCTCTGTGTCTGAAGAGCTCGCCGTATTTACAGGGTTAAAAATATTCACAGCTCAGAGTAAAAGGAGAGGGGAATGTCTCTCTAGGTGTAAAAACCACACACCCCAGTGGGACCTGAGCCACTGCAGGGGCTGCTGGGCAGGGACCCAGGAGGCCAGGCTCAGAAGCCCATGGCAGACAGGTGCCCTGGCAACGCCAGGCAGTGTCTGGGGTGGGAGCGCCCTGCCCCGTGGAGGCTGGTGACAGCCTGGGGATCCTCCGTAGGGCCGGCCGGGCCATGGGCTGGGTGGCACTGAAGATGAGCCCCAGGCAGACAGCAGGGCTGGCCCCCGCCCGCCCCTAGGGCGTCATGGCTTGGACCCTGGAGGGTTCCAGGGATTGCATAGTGTCACTGGGGGCAGGACGGGCCTCCCCCGTGCTGCTCAGGGCAGGCCCCCACTGTGCATCTGGCCTCTGGGGACCCCCACCCGCTCGTGGGGACAGGGAGCTGGGCTCCGGGAAGACGGGCCTCAGACCTTGTGCTCCCAGGGAGCCGCACTCACCCTGGGCCTCAGCCCTAGCTCACCCAGACCCGTGGGCTGCCTGTCCCTAGTGCCTGGCAAGAGAACCCACCTCCAGGGGAGGGAGCCTTAGTTTGCCCAGTGTCTGGAGCTGTCCTGGGCCAGCGTGCAGCCTGGTTCGAGGTAATCTACTTGGGGGCCGGGAGGCCCTGGCCAGGCAGACCCCTGGGTGCTCAGGGTGGGGCCGTGGGGGTGGGGGGAAGGCCCGTGGGAGCTGTGCCCACTGGGCAGGGTCCTGAGATTCTGATTCAAGCGTCCTCCATGGGGGTCTCCCTCGTAAAGTGCACGTGGGGGTGGGCTATCTGCCCACACAGCCCTATCAGGGTGCTGTGATCATAGTGGCCGCGGCCCGTGTAGGCCAGCAACCTCGGGTGTGAGTGGGGGGCTGTGGGTGCCCTTGGAGGCTGTCCAGTCGCTGAGGAAGGCCTGGGCTGCCTTCCGGTGTGCCAGGCGGTGGGTGATGGAGAAGCCCGCGTTGCCCTCCAGCTGGGACAGGATCACCAGGACCTGCCTGGGGGAGCGGGCCGGTGAGGGGCTGGGGTGGGGCCAAGGGGCGTGCAGAAGGCGGCCGCGGGCGGGCAGGGGCGCCCACCTGTGCAGGGGCGGCACGCTGTCCTGAGTGCGTAGGCTGCCCCGGGTGGACACCACGTTGAAGCTGTCAGAGCAGTCACACTGCACGTGCAGGTAGGACTTGGGGTGCCGGTTCTCCACCACGACGATGAGCCCCGCCCAGCCGTGTGTCAGGTAGTAGCAGGTCATGCCCTCGCGCCCCTCGTGACGCTCGCCGCGGCTCTCGGTGAGCAGTATGATGGCATCCGCCAGCGTCGTGGGCTGGGCCTCCACTGGCTCCACCACCACCAGCCGCGAGCTGTACACCGCCAGCACGTGGCCGGGCGGCTCGGGAGCGCCCCGGGGGCCCCCCGCTGAGGGGCTGGAGGCTGCGGGGGGAGGCGTGTGAAGGAACGGGCAGCCCTCCCCGTGGGGCGGGCGGGGCGCGAGGGCAGCGCCTGGTCTCCCGTTACCCTGTGTGGCTGCGGCAGGAGGGCCAGGTGGCGTGGGGCCCCAGTGGTTGAAGGCACAGCAGACCACGGCGTACTCGCCCGGCTCGAGCATGACGTCACAGCTCACAAACTTCTTGACGGCGCGCTTGCTATGGGCCAGCAGGCGGCCCAGGCTCAGGCGGCCACTGCCAAAGGTGGCCCGGAACACCAGGATGCACAGGTCCAGCAGGTGGCTGTCGGCTGCATCCGCGCGCCTGGGGGCCGCAAGGGCAGGCTGGGCTCATGCAGGTTGTGGACCCAGCCCTGCCCCAGGCCACCGGCCTGCTGCCCACCTGCTGCCCTCCTGGAAGAGGGCGAATTCCAGCGAGGCACGCTCGAGCACTGTCAGCGCAGTCACCCCCACGGGCCCGCTGGCAGAGCTGGGGAAGGAGCCTTGCACCCGGGCCTCCTGCCAGTCTGCATGCACCTTGCAGATGTCCACCGAGTCGAAGTACCTGGGCAGTGGGAAGGCAGGCCCAGGCTGAGCCCTGGACTGGGTGTCCACCAGGCCTCTGCTGCCCAGTTCCTTGTACCATTCAAGGCCAGTCAACCCCGCAGGCACCAGACAGCCCCATGACAAGTGTCTCGGGGACCTGCGTCTGGGGAAGCCCTCAGGGATGTTTTCTCCCAGTAGGGAGTGCCAGGCCAAGACTTGAAGGCTTAGACGCAGAGGCCTGGCGAGCATAGCCCCTGCCCCACCGGTCCCGTGGTCAGGGCCCGGAGAAGGCTGGAGGTGCCGCACCCCACCCACCATGTCTATCTGGAGGAAGCACCTGAGGAAGTCCGCGTACTCCATCCAGAAGACGCCCTCACTGCTGCCGTGAGGCATGAGCTCGCTCCGCAGGTGCCCCGGCCAGTGTGGCCATGCGTCGGACCAGCTGCCATTCCAGGAGAAGCGGCCCCATGGGTTCCGGAGCCGCAGGAGCCTGTGGACCATGGGGCTCAGTGTTCTGGGGTTCTGGCCATGCCCCACACATTCCCACCTGTACCACAAGCAGCCTGGCCCTACCTGGAGCCCTGGACGTCTCGGACGTCCAGCACGGAGTAGGCGTGGCGGGGGCGCAGCCCCAAGCTCTCGTAGGCAGCGTCGTCCACCTTCATGTTGCCTCCCCCACAGGAGGCGCCCATGAGGAACCTGCGAGTAGAGGGGCCCTGCTGATGGGGGCGGGGCATGGCTGGGGGGGGCCCTCACCGGCCTGGGCCCTGCACCCAGGGGCTCCCTCTTCCCTGTAGGGGCTCGGTCCCAAGGACACACGTGAGACACTCGTGCTCAAGAGCTGAGCAGCCCCTCCCTGGGTGAGACCCTGGAGGGCCGGCATGCAGCTCCCTGAGTGGGAGGGTGGGCAGTGGTGTCGTGCAGCAGCCAAGGTGCCTGCCCTCCCTGTCCAGGCCTTCTGCAGGCCCTGGGGTCACAGCTTCCAGGTCGAGCAGACATGCCCGCCCCGTGTGCGGCGGCCTCAGAAAGCCCTCCCTGCATGCCCATGGGGCTCGCTGCCCTAACTGGGCGGAAGTGATGTCCTCTGGGCTCCCCACCACAGGCCCGGGTCAGGAGGGGCTTTTCCTGGAGTGGGCTGTGGCCTGGCCGGGCCTCCAAACTGTTGTCAGCCTGCACAGGAAGCACCTCGTGGGACGCGGGGTGAGGTCGGAGGCGCGGTCCCCCCGGGCGTCCCACCGTTCCACCTCGCCGCGCCTCTCCTCCCAGGGCCGCCGGCCGCCGCAGTGCCCGCCCCTCTTACCCAGCCTCCTTAGAACTCAGCATTTTGGCCCAGGTGAGGTCAGTGTCAACGGGCTCCTCGCGGGGGTTAGTGGAGCTGACCTGCAGCGCCAGGCTCTCGCAGGGGGCGCCGGTGAGCGTGGCCAGGCCTTCGATGGCGCGCCCTGCCTGGAGGGCAAAGTAGGAGCCGTGCAGCTTGGCCAGCGCCTTCTCGATGAGGGCCACCCACAG
>NW_006159653.1:562913-564515 GCF_000334495.1 Tupaia belangeri chinensis | reverse complement strand
GCCCGCCCACCTGCGAGAAGAGCAGGAAGCCGGCCTCATCACAGGGCAGCATGTCGTCCACCAGGACGGTCGTCCACGTGCCGTCCTTGCACAGGCGCACCTGGTAGGCGCCCTCCGCACACAGGCTGCGTGTGACCATCACCCTCTCCACCAGGTCGGGCCGCTCGGCCAGGACTGCCAGCGCACTCAGGAACCTGCACACAGGGATGGCCACATGGGGACCGTGGCCGCTGCCACTGGCCCTGCCACCCACCTGGTCGCCGGCCTCACCAGCAGTTCCCCAGCAGCCCCTGCAGGATATCTGAGGGTCGCAGGGTGTGGAAGACCGACCAGGAGAGCCCCTGGTCCCTGAGGCCGGAGCAGCTGATCTCGTAAGGCCGCAGCCACTGCCTCACACGTTGCTGGACGCTGTCACCCGCAGGGAAGCCCACAGACTCGGGCCCCGGGGGGAAGCTGTCATCCACGAAGTTCACGCCGTTCTGCGGGGACCACACAGACACCCAGGTGGCCTCAGGGCTGCTGAGCCCTGCTCCGCCTGGCAGAGGCGAGACCCCCCACAGGAGGGTGCCTGAAAGCCGCCTGAGCCCCGGAAGGCCTGGAGTGACGTGAGGACCCTGGCCAAGACAGTCGGCTGGGAGCAGTAGGAGGTGCTGGGGAGATGGCTCTGCCCCCAGCAGAGGCCAGGTGGTGGCGGGTGAGGGGTGGCTCTGCCTTGCAGAGAGGCCGCTGCAGCAACAGACCCTGGCCGGAGAGGACACTGGCTGCTCCTTCATACGACCAGGGTGGCATCACCCTAGGTGACGTCCCAAGGTTCAAAGGGCAGTAGGCGTGGGGGTGGCTCCGCTTTCTGCGGGTCTACATGGGAGCTCTGGGACCCGGTGGTGCCCTGGGCCTGCTGTCCCTGCCCCATAGCAGGGACCATGCTGCAGGGGTGAGCGTGTTCCTGGCTGGCACAGCCTGGAGAGGTAGGCAGGTGCTGAGGGAGGCCATCAGGGAAGGGGTGTGCACAGGGCCAAGGGCTGAGGGGAGACGCACCTCCCGGCAGAAGGTCACGATGTTCTCCCAGAGGGCCTTGGCCTCGCCCTCGTCTGTCTGCCTCCGCTTCTCCACGTGCATGCTCTCCCTGCGCCGCAGGGGCGTGGTGCCATGGCGCTGGGCCACCAGAACCTGGGGCGTGTGGCAGGCGGCGCAGTGCGTGTCCCGGGGCGCATTGAGCAGGGTGCAGGCGGGGCAGGCCCACTGGCCCAGACGCTCGGGCAAGAGGCGGGTAGCCTTGTGGGCCGAGAGGGGCCGCCCACACGCGCAGGGGCCAGGCCTGTCTACGCCACAGTCGGGGCAGCAGGCAGGGGGCTCGCTGTGCTCTGGGAAGCCGTGCAGCTTGGAGCAGCCGCATGCGGTGCACCGGGGGGCCGTGGTGGGGTTCCGCAGGGTGCACTTGGCACAGGGCCAAGTGGTGAAGTCAGGGCTGGAGGGGCCGGCAGGCGTGTAGCGCACGGTGTCGCCAGCCAGGTCAATGACAGCACTGCTGGCTTCACTGTGGGCGGGGCCGCCCTCGGCCGCTGCCTCCTCCAGCACACCCCGCCGGTTGCCGGACAGCCAACC
>NW_006159653.1:560506-562379 GCF_000334495.1 Tupaia belangeri chinensis | reverse complement strand
CCCGCCCCCTGCCCCCCCCAGCCCCCCCAGCCGTTTGCTGGACAGCAAACCCACCAGGCGGCACGTGCCAGCCGCAGCCCGGCCCTGGCCCTGGGTGGGGGCCTTGGAGCCAGCAGGGGGCGAGGGCTGAGTGGCCTCAGGCACCCCTGGCTGCAGCTGGGGGGGCACCTCTCGGCGGCTCGGGGGCACAGGGTTGCTCTGCAGGGCGGGTGAGAAGGGGCTGAAGGGCGGGACTCTTGGAGGGTCCTGGTCAGCAGCAGCTGGGCCCTGGCTGGCGCAGGGAGGGTCAGCCTCCGCACCTTCCCCAGGGAGACCTGGCTGAGGGGGTGCAGGCACGACGTGGAAGCCGGCAGGGGCCACGACTTCAGGGACCACCAGGGCTTCGGGAGGGATCCTGGGCAGCGAGAGTCTCCGGGGGCCCCCGCAGGCAGAGCAGGAGCTGGCCACAGGCGTGTTGTGCAGCGTGCAGCGTGGGCAGGCCCAGCCGCCGGCCCCGGCCGGGCCCTCCTCCTCGTGCTCCCAGTGCCCCGGGGCCAGCTCCGCAGAGCCCGGCCCGGGCGTCCTCACGGGCCCTGCCTCCTCGCTGCCGCCCTTGGGTTCCCCAGGCACCCCGTTGAGGACCGGCAGCGGGGCGGCCCCGGGCACAGTCACTGGGGCGAAGCCGCACACGGCGCAGGCCCCTGTGCCCAGGAAGTTCCGGAAGGCGCAGCGCGCACAAGCCCACCTCTGCTCCTCCACGCTGAGCCGCAGGATCTGCTCCAGGTCGGGCTTGTGCCGGGGGGCCTCGCAGATGGTGCACTGGCGCTGGCCCGCCGGGTTCAAGAAGGTGCAGCGAGCGCAGGCCCACTCCCCGACTGCGGCCATAGCCCCGGGCGAGCGTGTGTGGCTGCAAGGGAAGACCCGGGTCAGCACAGCACCCCTCCCATGACAGGTCACAATGACCAGAGCCCCCGCCTGGGGCCGTTGAGCACGTGGCGGGCTTTTGGAGCCTCCCCTATGATGGGTCTGCAGCTAGCCCTGAGCTCAGGCCCTGGTCCTGGACAGGAGACCACTGGACTACACTCCTACCTACCAGACCTCCCGGCCCAGCGCCAAGGTGGACACTTTGGGGCTGTGGGACCTCGGCCTGGGAGCTGTCATGCTGCCCGAGCGGAGGACGTGCCGTGTGCTCCTCGGGCTCCGGGGCCGGGATGTGGGGCACGGTGGTGGTTGTCCACTTAGGCCGCCGGCTGCCTGCAGGCCTCAGGCACAGCCCTCGTGCAGGCTGGGCCTGTGCCTGGCCCAGCTGGTCTGAGTCAGGAGGGTGCTTGGGAAACGCCAGGGCAGTGGGTGGAGCTTTCGGCTCCTCCAGGCCAGGCAGGCAGGGGTGGGGCTCGCAGGGCTGGTCAGGTGAGGAGCTCTCTCCACTGCACAACACACAGGCTCCTCAGCCCAGCTTAACACTCTGCCTAGCAGAAAAATCGATTGTTCTTTGTAATGAGGCATGAAGCCTGCACTTCTAACGGTGTGTTTCAGCTAAGGCTTTTTGGTTCAGGAATAAGGAAAACTTCCCTCTTCAAAAAAAGTCCCCCAAAACCAAAAACTCTTGCCAAGCAACATGACGGTTTCCCAGAGCCCAGGGCAAACCCCTGATGCAGGCTGAGGGCCGCGGGAAGAGAGGGCAGGACCCAGCTGGCCCTCCCTGTGCCCATATGGCTGAGGCTCCACGCTTCCGACACTCCATGCCCAGTGGGGCTCCAGGGCCCTGGGGTGAGTGGACAGTTGAGGACATGCTGGGCTGGACTCAGGGCACCCAGCAATAGCTGGGCAAGCCACACCCCTCCCTCCCTCCCCACTGGTGCAGGCGGCAGTCGGCAGAAGGGGCCGGCCCCCC
>NW_006159653.1:548697-559283 GCF_000334495.1 Tupaia belangeri chinensis | reverse complement strand
CCCCCAGCAACGGCACGGAAAGCCACCCCCCCCCCTCCCTCCCCACTGGTGCAGGCGGCAGTCGGCAGAAGTGGCCGGCCACTGTGGCCCACCCGCCCCACTCACACCTGGGAGGGCAGGCCAGCGCAGCCGAGCAGGATGGCCTATAGCGCCCCGGAGGCTCTGGTCCTGCAGGGAGGGGTAGGCTGGGGCCTCCTGTACGGGCTCAGCCTGGCCCTGCACAACTTGGAACTGCGGGCACGGCCTGATCAGGAAGAGTCTACTGGCAGCTGGGAAAGGCTTAAGTGCAAACACTGCCTGAAAATCCAGTGTGGCCCTGAGGAAACGGAGTGCCGGGCTGCCGTCCAGGGTGGCCCTTCTGTGGCCGAGAGGGCCTTGGTGGGAATCGGGGACTCTGGCCGTCCGGGGCACTGCACCTGCACTAACCCCTGCAGTCCACAGAGATGTCCAGCAGGCAGGCCAGGTGGAAGGAGCCAGCGCCCCACAGCCACTCCACACGTGGCAGGGCCTGTGCAGGGCCGTGCACAGACCCCCGATGCAGGAAGCACTTGCAGGTCTGGCGATGCCAGGCTGCCACCCAGCTGCTCCAGGGGATGCAGCACACAGCACACCTGGCCACCCACTCAGGACACAGCAGCAGTTATGCCTGAGGACAACTGCCCATGGAGATGACCAGTCACGCCTCACACAGGAAGGTCACAGCCGGTAGAAAACCAAGGCCACTGCCACCACTGCGCTTGTTCACGGAGGAGGCGGTGAGGCTACCTGGGGCTTGGCAGGCCCTCGCAGGTAACCAGGGAGTGGGTGTCGGCACAGCGGAGGGGCCCCATGCCCTGCTGCACAGACAGGTTTTAGCCAGGCCAGGACGTGGGTCCCTGCATAGCACCTGGCCCCCTGGCAGCTCCTCCTGCCAGTTCCCGGATGGTCCTGTCCTCTGAGGTGACTCTCAGCTGCCCTTGGGTGACAAAGGTGCCAGGCCACTGCACTGGGTTTTCATTGCCCAGCGATGGCTGGCCTGCTGGGGGCATGCCTCCTTGCCTGTGTCCCTGGCAGCCAGCACCCAAGCCAACTGCTCCCTAATTCAGGCAGGTGGCACCTGGGCTGAGGATGACACAGGGGCCCTGTCCAGCTGCAGTGGACTGGGTGGGGCATGAATCACTGCTCCTCCAGACAGCGCGGCCACACCGCTGCTCCTGCACATGCAGTGTGTACACACGTGTGCACGCACACCTTGTGGAAAGGTGCAAGTGGGGCCACTCGCTGAGGCTGTGTGTGGTACAGGCCTGGTTCCCTGTACATCCTCCTGCCCCAGCGGTGGGGTCCAGGACTCAGGCCGCCAATGGCACAGCCTCCCACCTGCTGGCCAGGCCAGGCAGACGGCAGCACCAGCAGGCCCTCCCTCTCCCCTCCCTACAGGCGGGTCCTATACGACACACACACACACACTCACACATGGCACGCTCATGCAGAGCATGCTCGCACACTCATACACAGCACTCACACATACACTCAGAGTATGCTTGCACTCATACACAGCACTCACACAGCATGCTTGCACACTCATACACAATCAGAACATGCTCGGACTCACACATACACAATCAGAGCATGCTCGCACTCACACTCAGAGCATGCTCGCACACTCATACACAACACTCACACTCACAGCATGCTTGCACTCATACACAGCACTCACACTCACACTCAGAGCATGCTCACACACTCATACACAGCACTCACACTCAGAGCATGCTTGCACTCATACACAGCACTCACACAGCATGCTCGCACACTCATACACAATCAGAGCATGCTCGCACTCATACACTCAGAGCATGCTCACACACTCATACACAGCACACTCACATACTCAGAGCATGCTCACACACTCATACACAGCACGCACACACACTCAGAGCATGCTCGCACTCATACACAGCACACTCACATACACTCAGAGCATGCTCACACTCATACACAGCACACTCACTCAGAGCATGCTCACACTCATACACAGCACACACGCACTCAGAGCATGCTCGCACACACACAGCACACACACAGAGCATGCTCGCACACTCACACTCAGAGCATGCTCGCACACTCATACACAGCACTCACACTGAGAGCATGCTCGTACACTCAAACACAGCACTCACACACAGCATGCTCGCACACTCATACACAGCACTCACAGAGCATGCTCGCACACTCATACACAGCACTCACACTGAGAGCATGCTCGTACACTCAAACACAGCACTCACACACAGCATGCTCGCACACTCATACACAGCACACTCACATACACTCAGAGCATGCTCGCACATAGCTTAGAGGACAGACTCACACGTTCAGAGCACGCTCACATAGCACACAGGACAGACTCATAGAACACGCTGATATGCTCACACTCAGTGCACACACCGAGCACGCTCACACAGCACACACATAGATACATGCACCACACTGTGCCCACTCACCACCCCACATGCCCCTGCACTTGCACACTAGACGCACTCCCAGCACTCAGGCATAGCCTCGGTCTGTGCCCTGGTGGCCATGCCCCAGTCACCAGGGCGGCAGCCTCCTCCCTATGGTCAGGACCATGGTGGCTGCCATTCGACATCCTGACCATCCCAGGAAGCAGGGCCATGTGACACCCATGGCATCGGGCCGAGTGGGGCCATGTGCCCAAGGCCACGAGCGCAGGCTGTGAGGCCCTGTGAAGCTGGAAACTCCGCTGGCAGGAGGGACAGGGAAGACACTGCACCTGTGTCCCCTGCAGTACCTAAGGGACACGGGGACGTCTGGTGAGGAAACCTATGCTAAGGCGAAGTATGGCCGTGTGCCTTTGAGAGAACAGACCGTCTACTTGCAGGCTCCGCAGGAAGGTAACGTGACAACGCTGCCCCCACGCGACAAAGCGTAGCGGCGACAATGCCTGGAAGCAACATGCTGATGCGGCAAAGACCCACACATCCTGCGTGGGAGTCCACGGGAGGAGCAGCCATGATGAGCAGGTGCTTGCTGTCAGGAACCGCTAGAACAGGCAGAGCGACCAGGAAGGTGCCAGGCTGCCCGTGAGGTTGGCCGGGACCAGCCCAAGGCCACAGCCCGGAGAGCCATGCAGGCATCCCCGCACGGCAGCACCGCTCCTCGGACTCACACGTTGACATCTCCAGCTGCATCCTTCCTAAAGATCACCAAGACGTGGCCCAGCCACGTGGAGAACCATGGCTTGGCCCTAAGAAAAGTGAGATTTGGACACACGCCACCTGGATGAGCCTCTAGGACACTACGCCAGGCATCCAACCCTCTCAGGGCGAGTCCCTGCAGGGAGGCTGTGAACCAGCAGTGCCGGGCTGGAGTGGCTACCACGCCCTCTTCTGCAGACCACTGGAGACCACACTGCTCGGTGCTCTAGGGGGCTGCCCCGCTGGGAGGGTAGGGATGGGGGCAGTGCCCCCCAGGCTGCCACCCTGCTTTCGCTGCACCTCTCTGGAGCCCAGGCTGAGACTAGACCCCCAACTCCCTCCAGTCCCACTGCGGCTGCGGCCCTGACCTCAGGACCTGGGCCCATACCTGCCCCCGTGCCTTGGCCCAGCAGTCAGCTGTCCCAGGTGAGGAGTGGGGTGAGGGCGTGCACCCACAGAGCCAGGCTCCACTGCTGCATCTGCCCAAGGGCCCCAGATCCCAAGCGTCTGGTGAGCAACCTCACTACCCTGAGGATGAAGGCAGGAGGGCGGGCAAGGCCAAAGCTGCCCCACCCCCACAGGCAGTAGCACTGGGGCAGGTGGCACCCAGATGTGGGGGGTGGGCAGGTACAGCCCAGACACACCTCCAGCCTGAAATGCCAAGGGAAGCAAGCCCCTGTCCCAGGAGCATCAGGCCAGGGACATGCAGGGCTGTCGGAGTCTGTGCGCTGCCCAACTGCCTCCGACCAGCCAGACTGCATGGCCCAGCCTCGGGGAGGGCTGGGAGTGGAGGCTGCCCTGAGACCCTCAGCTTTTGCACCTTCAGGGGGACAGCCAGAGAGCCCTGAAAACAGGCCCCCAGGCTACCCCTCCCCTCCTCCTTACCTTCGGGCCCGGGGGCGAGGGGGCTGGTGCTGCCGGGTGACCAGGGTGCCTCCCCACATGGGCCCCCCAGGGCCGCTCCTACACCAGCCAGCCGCTGCAGGGGGCCCCGGGTAGGGCGACCCCCCAGGGAAGCCGTGGTCTGACTCGGTCTCGGCAGTCAGGGAGGAGGCGGAGCTCCCCATAGCCCCCTTGCCAGCGGCCACGCTGAGCGGGGCTTGGTCCCCTCTGGCTGGCAGCGGGTGAGGCGGAGCATGGAGGAAGGAGAGTGCCCACGCCGGAGACAGGGTGGCCGGCTGGCAGGGCGACAGGACAACAACAGAGAGAGACAGAGACAGAGAGAGAGAGAGGATAAGCGAGAAGAGACGGGCAGGACTCACACCAGCAAGCCCCAGGCCAAGAAGCTCACCAGCAACCCAGGGGCCCGAGGCAAGCACGGGGCCTCACCAGGCTGCAGCCTGCCGTGCACGGCCCGGACAGCGCTGCCTGCCCGAGCCCCCACAGCGATCTACCGTCCTCCTGCGTCACCGTCCGGTCCTCAGGTCTTAGTAAGAGACGACCACACAACTGTGCTCGACTGCAGGAGGTGCTGAGGGGACGTTTAGCCAGAGAAAGGAGAGGGCAGGGAGGTGCAGGGGCAGGCCGAGGCCCGGAGGAGAGTCCTGGGAGGCTGGCCACATGTGCAGGGCACAGGCCGTTGCCACCTGTCCTTCTGGAGCTTCCCAGGAAGACAGCAACTCGGTCTGCACATCCACCCCTGAGCTGGCCCCGGGTCCCCCTCAGAGAAGTGAGACTTGTCCCCGTTGGGGGACTCAGGAGGGAGCACAGGCTGGCTGGGAAGGCAGTCTCCCCGAACCCCCAGGCTCAGAGAAAGTCTCAGGAAGGGACGAGCCTAGGGCACCCCTGGGGCCACTTGACGCCTGCCCGCTCGCGGTCTGGGAAAGGCGAGGCAGGCTGGTACTCGTGTCTCCTTCTTCCCGCTGCCGGAGGGTACAAGCGCTCACGGTGGGCCGGGGAGAGCGCCCCAGTACGGAGGCCACATCACTCCTCCCTGCATCCCTCCGTTCTGCCAGGGCTCCGGGCACACACACATGCCCAGTGTGTCCCTCAAGCTGCTGGGCCACACTCGAACCAGGTGGCCATGTGGGATTTGGCTCCCTTAAACACCGCCATGAGGCCAGCCCCGTCTTCGGGGTTGGCTGTCTCCGGCTGACAGCCCTTCCCCCAGCACCTGACTGAGGCCCTGGCGGGGCAGAAGTGGGGAGACAGAGTGGGGAGCATGGGCAGGTGGGGGCCCCCAGCCTTGGCCCATGAAGGTGGGGTCTTCTAGAGCTGGCGCCTGGCACCTGAGAAGGCCCCAAGGCTCCGATGGCTCTGGGGACTGTGGGGGTGGATCCAGCCTGGCACAGGGAGCGGGGCAGCCCCTGGCCATTTTTTGGCTTCAGCGGGACTGGCCGGGCCCCAAGCGGGTGGTGTCTGCCTGGACGGCCTTTCCACTCTGTGTGGCAGGAGCGTGGGGCACAGCGTGACAGTGTGCCACTGGCCCTAGTGGCCAGAACGCGGCAGCTCAGAGCCAGCCAGACGGTGGCCGGGGCCTGGCCTGGCCTGGCCCAGCCCAGCCCACAGCCCACACGGCTCCCGCATCCTAAACAGCTGGAGAAAGCCCAAGGAGCTGAAGACCCCCCCCGAGCCAAACGCAGTGTCTGTGTGCTGGCTGGACAGGTGCCTGTGGCTACGGCCCATCGGTCAGTGGCTGCTCTTGACACAGAAGCCAGGCTGCTGTGCTACCACGCCTTCTTCCTGGCTGCCGGCTGGGCCACCGGTGTCACCTCGCATTCCCCAGCAGCCAGCTGAGAAGGGGTGGGCAGGTGGAGTACCCTTGGCGACACAGTCCACTGTGTTGAGACACAGACGCAGCAACGTAGACCGACAGGGCAGCACCACTGAGCTTGCCACAGATGTGAGACCCACTGGGCCCTTCAGCTCAAACGTGCACACGCCATGTAACGGGTGGCCTGCAGCGACGGTGGCTGCTGTGAGCTCTGGGCTCATGCCCACAGATGCACTCACTGCAGCAGCCAGGGCTGCAGAGCCAGCTGCCTCCCATGGACGGGGCAGACACGGAGCCCCGGGACTGCT
The DNA here is from genome assembly GCF_000334495.1 of Tupaia belangeri chinensis. Taxonomy (NCBI): domain Eukaryota; kingdom Metazoa; phylum Chordata; class Mammalia; order Scandentia; family Tupaiidae; genus Tupaia; species Tupaia belangeri. The sequence goes on along the minus strand of NW_006159653.1, from coordinate 553,065 downwards.
CCCCAAGCCCAGCCACACGGACGAGGCCCTTGTGACACTCCCACCCACAGCCAACTAAGCAGGGAGGGCCCACTGGAGGTGCCCACGGGCCAACAGCTCATAGCTGGGTCTGTCTCCACATCACTCTGTCGCGCTCACCATGAAAGCAGAGCTGTGCCACACGGCCCCTTCATGGCCGCTCGCCCTGCCCTCAGGGACACACAGGGCTCCTCCCTGCCACCTGTGTATCTCCTCACCAGTGCCCAGGGTATGCCTGCACTGCACCTACCTGGGAACTGACCTGCCCTACGGCCCTGGGAGACCTGTGGCGACAGGCCTCTCCTGCCAGTTCATGAGACAAGGAGCAGGATGGCAGACTGGACAGGCCCCGCGGGGTCTCCAGCCTGGACAGGCCCCGCGGGGTCTCCGGCCTGGACTGGGTGAGGTGCCTCTTTGCTTTGGAGTCCTGAAGGGAGCTTGGCACCAAGCACAGGTAGCCTCCAGGACTCTAGCCATAGCTGATCTGGGAGGAAGCGCGGGCGATGGCAGGGAGCCACGGTCAGTGGGTTGCTCAAGCCTGCTGTGTCCGGTACCCACTGCGGTGGCCTCACACTCTGCTCAGCAGCGGTGGGGAAGTTCCTGCGTGGGCTGAGTCTCCCGAGGCTGAGGCCCACACTGAGGAGGACTCCACAGGGAGCCATAAAGATGGCCCCAGGGAAGAGGCTCAGGGGAACCAGAGGTCGGAGCGCCCAGCCAGCCATGTGGACACGGCCAAAGAGGCGGTGACGGCACCCAAAGCCAGTCTCTGTGGACAGCAGGACAGCCTTTCTGAGGAGCCTGGCCCAGTCACTGCCCAGAGGAAGGCCCGCCCCTCCAGGTCTCATGCAGCCCAGGGCAGGGATCACCATGCTGGCCGGATGGGCACAGATGGAGTCAGACCCTGGTTCCCACCATGTCTCTGCGTCTCAATACCTGGGGAGGAGGCTGGGCACTGCGCGGCCCGTCCCCCTCCAGCCCCGCATGGAGCAGGGCCCGCCTTCCCGTGCAGGCCCGTGGGGGCAAAGCCCCAGCACTGCCCCTGCGCACCATCCTGGCGAGCTCAGCCCGTGCCCACCGGGGCTCTGCTACCTGGCAGGCTGCCTGGGACCCCAGAGGGGGCAGGAAGCCCTGCCACAGGGCGCACACGCACGCCGACTTACAGTGAGACCCGGGCAGCCCCAGCAAGGCCAGCATCCTGGACCCTGGAAGGCAGGGCTGTGGACTCTGCCCCGCCAGAGCTGCAGAACCAGAACCGGCTGTCTCCCGCCTTCCTTCTGGAATCCCTGCCCTAGCTGTAATCCAGGCTGGCCTAGATCAGGCCTCAGGGAAGCTTGGAGGTGGGGCTGGGAACAAGGTGCTAATTAGCAGGGCCAAGAAGCTGTCCCCATCCTCCCACTGAGACAGCTCCCATCTGGACTCAGCTCAGGTGAGGCCACGGGTGCTGGTGTCAGCCCATCCACACGGAGACACTAAGACACAGCATGCACAGAGCCCACCCAATGCCTGTGGCACTCTCAGTGGCCTCTGCACCTGCCCTGCCTGCTCCGCTGTGGGATGGCCTCTTCCACCCTGCGAGGGAATCTGCGAAGTTGTCTCTACTATCAGAACCAGCCCAAAAAGGCTGGCTAGGGTCCCCAGAACTGCACCCACCAGACCAGGAGGCTCTGGGCCAGTCCCGCAGCAAGCCCCACCAGGGGACAGGCGGGAGGACCTCGCCCTGCTGCCATCAAAGCCACTGGAAGGGCTGAAGCTCCTGCCTGAGTGTGGGAGGAGAGCTGAGCATGGAGAGACCCCCCCCTCTGCAGGCCACCAGGCCAGGACCCCACCCTGGGAAGGCCCTGGACTGGGACCTCTACCCCGGAGAACTGGCAAAATAGAACTCTCCAGAGACAGGGGCCCTTCCACAGGGACAGACGGGCCCCCAGCCTGCCCCAGCACCCTTCCAGGGATGTGTGGAGACTCGTTGGGCACAGACCCCACCACGTCTGCCCGCTGCTCACCCCAAATGACGGCCCAGGTCCCAGACTCGAGCCTAGCTTTCCTGGAGGGCTCCTGGGAGGCACAGAAGCAGGCTGCCAGGGGAGACGGCACAACAGGGCACTGGGAGGGCTCCAGCACTGCCCAGGGGCACCCCACAGCGTTCCAGCCTGGCTGCCCCACTCCCATCTGGGCCCTCCAGCTCTCCACCTCAGCTTCCCCAAGAGGGTGTGCCTGTCCCAAAAAGGGCCCGACGCTGGCTCTGAAACACCAAAGCCAGCCCCTTGCCTACCTGACAAGCTGCAGTCTCAGAAATCAGTCCAGCCGTGTCGCTGGGCTCTGCCGGCTGCCCAGGGCTATGTCCGGACCGCTGAGGGCTCACGACCCCTGGAGCGCACGCAGCCTTCTGAAGCACCAGGAGGCCTAGGGAGCAGCACAGGTGGGCCACACCACCCCGGTGAGGAACCTGACCCGCCCAGTCTGGGCGCAAGGGCTTGGCCAGCCCCAGGCGGGATGGCAGATGGGCTGTTTAGGAGGGCCTTGGACGCCGTTGGCCTGGCTCTGCTCCAGGAGCAGACCTCAGACAGCCATCCATGGGCAGGGCCATAGGCCAGCACCAGCCAGGAGGGCAGCGTTGGGGGGCAGGCTCAGAGCCAACAGCCAGGTGGCCTCCAAGTCCCCAGGCCAGGTCCTGGCACCAACCGGCATGCCAACAGCCAGCAGGGTGCCTGCTCAGCCCTGGACCCAGAGGAGGCCACCACGGACAATGCCAAGGATGGCCACTGCCTGCCACTTGCTGTGTGTCCCACAGCTCAGGGTAAGGTGCAGGTGGGCACTGTCGACCCGGGTGAGACAGTCACGAGTCCTGCTGGGGACCCAGCATGCCTGCCTGGGAGTCACAGAGGCCAAGGCCATGGACCTGGAGATGGAACAGCATTCTCTGTGCACACCGCAGGCGAGGGGGCCTGCCTGGACCTCCTGCCCTCCCAAGCTGGCCAAAAGGAGTTATTCCAGACTCTGCGATGAGCACCTCCTCTGAGTCCATCTGTCCCAAGTCCAGCCACCACCTCAAGGGAGACATCCAGTCCAGGACTGCAGGCCTTGTGGACAGCTCTTTCCTGGAGTCAGAGCCGCTCCGACCCCACTAACCCCATTCAGGCCATCTACCAGCAGCTCGGGGCTGGAGCTCGAACCTCCTGCTGACTCTCGGAAGAAGCAGCAGGAGCCAGAGCTGTGCCAGCCTCGCCCCTCTGCTCCTCACTCCAGCTTCCCACAGCCTCCTTCAGGAAGCTACTTCAGGGCTCCAGAAAGCTCTGGAATTCAGCCTTTCCCACTAGGGGTGATCAGGGCAGAGGACCAAATCCAAGAGCTCGGCCTGTCTGCATTGAAGGCTGACTTTCTGGAGAAAAGTGGGAGAGAAGGGAGTGAGGACGGTGCACTCTGCAGCACAGGGACCTGCTCAGAGGAGCAAGGAGCGTGCAGGCTGTCTGCACCAGGTGGCTACCGTCTGTCCTGCCGTCCTCCAGCCTGACCACCCAGGAGGTGGGGTGGTTGCCCTCACTTCCCTGTAGCTCACGGGAGCCAAGAAACCAGGGTGAGCAGGTGGCGCTCCGGGATGGGATGGGGTGAGGCCGTGCAGTGAGGCTCTGCAGGCCCGCGGGCTAGAGGGGCTCCTGTAAGGAGCCGGTGCACCGCCGGGCTCCACACAGCCACTGCACAGGCCCTTTGGAGCATGCACAGGTACAGCCGGCCTGACCTGGTTCCTCCTGGCCCTCACAGCACCTACACTGACATGCACTGTACAGACCCAGAAGCCTCCCACTGTGCAGGGGTGCCAGGTGATGCGGTGGCCACGCAGCCCATACTCCTGGCCTCCCCCTCAGCCTGGCTCCTGCATCTGGGAGACACTCAGTGCTGCCCCTGTGCCCCCTAAGCACCCTCCCGACTTCAGGGCCCAAGTGACCAGAGCCACTTGTGAGGACGGTTGACCACTATGGTGTAGGTGGGGCAGTGCTGGGCACTAGGCCCGTGACCCACAGTGCTCTGACCTCCTGATGTGCTCAGGTCAGCCGGGGAGCCAGGGACAGGAGGCAGAGAGGGACACAGACCCAAGGCTTCCCAGGCAGGACTGGCAGAGCAGGGTGAGGGCCACATGGCCCCACAGAGCTGGAACACAGAGGGGAGGGGAGAGGAGGGGACACCTGTGTGCATAGTGAAGCCTTGGGTTTCTGCCGTGCTGGGTGTGGGGTAACAAGGCAGAACAGGGAAGGGGGGATGGAGAGGACAGGGAGGAGGGGCAGGGGAGGACGGAGAGCAGAAGGAGGGGAGAGAGGGGAAGAGGAGGACCAGGGCCCTGCAGCCCCCCCCCCCCCG
>NW_006159653.1:547100-547665 GCF_000334495.1 Tupaia belangeri chinensis | reverse complement strand
GAGGGGGGGAGGGGGGCGCCGGGCCCCCGCCCCCCCCCCCCCCCTGAGCCTGGGCCAATCCATCCTGGTCCAGGGCAGGGCGGCAGCCCAGGACACCTGTGAACGTGACAAGCCACCAGACCCTGGGTTTCTGCAGCTGTTCCACCTGCGCCGTCTGCCCTTCGGCACCTGCCCGGCCTATCTTGAGTGGAGGCTTCACCCTGGGGCTGCCGTGCCCTGAACAGCCATGTGGACGGCCTCCGCCTCAGGCCGTGAACATCCACTGTGTTCCAGGCTTTGGGGGCAGCAGATCCCTCGGCTCCGACCCCAGGAACGCTGGGGAAGGCGGCTCGCGGGTAGGACGGCAGGCTGGGTTTCTCAGTCCCGCCCAGCAGCAGGGTTCCCACCGCTGCGGGCCAGAGCAGGGCCTGGCCTCCCTGTGACGGCAGGGGCGCCCTGAGACTCGTCCCTGGGGACCCCGCAGCGGTCACGGCCTCGGACACAGCAGGGTTTGAACCTGGCTGTGCGGGACTTGAAGGCGCTGGCCCGCCGGCCCAGGCAGCTGCCCCAGGCCCGGGCAGACCAA
>NW_006159653.1:544046-546323 GCF_000334495.1 Tupaia belangeri chinensis | reverse complement strand
GGGGCGGTGCCCGCGCGAGGCAGGCCGGGAGTTGGAGTCCGGGGCGGGGCCGCACTACAGCTCCCAGGGCGCACTGCGCGGGGCGGGGCGGGGCGGGGCCGCACCTGCGCGGGTCGAGGCCGCCAGCATCCCTCGCGTAGGCGACGGGGCCCGCTCCGCGTCCTCGGTGTTCCGCCCCGGCTCAGCTGTCGCGAGCAGCAGTCGTAGGGCCGATCCGAACCGTGACACTCTCCTCGGTCACGAGGGGCCCAGGACCGAGGCAGAAGGGGGCCCCGTCCCTGAGCTCTTGGGGTGATTCGGCCGCCGGCCCTGCCAGTCCTCACAGCTGGGGCAGGTACCCGCGACGGGGCCCGCTCCGCGTCCTCGGTGTTCCGCCCCGGCTCAGCTGTCGCGAGCAGCAGTCGTAGGGCCGATCCGAACCGTGACACTCTCCTCGGTCACGAGGGGCCCAGGACCGAGGCAGAAGGGGGCCCCGTCCCTGAGCTCTTGGGGTGATTCGGCCGCCGGCCCTGCCAGTCCTCACAGCTGGGGCAGGTACCCAGGACCCACAGGGCCTAGACCCCCGGCACAGCCACTGGTCGCGTTACCCGAGTGAGCGCAGCCTAGGGCTCGGCCATCCCGTGGGAGACGCGGAAGCAAAGGCCTTGGCGGAAGGCCGGGCTGCGGGTTCCACTCTGGCGGGATGGAGTTCCCGCTGGGGAGTGACGTGACGCCGCTCCAGGGCCAGGAGAGCGGGAGCTGGTCTCAGCAGGACCTGGGACCAGCGCCCCTACGCGATAGTCGCCATCCCACTGCGGGAGGGACACCTGTGTCCCAGCCTTGGAGCACTTAGCTAGAGTGCCGGGGTGGCAGATGTCCTTGTCCTGGGAGGCCTTGGGCAGACTCATCCCCTGCCCAGGAACACCTCCCACCAGGCCTGCCCCTCGTCCAAGGCAGGTCACCAGGGGCAGGCGATGCACCCCTCCGGGTCAGCTTGGGGCAGTGAGACCCGGCTTCCACACTCCCCAACTTCCTCACCTGCATGAAGGCGACAGTGTGCAGCCTCTGGCCAAGGGTGGATGTGGAATAGAGGACAGTCCCCTTCCTCCCCAGCCCTTATACAGGCCCTGTCTGGGTGCTTACTAGGGCTGCCCCTGGCCAAGACCAAGACAGTGGTCCAACCAGCAGGGGCTTTGCAGCCGGAACCCAACTGGTTGAGCCTGCGGAGCAGAGCCCTCCCTGCAGAGCTATAAATTGTGCTGCCAGTTACCCTGTGCCAGGCCCTGTCTGGGGTGGGGTGCATGAGCAAGAGGGCAGGGCCAGGGAGGAAAGCCCACTCACCCAGAGGGCCTCGGGAGTAGGCCAAGACCGCAGAGTTACTCCGGCGGGGGGACCAGAGGGGGTGGCAATATGAAGGACATCTGTGGAGCCAGTCGTGACCATAAATATGCAGGAACTATCATGCGGGGGACCAGCAGTTAGTGTAATGGCTGTGTCGCTGGACTCCCATGTAGTCGACCACGGTTCGCATCCCGGACCTGGTGGCTTAAAACTCATGCCGGGCGCATGTGCGTGCATGCCCAAGATCCCAAGAGGAGAATGGGGGAGAAGGGATTGCGGCGTGGCCATCCCCCTGGGGGGTGATTTCTTGCTGTCTCTCTGTCTCTGTCTGGTGAGCGCACGCGCCCTATAGCAAAAACCTTTCCAAGAAAAAGAAAGAAAGGAAGGAAGGAAGGAAGGAAGGAAGAAAGAAAGTGCATAGGGAAATGGAGTAAGATAAAAATTAAAAATATAGACTTTATTTTTCAACATAAGCTCCATTGAATTCAAGATAGTTTCTAAGCAATGATACCAGCCACATAGCCCATCCCTGAAGGACTGAGGGTCCTGGGAATTCAGCCTTGACAATGCAGTCCTTTTTACATTACCTGAAGAAAAATGGGCCCCCTGGAAGGATCTAAGGTCAGGAAACAAGAAGTCCGAAGGGGCTGACGGGACTGCCAGGTGGATGCCCGATGCTTCCCCATGGGAACTTGCTGCGTTGCTGTCCTCTGGGTGAAACAGCCGGGCAGTGGAGGAGGGCGCTCTGTGAAGCCACCCGGGGCAGGGGGACTCCCCTGCCGCAGCTTCGCCGGCCTTCTCCAAACACGCTGTGATGCCAGGTGTCGGTGCTCTCGGCCTCCAGAGTCAAGAAGCAAAATGCCTCCAGCTCCCCAAACGCCGCCCCGACCTGGCTCCTGACCGCTTTGCTCCTGCTGACTGGACACCCCCGCCCCCAGCGGCCATTGTCTGTGACTC
>NW_006159653.1:541561-544000 GCF_000334495.1 Tupaia belangeri chinensis | reverse complement strand
TCTTCGAAGAAAAGCGTCAGGGTCTCGGTAGCTCTGCTCGCCAGCAGCGGGGCAGGGCGCTCCTCGGCTGCACCTGCTCGGTCTCGGTCGGAGCCGTCCATGGTGCTGTCGTCTCTGCTGCTGCCCATGGGTCGTCAACCAGGGCACCCACCAGTATCTTCTCATAGATGGATGAGGGCAGGTGGCATCTTCATCGTCTCGCCCCTTCTGAAGCTACCCTCTGGTAAACTGCTGGCTTCTTGGAGCTGCACCCCCCTCAGCTATTCAAAGCATCAGTGATTTCACCCGTCTCCCACTTGTGCTCCACCATGAGTGCCTTGTCTGTTCTCGCTTCAATCGGAAAATTCACCTTGCTCTGATGGGTTCTTCCACATTGACGTCCCCTCCTCCTCAGTGCCTCAAACCAGTTCCCGTTCAAGTGTGTTATAACCAGTTATGAGTTTGTGGTGCAAGGTATTTTTGAAATTCATGTGTAGCTGCTTCAAAACACACATTTGCACGAACTTAAGACCCCCATGTATTCTGAGCGTGAACGGCTATGCAGCAGAAGGCACCCAGCCCCACTGTGCCGGTGCAGTCCTGGCCGAGGACCCAGCCCTTGCAGACCAGGCAGCCCGGAGTCGCTACTGCAGGATGCTGCTGAGGGGAGGCACGGACGCGGCTGGAGCAGGAAGTGGGGGACCAGGAGACACTGGCTCAGCATCCCTGAGAGTGTGTCACTGGAGCTGACACTGTACCACTGTCCGCTTTGGGGACAGAGTAAATACAACCCTGAACGCACCCATGGAACCCAGATGCCATCAGATGCATACACCGCAACGAGTGAGGCATGCAGGAGGGAGCAGCAGCAGGTGGCTGGGGTGACTGCTGACCCCACAGACCACAGGACCACCCCATCACCTTGTCCTCAGTCACATATACCTGGCTCAGCAAGGCCAGGTGACCTCAGTGAAGAGAGGGTCCTGGCTTTAGTCCCCCCTGGGCCACTCCTTGAAGTCTGAACCAACAGAAGGGGCCAGGGCCAGGGCCAGGGTGTTGACTACGTGGTCACCACGGGGTCTAGTCACAGGGCTATAGCTGTCAGCCCTCACGAGGGCATGCCCTGTAGTGAGCCAGACTGGGGAAGGTCTGCAGTGGGGGCTGCTTCCCACATCAGGGTCCTCTGGTGGGGAGGGGGCAGCTCCAGCTCTCCCCTTGGGCAGAGCCAAGCAAGACTGTAGGTGTAAAGGGTCCCTGCAGCTGAGTCAGCCAGCCAGGACCCACCTCAGGAAGCTCTGGTGTTGGCAGGCTGTGGCCAGGCCGCCTCTGGGCATCTACCAGCCCCGTTCTCAACCCTGCAAGTTCTTGGCAGCACACCCTGGGTCCCCACGTGCTGCTGGCTGGTGGGCCAAGGACTGCAGGCACCCCGTGTGTTGCAAGGAAACCAACAGGGGCCATCAGGCTTTGGAGAGGCACCCAGAGAGGCTGCTCCCCTCCTCCCTTTCTGAGCCACACTCCTGCATTTCCATGCCCTGCTGGCACCAGATGGACACTGCCCGCCTGTGAGCCTCGGCGGGGGGGAAGGCAGGCCTTTCCCCATGTAGGGACTTTGCTGTGGGCATGCCCGCCATGTCTGGAGCTCCTGGGTCCAGCTCTCTTCTGCCACCTGCCGAGGGTGCAAGCCAGGCTGTCTCCAGCCATGGGCCAGCAGGCCGGCAGTGGCTGTGACAGTGTGTGCACGGTCTGAGGCTCTGAGGGCCCAGGCAGGTGGCTGTTTTCCCAGCATGTCTCTTGGGGACACTCTCCTCTTCCAAGTGGACTGAACCCTCACATGGCGTCCCCAGGATTACAGCGGCTGAGTATCTGCCCAGCCCCCGTACACTTTCCTTTCTGACCTCTGCCTTTGCCCCTGACACCTCCAAGTCACTGCCCGGAATGCCTGTCCCTGATGACATGCTGGTAACTTTCTCCAGGCCCAGAATGTGTGCCTAGGGGCAGCGGTGCCATGTCCCAAGGACTGGACACTGACACACTTTGCTTTCCGAACTCTCTGAGGCTCCCTTGGGTCATAAGAGGTGAACCGAGTCCTGCCAAGCAGGAAGCAGCCCTGGACCCCCACTCCACTCCCCCAGCTGAGGCTGCAGGACCCGGGACCCAGGACCCAGACACCAATAGGGCAGAAGCCAATGCAGCAGATGGCCCAGTCTGGTGGTACAGTCCTGGGCTGTGGGGAGTGGCTCGGCCTGACCCAGCTGCTGAGCAGAGGTGGCCCAAGGTCTGACCTCAGACACGCCAACGGGCAACGATGTCTTGGGGAGGCCCAGCCAGGCCTGCGGGCAAACCCACCCACCCTGCAGCCACAGGAAGGGCAGCCTTGGCGAACAGTAATGGCTCTGATCGGTGGCTGGCTTGCTGGGAAGGCCAGGCCCCAGTCCTCCAGCACCCTCACAGAAGAGCTGT
>NW_006159653.1:540141-541484 GCF_000334495.1 Tupaia belangeri chinensis | reverse complement strand
AGCACGGAGCAGGTGCAGCTCTGCAGCACGGGGCAGGTGCAGGGTGGGCCCTACACACAGACAGGGCTCCGGGACGTGTCTATCATACATACTTACATACATACATACATACATACATACATACATTGACGCTGTATATACAGATAGTCTTCTCTCTCAAAAGTGTTATAAAATTGATCATCCTTCAATCTATAAAAAATACCTACTCTACATGATAGAAAAACCTCTCCAAGTTTACACTGATTTACACGCAAAGCTTTCCCAAAATGTACAACATGAGGCAAAATCTTCAACTGTAGTGTAGAGGTTGGGCCACGCAGGACGGGGGTGGGGCGTGTGTGTGCACTTACACACTCACCTCGCTTGAACACAGGGTGGCCAGTTCTCAGGGCGGGGCCTCAGCACACCCTGAACACCCACAGATTCTGGGAAGTGGGGCAGGGTGGAGGCCTCCCTCCAGCTCTCCGCCTGTGAGGAGCCTGCCCTGCCTCACCCTCTGCGATCGCATCCTGGGGGGAACAGCAGTCTGAGCCAGACACGCAGGAGAAACGTGGCTCCAGGTGCCTGGACCTCGCCCAGGGTGTGCCAGCCCTGCTCAGCGGGGTATGCTCTGCAGCAGGCGGGGGCCACACCTGTGGGAAGGCAGTGCCTGCACCTTGGAGCCAGAGCCAATGCAGCACCCGTCAGGGAGTGCGCTCCACTGTGCTGAACTCAGCACAGGCCTGCAGGTGCCGGCTGGTCAGCAAGGGTGGACTATGGAGAGGCTGAGGCCTGTGGCCTGGGCTGGGGCCTGAGCTGAGGTGGCTGCATCTGGCTGGATGAGAGTTGGAACAGCTTAGGGAGACCTACCCTACCCATCCTCCCAGACCTGAGGGTCCAGGGTCTCGTGTGCCGCCCAGCAGTGGCCAGGCCCAGGGGCTGTGTGGTGGCACCGTGTGGTGTGGTGTGGGTAGCACCCCGAGCGGGGACCTGTTTCTTCCTTTATTCTGACAGGACTGGATGGCAGGAAGAGGGGTGTCTGTGAGGAGGTCCCAGAGAGGCCTGCCCCAGATGAGAAGCTGCCCCACACCTCTGCAGGCTCACTTACCCCTGCTTAACAGGCATGGGGTCTAGGATGGCCAGGGCTGCCAACAGGCCCAGCCCCGCCCTTCACCTGCTGTGTGCTTGTCCCAGGGCTCCTAGGGCTCTCCCTATCCTCCAGGGCCTGTGGCCCCTCTGCAGCCCTGGCCCAGCTGTGTGGGGCCCTAAGGCGCTGGCTCAGCATAGCGTGGTAGCTGGGCCTCCCCAGGGTCACTGGCTTGGGGCAGCAAGCAGCCCGTCCCTGCCTCTACTTGACCTCCAGG
>NW_006159653.1:535728-540052 GCF_000334495.1 Tupaia belangeri chinensis | reverse complement strand
ATGAGCTGTGGGGAAGGGAGGGAGGGCAGGGCTGGGCCACAGCCACAGACGGGGTGCAGGGACATGGAGGGGGAGGGAGGGCAGGGCGGGGCCGGGCTGCGGCCACAGACGGGGTGCAGGGACATACCTCGTCACGGGACACAGAGCTGATTTCTGCAGCCAGGGACTCGGAGAAGGCGGTGGAGAAGAGGCTCTTGGCACCCTGAATGCTGAGGGTGATGATCTGCCCATTCAGCTCCTCGTTCTGCTCCTTCAGGCTGCGGTTGTCCTGGGGGACGGCACATGTCACCGTTGGTGTGGCCTTGCAACTGGCGGGGCCAGGGCAGCCAGGTAGGCCCTCCAGCCCTGCGCTGGCCCCCAGGCGCCCCCACAGCAGCGGCCGTCAGTGCCTGCGGGGAGGGTCGGGGTGGGCGCACCTGCCTCAGCCTGCGGACTTCCTGCTCCAGCTCGCTCTTGCGGGTGCGGCTGTGGTACTCCTGCAGCCCGGCGCTGCTGCTGCGGCCCCGCCTCTGCTCCGCGTCCAGCTTGAAGAGCTGCAGGTGCTCCAGCTGCTTGCGGAGGTCCTCGATCAGCTGTCATGGCAACACGGCATGGTCAGCTCCGCCCGCTTTAGGGCCTCTGGGTTGGTCTGGTCACCGTCTCGTGGGAGGCCCCATTGCCGAGCCACCACAGACTACGGCCCGGCCATGTGAGTGTTCAAGAAAACATGGGCTCTCTGTGGTTTCCCCGCGGGCCAGCGGCCCTTGGTCTGCTGCATGGGTGGGGCGAGGGGCGCTGGTGCCCAGGCCTCACCTCCTGCGTGGCCTCCTTGTCTCTCTGGAACTGGTGCCTCTCGTGGCTCAGCCGGTCGCCCAGCTTCCTCTTGCCCTCTTGCTCCTCGCTGAGCCGCCGTGTCAGCTCCTCTATCTCACCCAGCAGCTTCTGCTTCTCCTAGAAACCCCACACCTGGTGGGTATGCGCCCACACACCCCGTGGCCGGGTGCGACGGCACCGCGCTGGGGCACACGTGGGCTGAGGGCGGCTGCTCATGGCGGCACGGGAGGCCTCTGCACGGGACCTCGCCCGGTGGCTGTGCCGGCTCCAGCCTGGCTCTCTGATTCACAGGAGCCAGGACCCAAGTGGCCTTGGTCTTACACCCTCCCAGAGGATGCTTGGTGAGGGAAGGAGGCAAGGCCTTGCAGTGACCAGGGGAGTGGGAGTCCCACGTGCTGCCTCTCTGTGCCTGCAGAAGCAGGGCACATGCCTACCCCCTAGGGCCCTGGGTTAGTCTGAGAGTCAGGCTCTGGACCCCACAGTCCTGAGTCTGCAGGACAGCAGATCAGGCGGGCCGGCCCCCACAGGGGTACTGCGGGGCCAGGTGTGGTTCACCTTGCTCTTCAGAGCACCTCCTCAGCCAGATGCCACCCTGCCTTGGAGACCAGACCAGTACACCGTCCCCTTGTGTCGGCACCCTGGAGGGCCTGGCCCGACCTGCCCTGCAGCTCATGTGGGCACTCACCTCCTCCAGGCGTGCGATGCTGGCCTTCAGGCAGGGCGTGCAGGACCGCAGCTCGCCATTCTCTTCATCCAGCTGCTGCAGCCTGCAACAAGGGGAAGCGGGCCTCTGGTGCTCACTGGTGCCCACAGCCAACTCCACAGCCCTACGCAGGGCTTTTCCATGACCGTGACAGCACAGGCTGAGTTTGGGGGTCACTCTGGTGTGCAGAGCTGCTGTAGACAACCCCATCGTGCCTGTCCCAGCTTGCCCTTGGTGACTGCCACCCTGCCCTGGGGTGCCATGTGGCCTTCCAGCCACAGCAGTGTACCCACGGCATCCTCACGGCTCCTCTCTGCTCACAGCTGTCCCCCAGACTCTCCCACTTTCTCAGAGCAGTGGCAGTTGGGAGCAGCCCTGCTCGTGTGTTTGGAGAGTGCCTTCAGATCGGGTCTGTGTGGCACCTGTCTCCAGACGAGGCAAGCAACTGCAAGGCACGCCCCACACGTGGCACTACCGAGCCCCAACTGTGCTTCCGCCCTAACTGCCTTGCCACCAAGATGCACTCAACATGCAGCTCTCCCTGGCTGTTTTCCCACCTTTCCTGACTGATGTGCGGTTTCACCTCCAGACAGGTATGACAGCAATCTTCTCAAAGTTCCCTTAGAAAGATTGGCACCAGGGGTTGGACAGACCTGGAGACTGGAATGTGCCCAGTCGTCTCTGAGCTCAGGTCTCACGTGGCCTTTGGAGAGCCAAGGGCTTCCTCCCACAGTGGCCCAGGCTGTGCCCACCCAGCCTGCAGGCTCTGATCGTGATGCCCCGATGCCCACCCACCAGGCCTGCAGGCTGATGGCGATGCCCTGATGGCCGTCCAACAGGCCCGCAGGCTCTGATCGCGATGCCCTGACGCCCTCCCACCAGGCCTGCAGGCTGATCGCGATGCCCTGACGGCCGCCCACCAGGCCCACAGGCTCTGATCGCGATGCCCCAACGCCCACCCACCAGGCCTGCAGATTCTGATCACGATGCCCTGATGCCCTCCCACCAGGCCCGTAGGCTCTGATCACGATGCCCTGACGCCCACCCACCAGGCCTGCAGGCTCTGATTGCCATGCCCTGATGCCCACCCACCCAGCCTGCAGGCTGATCGCGATGCCCCAACGCCCGCCCACCAGGCCCGCAGGCTCTGATCGCGATGCCCCGACGCCCGCCCGCCCAGCCTGCAGGCTCTGATCACGATGCCTGCCCACCTGGCCTGCAGGCTCTCAATTGCGATGCTCTTCTCTCTCTCCATCTTGCACAAGAGCTCCTTTTGCCTCCGAGACTCTGCCAGGACCATCTCACAGGCCCTCAGCTCCTGTTCCTTCAGTTGCTCCTCCAGGGCGTTGGCTCTTATGAGAACAGGGGAGGACATGAGTGGCTCACAGGCTGCTGTGGCCATGGTACACCAGGACCGCGACAGGGCCTACCCTGCCTAAGCAGGGAGCACACCCCTGCCCTGACGAGGGCTCCCCGGGTCCACTCTGGTCACCTCACAGTGCAGACAGGGTGCATGTAAGCAGGACTGCAGGAAAAGGGGCATGCCCCCAGGGGCCCTGAGACCCGGCCCTTCCTAGACCACCATGACCATGACCACCTGCAAGAGATAGGGAGTGATCACCCAAGGGGACTACTGGCCCTGCCCAGGGGTGTGGCAAAGCCCAGACCTCAGCCTGTCTATGCTCGGATCTGCTCACCTCCGGGTGCCTCATGGGCAACCGTGAGCACGCGGCCAAAGACCACCAGACACCACAGGAGGCCTTACCGCAAAGTGGCCAAAGCGGCTTCACCCTGACCCTGCTCCAGGTGGTCTGGAGCACTGAGGCGAATCACGACACCTCTGCAAGCCTGGCACTGCAAATGGTGTGGAGTGAGGGCCATGGCCTGTTGCCTGCGCGGCCCGGGCACCCGCTGTGTCCTTCCACCACAGCCCTGGCACCGAGGACAGGTGCGGTCCTGGCGCTGCACACGAGACCGGCTCTGCTGTGGGTGCGGAAATTCACGGAGAAACGCGAATGGAAGTGGAGACGTGGGAATCAGCAATTTTGCACAGGAAGCCTTGGGAGGTGCTGTTGATTGTACTCTGCCTGAAGTTGGAACCAAACGGAACCAACGAGGAGTTCGGTGCTCTGCAAAGTGCGAGAGCGGCTGGCGAGCTCACCCTCCTGTCAGGAGGACAGCGTTTGCAGGAGATCCAGGACTTGTCAACAAATCTTGCTATGAAGATGGTTGGCTGACACTGAGTAACCCTTCAGAACTAGGTGGACTAAGGGGTGAAGAAGCCGATGAAAAATACGACAGTGTACTGAGTGAAAGTAGAACTTTAAATAAAGTACTGAAGGCAACTTAATCCAGGACAGTTGTAAATCAGTGGTTGAGAGGAGACTTAAAACTGCAGCTTTCAGCAAGACCCGTGGAAAGAGAAAGTGCCCTGAACACCACTGCCGGAGAGAAACTCCTTTGTACTTTCTAGGGATCTTATTCTTAATACACAGAAAATGCATCTTTCTCATCATATTCTGTGATTATTAGTTTAGGCTCAAGTATTCGGAATTCATGAAATTATCTGTGATAAAAACTAGTTATAAAAATGATGCAATTAGTGGGAACCAGCAGTTAGCGTAATGGCTATGTCGCTGGACTCCCACGTAGTCGACCGCGGTTCGCGTCCCGGACCCGGTGACTTAAAACTCACGCCGGGCGCGTGTGCGTGCATGCCCAAGATCCCGAGAGGAGAATGGAGGAGAAGGGATTGCAGCGTGACCATCCCCCCTGGGGGGTGATTTCTCGCTTTCTGTCTCTATGTCT
>NW_006159653.1:522455-535569 GCF_000334495.1 Tupaia belangeri chinensis | reverse complement strand
AAGGGTAAAACATCACCCCCAACCATTGCAATAAAGCCAATTAGTGATCTTGTAGGAATGTGGTTCCCTAAGAAGAGGGCGGGAAGTTTGAGACTCCCCCACTTGTCTGTCTAAGCCAAAATTAACATATGTTAGGTCAAAATAGTATAAACCACAGTAGCATCAGTAGCATATGAAAACTAAGTTTAAGGCTAGTTTTACGTACATACCCTTGTTAAAGCTACAGGTCAAAGTTAGCTCGTGCTAGGCAAAGTCAGCACATGTACCCAGAGATAAAACAAAAGAACTCACTAATTGACAGACTCAGCAAATAAAACAAAAACCCATGGTTTTTCTAAGAAAGGAAAAGCCTGACTGGCGACTGACAGGATGAACAAACCTGAGGGCTCCAGAGAAAGATTAACCACCTTAGCTGGGAGCTGTTATCTAAAGCAACAGGTAGCTTTCACCTACAAAGAGTTTCTCATCTATGTGCTGTTGACTATGAAAAACTGCTAATACAACATCCTGTGTTGTCTCCTGAGCTACAAGATCATCTTCCTTTCCCATATAAGATCATAGACTCACTTTCTACTGTTGTTAACGTATGGATAGTCCATATATTAACTGTGTCTTTATTTAACAAGACAAGATCTCTATCTAGGTCTTTGCAACCAGCAATGTTATCGCCCTGGCCTGGGACTGAAGCTATCAAACATCCTGCAAGCCCCCTCTTCAAAAGACCCTGTCCGGTAATCAAGACTGAAGAAAATGCGCCCGACAAATAGACTCCTTCGTTCTGAGAACTGTGTTTGGCTTCACCTGTTCAAACAAGACAGATGTCATGTTTTATGATCATTGTTCCTGTGCTTTGAATTCTCTGTTTCGTAGAGTAAATCTTTTATTTCCCACTCAACCCTCCTACTCCTGTAAGATCCCTCAATAAATACGTGTGCTTAGTAGCCGCCAGCGCTGCAGCCTGGAGTTCTGCTCTGGCTGTGGCCGGCTGAGAACATGCTGAAAGGCATTGAGGTCTTAGTCTAATTTTTGTTTCTGTTCACCTTCGCCACCTCCGTCGAGATAACCCACCCACGCCGAGGCTAGTCCCCGGCAAACTAGTTATAAAAATGATGCAATTAATGATAATGCTGTTACCCTAAGTCTTATATCACACTGTATCTTGCTTATAACTGTCCCTGGATGTGGATCAGAATACTCGTTTTCTCTCCACTGGAAATAACTGGGGGTTGAGAAAAGCTTCTGTTAGTTGAATCGTGTTGAAGAACAGTACGATTTTAGTTTTGCAATGCACTGCATTTACTAGTTTATACATTTACTAGTTTGTACTAGTTTATACAGTTGAAGCAACAGCTTTACAGCAAAATAAATAATAAAATATTCAATTTCTTCATTTTTTTTAAAAAGTGGCCAAAGCAAGCAAGAAGGGAACACTGAGGAAACACACAGAAGACAGTAGGGAGGCACCCACAGACGCGGGCAGCACCAATGGGCTGGACACTGCCATCTTGGGAGCTTAAAGCCGGTAGGCCCAGGGATAGTAGGTGATACGGTGGTTAAGGTGCTGGACTCCCACATGGCCGACCCCGATTCAAGTCCTAGATCCAGAGGCTTGAAACTCATGCTGGGTGCATGTGTGTGTGCCCAGAATAAAGGGGTCATGGTGTGGACATTCCCGGGGGTGATCTCTCACTTTCCTTTTCTGTCTCTCTCCTCTCTGCTGAGTGCACACACCCTATGGTACAAGCCTTAAAAAGGGTCAGCAGGTCCCCTATTTCACTAACAGACGTTAATACAGGTGAGGAAAGGAAGAGACTGCATCGAGAAATAATTCTAGAGACCTTCCAAAAGCTGAATAACTCGAATGACTGAAAACCAGAGAGCAGTGAAAGGGCACCCTAGAATCCTGGAGACAAGGCAGCCCAGACTGCCGGGTGGGCAGCACCAGACCAGGGCGCACTGGAGTACACTTTCAGATTCCCAGGGAGTACAATTTCAGACCCAGAGTTTCATACCCAGCTAAACTATCGACTGGGAGCTGGAACAGGGCAGGGACAAACACAGTTTCAGACATGCATATCTGAAAATACTTGGCTCCTAAACTCCCTTTTCTGGGCATCTATGAGGGGATAACCTGAAAAATGAGTAGGCAAGAAAACATGGGATCTGGAAAATAAGGAACCAATGACAGGAGAAAGCAGGCACTCCTGAGGTGATGTCTGAGAGAAGGCGGCCGTGTAGAAGGCCAGGCATCAGCCAGCTCAGTGCGGGGTGAATGGCACTTCACCGTGCCAGGAACCGAGAACTGGCGGCATGAGACAATGCTCAGGAGAGCTAACGTGACACCAGGCAGACACCCATGGGGACTGCAGTCGACTGAGGTATGCAACAGTGTGCGCCTGGTGCTAAGCTATGGTTCGAGGGTCCCCTGCGGAATGCATGCTAAAATTCTGAGCCACTATGACAGTGCTGAGAGGCAGAACATCCAGGCCTGAGGGCTCAGCATGGACAGGCACCATTGCTGTGAGGTGGGCTCCGGTCGAAGGTGCACTCGGCCGTCCAGTCTTGGCGGCTCATTCACCTCCCTGCCTCCCCACAGGACAGTGCGGCAAGGCCCTCGCCATATGGTGGCCCCACGCTCTTGGCCTTGTAAGCCTTCAGAACAGTGAGTCAATGACAAGTGTGGCTCAGGAGCACCTGGTCACGATGGAGCTGCCACTGCTGTCTCATGGGAGTGCATGGGCCTCTGCCCAGGGCTGTTCTGAGCACTCCGACCTCACCTGCTCAAGGGCAGAAATTGGTTTCTCAGGCCCTTTCCTGAGGTTACGCACTCATGGAAGACCAGGAGGTGGTCTGGGCAGCGGGTCAGAACAGAGGTTCAGAAGAGCATTCCGTGGACTCCACAGTATCTCCGGGCCTCCTGATGTCTCTGCCCAAAGACTGTCCCCACAACTGCCAGCTCCGTCCCCTGGGTCCAGCCCCCCATTCTGGAGGAGCCAGAACATGCTGGGGGAGAGGCCCCTGGCCACTCCTGTGAGATGGGGACAGTGCACAGCAGAGGACACAATGCAGCTGCACGTGCAGCCCCACTGCCTCGCACCCCCCTCTACCCTGGCTGGGCTTCGGTCGCGTGTCCTGTTTCGAACTTGGCGGATCTCCTCTCATTTCACTTTTCTGCCACTTAGCCGCTGCCAGGACCTGTCATCAAAGCCTCTGCATGGACACCTCACCCTCCCTCCCCAGCTCCACCTGCAGTCAGAAATCTGCCCCAGAGGCTCTGAGCATGGACACCCCAGGGAGGAAAAGTTGACCCGTGGTTCTGACCCGCATCTGCCTGACAGCCATGGTGCTGAGCACGTGCTGCAGTCAGCTGTGAGCAGCCCTCCTCGGTGCTGCTGTTTCCCTTGTCAAGAGGTGAGGCAGCACCTCCCTCAGGCCCACCTTCGCCCACAGGTGCTGCCAGGAGCGCTGGCACCCCATCCCCCAGCGCAGCACTGGAGAAACGGGCTGCTCCAGCTCCCAGCAGTGGCGCCTGTGTGGCCTCACCTGTGCACGAGCTGCAGGTTCTCCTGTCGCAGCCGGCCATGCTGCTCCCCCGTGGCCGCAGTGCCCTTCTCCAGCTCTAATACCCGCTGCTCCAGGAAGACAACCTTGAGGAGGAGGCAACGGCCTCAGAGCCAAGCAGGAGGACCTGCCCCCGGGGTGCCTGGCAGGGTGGTGTCAAGAGGCTCCTCTCGTTTGTTCAGACCTCCCCACAGGGCGTGTGCTCTCCAAGATGGACAGTGAGAGGAAGGTGAGGAATCACTCCTGGACCATGGCCACGCCACAATCACTTCTTCTCCCGTGAGAAGGGAGGCCACCAGCAGCCTCTTTCCGTTTTTTAACTGCCAGAGTGTGCTTGTGCTGTCCTGAGAGGGAGGAGAGGGCAGAGGAAGGCCTCCCAGCAGGGCCTGGTCACACTGCAACCCCTTCTCCATGTCTCCATCCTGCTAGGATTTGGGGAACGCACACATGTGCCTGATATGCTCTTCAAGCTGCTGGGGCCTGGACACAAACCATGGTGGGCCACGTGGGCTCTGGCTTCCCTGGCCACCAGGCCACAGGCCAGCCTGAGCGGGAATTTCCTTAAGAGGGAATCAGACCCCTCCGTGGCTGGAGCTGGGTCCGTCACTCTTGGAGATGCCCCAAGGGCACTGAGGTCGGCCCACAGGCAGGGCACCTGCTCTGCGTGTGCAGCCCTGGGACGGTCCAGGTGCCGGGGGCTGGGGCACAGGGCCTGTCTGCCACTCTCTGCCTTGGAGGGCTCAAATTTGGTGGGGAGAAAAACCTACAGGCAGGAGGAGGGCGGAAGCAGGAGGGGAAGGAGGTGGGAGGGGGCGTGCCGCACGGCCGGCCAGGCGGGAGGTGGGAGCCACAGCTACACGTGCAGGCTGCTGCATAGCATGTGGGGGTGGCGAGGGGCGGGGGCCAAGCTGGTCCTTAGCATCGGGGTGCTGGCTCCCCCCACTGCCACCACGGGTTGAGTGCCCTCATCCCAGTCCTGGTGAATCGCACCTGGGGCGTACCACGAGGCTTCTACCCTGGCACATGCAGGAGTCAAGGTGCATCCGCGGCCCCTGCCCCTGGGCTCCCAGCACAGCAGGGAAGGGCGTGCCAGCTGGGTTCCTGCTGCCCGCTGTGCACCCTGCCTTCATCCAAGCAGGACAGGTGCCCTGGCCCCGGCCAACCATCTCGAGCCCTTTTGCCCACCTGGCACTGGGGCCCACCTTGTCAGCAATGTCCTCCTCGGGACTGTCCACGGGCTCCGGAGCAGGCTCCTCCAGGGCCTCCATGGTCAGGGCCCCCGACTGGTGCAAGAACCTGTGAAAAAGGAACAAGACCGGGAAGACGGGGGGGAACCAAAGGGCAAGCTCCTTGGCCGCCAGCATGCCCAAGTCCACCTGGAAAGCAGGCAGCAGCCCAGACACGGGGTCTCCTCCCGTCAAAGCACTGAGCAAGGGGCTTCTGGGACGGCCAGTCACTTTACCAAGAGCCCAGCCGGGCAGTCACGCTGTGGCCTGAGTCCACCCAGTGCTCTTTGGAGCCCGACAGCCTCGCTACACCAGCAAGTGGGGCCAGGTACTTTGTACTCAGGTGCAATAAAGCACCCACACCCTGCCCTGGACCGGGGAGCGACCGCCTCCACCGGAGCCCTAGGAAACGCCAGCAAGGCCTCGACCTCTGCCCGTGTCGTCCACACTGACCGCTGGCTTTGAAATGCACTTCCAGTGGCTTAACAGCCAGGGTCTTGGGTCTCAGGAGGTCCCACTTGGAGGGTCACTGGGGGCCTGCTTGGTGGAGCTGAGGGAGGGGCATGGGCATGAGTGTCCTCTGCACACCAACCTTGGTGCACACGGGCCCACAGTCACGCAGGCTATGTAGGTGCTGCTTGGCTGGGACATGGCAATGCCTGACCCTCCGTGCTCACAGGTCCACGGGAGTCTCTAGCCTACACGGCAGCCTCGGGCAGAGCCATTCCTGGGCTGGCAGTGCCTCACCAAGTGTCCAGCGCACACGCACTCAGACTGACCACGTGAGCCCTGCCTCAGCCGGAGGGTACGACCCTCCACAGCATTAACAGGCATGCCAAGTAGTCACAGTCCGGTCCCATTCGGCCCATGAACCGCAGTCCCGAGCACCACGGTCTGACGCCCGGAGCTGTGTGACCTCAGAGGCACTTGCCCTCTCTGAGCCTTCGCCTGTAGGGCGGGATCTGCAGGTAATCAGGAGGGTGACCCGAAGTGCTGTGCCAGAGCTTTGCTGAAGACAGGTGGGGTGAGCGCCTGACTGCGTGCCTGCAGAAGCCACGGCGTCCCCCGTGTGGTCAACTCTTGGCACCGGCAGCTTGTCCCCTTCACCAGACATTCTGAGGCGCAGTCTGTGACGCCATGGGGCTGTCCTGAGCAAGTGCCGAGCCGGACACCGCGACTCGGAGCTGTGTATCTCAACCCCCACCCCTGCTCAGGAGACCCCCCAGGAGACGGCTGAGGGTGAAGCCTGCTCCACCCAAAAGGAGACAGGTGAAGTTGCCGGGCCCTCGCAGCTCCCGCTGTGGCCCCGAGGTGTTCTCCCATCCTGGATGGGGCCAGCCTGACCAGGGACCACGGATCCTTGCACTCACAGCCCACGACAAGGCACTTCCACCCTCACGGTGACAAGATGAGGCCTCAGAGAAGGGCCATCGTGGGGAACTGCAAAGCCACCAATCGAAGCCACACACACGCGTGAAGGACTGGGGGTCACGAACACAGAAGCACGACCATTATTTTGTGTTTCCTTAGAATTCTGGTGGCAAAAGGGAAGTGGACTACCAACTGCAGCTGCTTACACACCCACACGTTTCCCAACTTCCGCACACACCTACGGGCCAGGCTGTTATAACAACAGGTACCTATGCGGAAATTAACCCCGAGTGTATTTCAAAGGGCCGAGCTGACCCCAGCCCCGGGGTCTGCCCATGCCCAGGTGAGGGCTGCAAGATGGGTCCTGGCTTGGCCTGCCTTCCTCCAGCTTTGCCACATGTGGTCCTTCTCGGGGAAAAGACAAGGAGGCCGAGAAGGCTGAGGGGACTGTGATGAACTCGTCGGTGGGAGCACCAGGGACCCAGAAACGGAGAGCGAGAAAACGAGGGGGCGAGGATGGTGGCCTGGCTTCCTCTTGGCCCGAGTCCTTCCACCGAGAAGGAATGGGAAACACAGACGCAGTCCCTAAGTTGAACTGTGGAGCCGGAGACAGTGCTGGGGCAGTCGGCCAGGCCTGGCCTCCAGGGTGGGAGGCCGAGGGGCACAGCCAATCCACAGCAGCTCCTTCTGAGAACCCAGGAGGACTGCAACTGAGGGCAGGAAGCAGACAGGACAGACGGAGGCTGTGCAGGGTGACGGCCTCTGGGAACCCGGCCGAGGGGCAGGAGCATGGGCTGTAAGCAGGAGTGGGCTGCCGTGCACACTTCAGCATGGCGCCACTCACACGGCCAGCTACGGGGCACGTCCCACCGAGGCTGCGCAAGACACCATCTGCATGTGCCTGCCTGGAGCCCGCCGGGACGGAGAAATGAAGGGGCTGCCTGCGTGCCCACACTCTGCTGGAGGACAGGCACCTCCTCTCCCTGACCCGCTCCCTCTCTCCCTCCAGCTGGTGTATGTGCCCCTTGGCAGTATTTCAAAGAACAAGCAATGGGACCACAGCGCAAGGAAGAGGGGAGGGGAGGCAGGACACTGTGGAAAAGCAGCTGGAGAGAGCCCTGAGACCAAGCACTGGTTCTGGGGGAGGCACACAGACCCTGGGCCCAGGCCACCAACAAACAAGGACTTGCACTGGCACTTCGTGCACAAGTTCTGTGTGCAAGGACAGCCTCGCGGAGCCAGCGCAGAAGTGACGTGGTGCTCCATGAGGCTGGCTCCACACGGGGAGGGCTGGGTCTGTGTCCTGGGGCCCCTGACACGCTGGGCACACGTGCTCACGGCCTGGGCTGGCTGAGACAGGGCGAGCTGCTGCATGAAGGCCCTACAGGGCCTGGCTCTCCCCTCTATGACACAGAGGACATGATTGTTCCTTCTAGAGATTTCTGCTGCAGGGCACGTGCGCTCACTGGAGAGACAGAGAGTGGGAACTCACCCCCCCAGAGGGATGGCCAGTCCCTTCTCCAGTCTCGAGATCTTGGGAACATACACACGCCTGGCATTGAGTGTTAAGCCACTAGGTTCGGGACTCGAACGAGAGCCAGCTCTGTGGGAGTCCAGCGGGGACCATTAATTACACTGTCTGCTGGGGTGTGACCTCGGAGGCACCTGCCCTCCCTGAGCCTGTTTCTAGGACGGGAAACAGAGGAGCAAGCCGAGGCACTGTCTGCAGCTTCGTGGACACAGCACGGAATGGGAGTCCCACGGGGGCACCGCAGACAGTGCCCAGGGTGAGAAGCACCTTCGAGACTCGAGGGGAAGCACAGCAATTTGAAGCCCACGGCACCTGCACAAGTGGAAGGGCTGTGACAGTCTCGGCATGCACCTGCTCGGCACCCCCTCCCAAGAAGCTCCAGAGACGTGCTAGGCCAGAGTGGAGCCAGAACACGCAGGAAGACACAAGGCCAGGGTCCCGATTTGGGCCTGAAACACCGACCATAGGTAGAGGGTGCTCAGGGCTGGCTGGAGGCCTGGAGGACGCCCCGTGCAGGGAGCAGAGGTACTCGAGGAAAGGCTGCAGAACAAGCCGGAGGAGCCTTGAGGCCCCACAAGAGGGCCTGCATGAGGGCAGAGCGGTCCCCGATGCAGCGGGCACGCCGTGCAGACCATCGCTGCATCCAGCTGCCACGGCCATCTCAGGAAGGGACAACGTGGCCCGCTGGGGAGGGAGGTGCTGCCAGCACCTTCCCCAGCAGGGCCATGGAAGACAGGACGGAGAAGAGGACAGGAGGTCTTCAGAGACTGTAGACCCACCTTCACCATCCTCTTACCTCGGGCTTGGCAGGAGGCCGCTCAGATGGCTGGGAGCTGGCCCCTCGCTGGGTCTTTGGACCTTGGGCACCTACAGCAGACGTGTGGGGGTGGTGGCCCCTCCAGACCTTGCGCTGAACCCAAGATAACCAGAAAGGGCCAGGAGCCTCCACACACACACCCTGGCCACGGTCCAGGCCCGGGTCCCCAGCTCGGAAGTCCTGTTGCAGCCTGTCCCCGCGAGTCACTCTCCATCCCAACCGTGAAGGTGACTGGTTAGCAGCGACTGTGGCCGCTGTGTCCAGCAGCAGCGAGGGCACCTACCTTGCCACCTTCCTGCTGGACAGCCGTTTTGCAGGACTGCAAAAAACAAAACAGGACAATGGTGTCAGAGACAGAGAAGAACGGGAGGGGACAGGAAGCTCGGGCTGGAGAGAGGTGGGCGCGTCCTTGTGGTGATGGGCATGCAGCACTGTCCTGAGCAAGACCCATGCACAGACAGCCTGCCAAGTGCACGCTCCAGGACACAGGCCAGGCTCGTCCAGGCGTGTGATTCCGTCCCCAGAGAAATTTCCCGATGAAGCCACACCCAGGCCAACCCCAGCACTTGCACCTTGGTTCTGAACATGAAGGACGCCTAATGCACGGCCATGAGTCCTGGGTCCACCTGTCACATGAGTGCTGCTGGGTCAGAGTTGGCACTGACACCCCACCCACCTACCCACGCCGGACGGGGCGATCTGGGAACCTCCCTGCTGCCACGTCGCTCTCTGCGCAGCTGCCGGGACCAGGTCACTCTCTGGCTCTCACCTCTGACGCCGACAGTCTGTCCCTGCAGCTCTCTGACAGACTGCCAGCCCTGACCTGCGAGGAGGCACAGCTCTTCCTGCAGGCATGGCTTGTGTGGCTCTCTTTTTGGTGGAGTTCTGCATAGGCGCACGCACTCGCCAGAGAGACAGAGAGAAAGTGCGAGATCATCCCCGAGAGGATGGCCACGCCGCAGCCCCTTCTCCCCTCTCCTCTGGGGATCTTGGGTACGCACCTGCTCCTAGTGTGAGTTTCACAACTCCGAGTTGGGGACTGGAACTGCAGTTGGCCCTGTGGCCCTGTGGGAGTCCAGTGTGTCGGCCACCATGCCACCTGCTGGCCCCACCTGTTTTCTTTCTAGGACCAGATGGGACATGGTCTGGGAGCGACGCTGGCCATGCCAGTGACCCCCCCGGGTGCCACCTTCACTGCTCTGAGGACGGTCCCTGAGTGTGCTGCACTGTCGGCAGGGAGCACCAGACGGTGATGCCCCGAAGAGCGTTTGGGGCTCTGACGAGCTCCTCTGGGGGCCTCACAGGACCCTAGTCCATTGGCACGCACACACACACGCACAACACGCCGTGAGGTCTGGAGCTACAATTGTGGCTGACTGCATGGGAGTCCGGTGATGGGGCCATTATGCCCTCTGCTGGCCCCTTGCTGTCTAGTCCTAACCAAAGCTAATTTCATCCCAAGGTCACCAAGACGCCCTGGAACTCCCAGCCTCTCAGGGATGACTGGCAGTCCCAGGAAAGGCTCACAACCAACAAACCTTGGGGTCACTACAGGTCAGACTACAGGAGCTCCAAGGGGCTGGACGGAGTTGTACCTCCCTGGGCAGGCGGCACGTCCGGCAGGTCCTCGCCACAAAGCTCACCCTGTGGCCATCCCACCAAACCCCAGAGGCCAGGGCCAGTCTACAGCCTGGGGGCTGTGGGAGCTGGCCACATGGCTGGCAGCGGTGTGCCTGTGTGCCCAGAATCCTGAAGGAAGGAGGACACTGAAGGGACTGCAGCCTAACCACACGCCTGGGGGTGCTTTTTCCCTGTCTCTCTCCGGCCTTTAAAAAAGGAGAGGATGGGACCAGCAGTTAGCGTAATGGCTATGTCGCTGAACTCCCATGTAGTTGACCGCAGTTCGAGTCCCGGACCCGGCGGCTTAAACTCACGCCGGGCACGTGTGCATGTGTACCCAAGATCCCGAGAGGAGAATGGAGGAGAAGGGATTGTGGCATGGCCATCCCCCTGGGGGGTGATTTCTCACTTTCTGTCTCTCTCTGTCTGTCTGGCGAGCACACGCGCCCTATAGCGAACACCTCTCCAGAAAAAACAAAAAGAAGAGGAACTGAGCTGCAGGGGGTTACAGGTGCTGGACTCCCACATGGCCAACTGGCAGCTTGCTTTCTCACTTTCCTGCTCTCTCTGATCAAACTGGAAAATAGTAATAATAATGATAATAATAAAGTTAAATAAAATAATCCAAGTAAAAAAAAGAAAGAGAGGGACCAGCAGATGGCATAATGGTTATACCGCTGGACTCCCACATAGTCAGCTGGAGTTCAAGTCTCAGACCCAGCAGCTTAAAACTCACACTGGGTGTGTATGTGTGCATGCCCAAGATCCCAGGGGAGAACGGAGACGGGACTGCAGTGTGGCCATCCTCCCGGGGGTGTGTGTGTGATTTCTCTGTCTCTTTGTCTCTCTAGCGAGAACACACACCTGATAGTAGTAATCTCTCTTAGAAAGGAAGGAGACTTAGGGCCAGCAAGGGTGAGGTGGCTGGGTCCTGCAAGGCTGAGGAGCAGTTCGAGTTCCGGACCCAGTGGCTTGGAAACATATCAGACACCTGTAAGTGCACGCCCCAACTCCCCAGATGAGAAGGGAGGAGGGCGTTGTGGCACGGCCACTGCCCGGGGTGACGTGCACTCCCCGTCTCCCTCTGGCAAGCTCATGTGCCCTACAGCAAAACTGGAAAAGAAAAGGGAAAACAAAAGAACGCCAAGAGTCTGGTGAGATGCACTCCCTGTGCCGAGTGTCTGGGGCCCTGCTGGACAGCTGTGGGCCCTGTGATGCCAGCTGAGGGGTGCCAGTGCACTGTGGCGGTCCTTCTCAGGGACGGGATGGCTGACTGTGGGTATGGGACCCCGGACTTGCCGACCACCCACGCAGGCCCAGCGGGCCTTGCAGAGGGGACCATGACATCTTGGGGCAGGTTCTCAGCGTGGAAAACATTCACTTCCAATCAAAAGCCGCCAGCAGGGGGCGGGGAGGTGCTGTGGCGGTTGAGGCGCTGCTTCCACATGGCCGAACGCGGCTTGCATCCCAAACCCCACAGCTGGAAAATCACACCGGGCGCATGTAAATGCCTGCCCAGAATCCCAGGAGGAGGAGGCGAGACTGAGGTGTGGCCATCCCCTCTGGGGAGTGATTCCTCTCCTTCCCTCCCTCAGTCTCTCTGGCAAGTGCACACATCCAGTGGCAAAAAGAATTTTTTTGGAGGATAAGAGTTGAGACCACACCTTTCGACAGGAGCAAACCTGCCACACCCCGCGCTCGGCTCTGCCGCTCACTCCAACAGGGGGGACCCAGGTTTCCTCAGGCCCCTGCAGGCCCCTTGAGGAGGTCTCGCCAGCGCTGCCCAGATCCCACCGGCTTCCCTAAGGTTCCTGCCCTGTCCCCACCTGTCTGGACACTCGCTGCAGGCTTTGTGTCCTGCAGTGCCACAGGAACCAAGCGAAGGGCTGGAGCAGGGCAGGGCAGGGCACAGCAGGTATGACATGGCACCAGCAGGGACGGGTGGCCTTGGCTGAAGCCCTGAGGAGCAGGGGCAGGGGCAGATGTAGAAAGGCTCCTTGGGACAGGCCTGTGGACATGCCGGAACTCTCCAGAGGGTCCATCTCTCTGCTGCCTCATGTGAGCCCTGCAGCCAGTCTGCGGCCGTCTCCAGGAGGCTGCCCAGGTTGCCCTGCACGTCATCACCTCCACCGGCCAGGCCACTGTCCTAGGCAGTACTAGGGGCCACCTGGGCCCCGTTCATCTACTCACTCCACCGAGATGCCCAGTGGGCACGGCTGGGCAAGTGAGCAGCCCCGAAATGCCCTCTAGCTGGAACCTCAGATGCTGGGAGGGGCTGGGCTGGGGTGGAGGGAGCGGAGGTCGAGTGGTGCAGGTGCAGGAGGCGGCAGGCTGGGGCGGCAGGGCCCGCTGTTACACGTGAGCAGGGGTCTGGCTGTGCCCGGCACGCTGAGGGCCACCCAACGCATGTGGTCCTTGCTTAGCACCCCAAGAACGGTCCGTGCATCTGCTCAGAGGCCTGAGGGCCGCCCAGCACCCACGCACACGCATGCAGACAGCAGGCCTTGGGTTGGTGGGGCCTGAGAGCACGCCAGCTCACCACAGGCGCACCACACATTACCTATTCATCTCAAGGTCGCTCAGGCGAGCAGAAAGGTCTTCGAGGCGGCTGATCTGTCTGTGGCACTGGCTACAGTGGAACTCGGAAGCCTCGTCGGAGAGGAGGCCATGCAGCCTGGCAGCCAGTGGGTCGGAGCTAGAGAAGGAGCGGCAGGGCAAGACGGCGCGGCCCCCCGGGCGGGACGGAACAGTCTGCTCTAGCTCTGACTGGGCTGTGACCCAGGGCACCCTGGGGCTCCTCAAAGACTATGTACAGGGAACCAGCAGTTAGCGTAATGGCTATGTCGCTGGACTCCCACGTAGTCGACCGCGGTTCGTGTCCCGGACCCGGTGGCTTAAAACTCACGCCAGGCGCGTGTGCGTGCGTGCCCAAGATCCCGAGAGGAGAATGGAGGAGAAGGGATTGCGGCGTGACCATCCCCCCTGGGG
>NW_006159653.1:515247-522411 GCF_000334495.1 Tupaia belangeri chinensis | reverse complement strand
CCCCCAAGGTGAAAATCCTTAAAAAAAAAAAAAAAAAAAGACTATGTACACAGCTGCAGCAGCAGAGGGCACTGCAGGAACCCGCCCGCCCTGGGCAGGTGCACAGCAGAGGCATGGCCCGGCCTCAGGGAACAAAGCCACCCAGGAGGAGGTGAGCGCCAGCACCCCGTGACAGGAAGGCCACCCACAGGTGTGCGATTCTTTCTCTCCCTCTGTCTGTCTTGTGGAAAGTGCGTGCACCCTATAGCAAAAATCTCTGAAAAAAACATAGTATTTGGTTGGAGCAGCAGGTGGTGGGATAACTCCCACGTAGTCAAATGTGGCTCTCCTGAGCTGCAGCTGCTGCTGTGCCCCAGCAGTGCAGACGCCTAAGACTCAGCATCAGAGCGGCGTGGCTCAGTGCAGCACGGCAGCCAAGGCGTGCTCCACAGGCAGGACTGCAAGGGAAACCGAGGTTCGAGCCTCGGTCCAGCCTTACAGCGGGGCTGTGGTGTGTAATCCGGTGCCTCAGGGAGTGTGAGCAGTGTGGTGACACCATCTTCAAAAAAGCCAGGCACGGGGGCCAGCAGGTGGCAGAGCAGCCTAGGTGCTGACTGTGGTTCAAGACCTGGACCCGGCAACTTGAAACTCATGCCAGGCATGTGTGTGCCTAAGGTCCAGAGAGGGACAGGAGAAGGGGCTGCAGTATAGACGTCCCCAGGTATGACTTCTCGCTTTCTGTCTCTCTGGCGAGTACATACATCCTATAGCAAATCTCTCAAAAACAAAACAAAACAAAACACAGACTTGCATTAAAACTCCAAGTTCTTGTGCCAGCAGGCGGCATTTTGGTCAAGGCAGCTGGACCCTATGTGGCTGACTGCAGTTTGAGTTACAGACTCAGCGGCTTGAAAATCATGCTGGGCACATATGTGTGCATGGCCAAGCCCTAGGAGGAAAATACAGAAGGGACTGCAGTGTGGCCATCTCCCCAGGGGTGATTTCCGACTCTGTCTCTGGTGAGCACATGTGCCCTGTACTAAACTCTGAAACTGAATTCTGGTGGCATGATGGTCGCAGACTGGACTACAAGGCTGGAAGCCGCACAGCCAGCTGCGGGTTGAGCTCCCCAGCATGGACGGGAAACCCCAGTGCACCGGGTCGACCCGGATGCTGAGAGCCACGTCGGGGAGTGCCCCTCTCACTCACGAACGCCACAGCAAACCACGGGACGCAGACCCAGCACTCCGACTCCCGCAGTGCTAGCTCCCCGCCGTGACTCTGTGCCCAAGGGCTCAGGGCGTGGGCGGGAGCCCGCTCCTGAGGGTGGGGGTGAGACGGTGGCCTGTCCCAGGGCAGCAGGGCCCACGAGGCATGGAGCGCAGGACGTGCGTTTGGCTGTACTGGGGGACGTGGGAAGGGCGCGCTGCTGCCTCTGCGGGACAGCCTGTGCGGTCTCACACACGCAGTCCATGGGGATGACAGCCTCAGGAGGTCACATGATGAAGGGGGGCCCTGCCTGCAAACGGGCGGGCTGAGCTCACTAGACGGCTGTCCTGGCACTGCCCTCCCCCAGGTCTTCGGGCCTCGGAAACGACCAGGGATAGGGAGACTCACACGGCTGCTGTTCACAGAACTCTGCCTCCACCTCCACCTGGCACAGACGGCCATTCTGAGAGCCCAGGACAGAGGGCACGGACTCTCCAGTCGGCCAGGGGCCCTGAGGAGGCAGGCGTGTCCCTCTGCTGGCCAAGCACCAACCAGGGCTGGCAGGCTCGGGCCCCGCCCGCTCAGGCCGTGCACTTGACTCCGAGCACAAGGCTGAGAGCTGGGCAGGTCAACTCCCGAGCCCATAAGGCACGGCCGAGTTCAGCTTCCACTGGCCGGACATCGGGGAACTACAGACGGGAGTCCGAAGCCTTGCTGGTGACCAGAAAACCTTGGCGTTAGCCACACGCAGCCTGAAGCCACGGCCAGAGACCCTCAGGCCGAGTTAAGGACTGGTCGGTGCTACGTGACCCGTTTAAAGTGTGGGTGCTCTGGTCAGATAGGCAAGTGTCCTCTTACCAATTTAGGGCCCAAAGGGGACGTCCCCAGTGGGGACGAGGGGGCTGTGCCCAGTGCAGGGCCACACTACCTGGGGGTGAGGAGCGCTGGCTCCCTGCAGGCGAGCTCCCGGCTGCAGAGGCTCTCTGGCGACAGCTCTGCCTCGCTGCCCTCACCGTAGTCCTCAAAGTGCTCCTCGCCACCGATCACCGTGACCACAGACTGGCCTCGCGGGTGGGACCTGCAAAGGCAAAACAGAATGCACACGTTTGGCTCAAGGCCACAGCAACCCAGGCCGACAGCATGGACGGTGCTTCCCAGGGGGCCACAGCAGGCCACACCAGGGTCTGGGGAGGAGCTTGGAAAGGAAACAGGTTGGGATCAGCAGGTGGCACAGTGGCTGGGGCGCTGGACTCCCACGTGGCCAACCAGGATCTGGATCCTGGACCTGGAGGCACGAAACTCATGCTGGGCACGTGTGCGGGCGTGCCCAAAATCCCAAGAGGAGAAGAGGCTGTAGCATGGCCGTCCCCCGGGGTGATTTCTCACTTCGCCTCTCCCTCTCTCCAGCCAGTGCATGCTCCCTGTGGTTTTTTTTTTTTTCTTTTTTCTTTTTGAGAGGTTTTTGCTGTAGGGCGCGTGCGCTCGCCAGAAAGACAGAGACAGACAGAGAGATAGAAAGCGAGAAATCACCCCCCAGGGTGGATGGTCACGTCACAATCCCTTCTCCTCCATTCTCCTCTCGGGATCCTGGGCACGCACGCACACGCGCCTGGCGTGAGTTCAAGCCACCGGGTCCGGGACTCGAACTGCGGTCAACTACGTAGGAGTCCAGCGACATAGCCATTACGCTAACTGCTGGTCCCATTCCCTGTGGGTTCTAACGGAGAAAGTGTGCAGTAGAACAAGCCAGCTGGACTTGGTGCTGATGGTCCCAGCTCTGTCTGCCACACCCAAACAGCATGGTCGGGAGCAGCCGCACATGTGCCTTCGCTCTGCTGGGCCTGGCGAGAGTCTGGACCTCATCGGCCGACGTAGAGTGTCCACACGGCCTGAGAGCAGGTGCTCGCCGGCCTTGGCTCCACAGCGAGCGTGCTGCGCACTGTCCTGTCTTCATGGCAGGCTGGGCAGTTGGGTACGTGAGCACGCATGGTGGGCAGAGGATGGTTCAGGGGGCGGGCTCCAGCCGCAGCCTTGGGCCGGGGGAATGGGGTACACGGGTCTTCCTGTTTTGTGTGGCTGTGGGCCTCTCAGCATGGCCTTCTTGGCCTTCAAAGCCTTTGCTTTAGCTTTGGGAAGGGCAGGACCTTCCTTCATTTTCGGTGTCATCTTGGTGAAAAGGGGACCCTGTGGACTTTTTTTTAGCAAAAATCTCTAAAAGAAAAGAAAAACAGGCAAAACTGATCTCAAACAAAAGACTTCACACATTCAAAACTATCGTCCTTCAAAACCTGGTCTTCCTCCCCTCCTGCGTGTGCACACGCAGTTTCCAGATAGGGCTTCGCCTCGCCAGGTCTGGCTTCCCACGAGGAGCTGGACGGGCCTGCACCATGCGGCCTCAACTCCCAACCGCCTCCATGTCACAGCAAGCGCGCACTGCCAAGAAGGGTCTTCAGGAGTGCAGAGACACGTATTACGGATAGGTCTCAGGACTCTGGCTCACGATAGACTCGCGCCGTAATCCCACCTCCTTGTGGACGCCCTGGGGTCCTTGATAGCTCCGTCCCGTCTCAGTCTGTGCAAGCCACATGCCAGCACTCAGGCGAGGGCGAGGGCAGCACCACATCGGGGCAGCCCTGGCCAAGCCCCGTGAGGGAGCCGCTGTCCTCAAACGGCCACACACCAAGGCACTCAAGCTCCTTTTTTTCTTTTTTCTAAAGAATCACTTGGTTTAACTTTATTTATTTGTTTATTTCAATTTGACCAGAGAGGGAGAGAGAGAAAGTGAGAACAAGAAAGCAAGCCGTCAGGTCCAGGACTCAAAACCACACGGTCAGCCAAGTGGGAATCCAGCGCCTTTAACCACCACGCCACCTGCTGGCCCCATCAAGCTCCTTTCATACAGAATTGAGGAGCAGATTCCACCAGGGAAGGCGGGGCCGGGGGGGTACACCCCTGTCCCAGGGGCGGGCCCGGGGGGGACACCCCTCCACGCCCTGTCCCAGGGGCGAGCCCTGGGGGGGGACACCCCTCCACAATCTGTCCTAGGGGCGAGCCCGGGGGGGGGACCCCTCCACGCCCTGTCCCACGGGTGGGCAGGGGGCCCCAAGGCAAGGTAGGCTCTGATGCTCCAGGCCAGTGGGGACAGTTGTGATGGCAGTGCCCCACGAGCAAGCACCTGAGCTGCTCTGCAGAGAGGGGTTGAGAGAAAGAGCGAGGGGCCCCGTGGAGAAGCATGGCTGAAGACCGCACTCGGCCCCACTCACCTGCAGGGCAAGTTCCTGTCTCAGCACGGGACACACACCGCTCAGCTGAGTGACAGGACGGCCCACGTCTCAGCTACGTTTTCAGGAGAAACGAGTTTAGTGTGTCCTCAGACCCTGCGAGTGAGCCGAGGGCCCGTCCCCACTGTCCCCGCGTCCTCAGACCCTGCCAGTGAGCCGAGGGGCCGTCCCCACTGTCCCCGCGTCCTGAGGCCCTGCCCAGCCCCTGCCAGGAACCCGAGGGGCCGTCCCCACTGTCCCTGCGTCCTCAGACCCTGCGAGTGAGCCGAGGGCCCGTCCCCACTGTCCCCGCGTCCTCAGACCCTGCGAGTGAGCCGAGGGCCCGTCCCCACTGTCCCCGCGTCCTCAGACCCTGCCAGTGAGCTGAGGGGCCGTCCCCACTGTCTCCAGCTGGCTGTGGCTTACCCACGGTCGGCTTTACCACCACCCCACACACCAACAGAAAGGACAATCAACATTTTAAATAAGGCGATATACAAGAGAATTGTATTTTCTGTTTCCTAAGATCAGGTACTGGATCCCACATGGGCAACTGCAGTTCAAATCCCAGACTTGGCAGCTTGACACCCATGCAAGGCGCATGTGGGTGCATGTCTGACATCCTGAGAGGAGGGACTGCAGTTCGGCCCTCCCCCTGGGGCGACTTCTCACTTCCCTCTGCCTCTCCCAGCATGCGCACGTGTCTGGACAGACCTCAGGAAATAAGAACAGGTCAGCTGTTTATTTTATCCAGGTCTGAGAGGAACGGCCCTCAGAGAGGCAGGCCCCAGCTGGCAGCAGCTCTGCCCACCTCTGAGCAGACCTGGCAACCAGGCGGCCTCTGGAACGGACAGGCCAGCCCGCTGGAGGGCAGGGCTCCGTGCAGCCACCTCGCCTCTGCCAGCACGTCATGCAGAGGACGGGCTGACACGTTGTGTTTTCAGACACGCTGACACGCTGCCTGTGGGGACCAGCGCGACAGGCGCCACTAGGCCACAGTCAGATCCCAGACGCATGAGCTCAGCAGACCTGTGCTCGGCCAGGGCACCTAAGCCCAACACTGCTGTGGCGCCAGCCTCTGCAGTCCCCACGCCCCACGGTGTCCATCTGCTCTCTCCGACTACCCAGCTCAGCAAACTGGAAGGGTTCAGGGACCAGCAGTTAGCGTAATGGCTATGTCGCTGGACTCCCATGTAGTCGACCGTGGTTCGCGTCCCAGATCCACTGGCTTAAACTCACGCTGGGCGCGTGTGCGTGCGTGCCCAAGATCCTGAGAGAAGGGATTACAGCATGGCCATCCCCCCGGGGGTGATTTCTCGCTTTCTGTCTCATTCTGGCAAGTGCGCACGCCCTATAGCAAAAAAAGCAAACTGGAAGGGCTGAGCTTGGGGTTGCGGCAGCCCCTATGAGACAACCGTGGGCAAAAAATGCCTCAGCCCACGCGGTTTATCCCCGGGTGCCCGATCTCCCTGGAGCACGGTCCACTCGCCGTGAGCCACAGGACAGTCGTGGCTCTGAGCTCCAACCCCACAACCGGGCTGTGCCTCGTGGACCCCAAACGCCCCGCCAGCCCGCACCAGGGGGTCACATCCAGAGTCAGACTGAAGACCCGCAGATGGAGAGAGGCCTCGTGCAGGGCCAGGGACGCCTGTGTGGCGACTCCTGAGTGACGGCCAGAGGGCCTGGGACCCCCCATCAAAGGGCGCACTGTGGCGGCTTCTGAGTGACGGCCATGGGCCTGGGACCCCCATCAAAGGGCGCACTGCCCTGGCCTGTCCCAGGAGCCTTCTGGCCCTGCAGCAGCAGGCAGGCCACACAAGAGAAGCTCCAACGGGCACAGCCTCTGGTGCTGGCCCAGAGTCACCTGCGAGATGTGGTCCCACCAGCGCCAGTGCAGGGGAGCTGGGCATGCCGCCACTGCTGAGAAGAACCCCAGGCCCGATGGCTGCAAAACACCAGAGCCTCGGGAGCTTCTGCAGTGAGAGTGCGCTCGCGATGGCCCCGTCACCCCACCCCGGGGCAGACTCGCCCTGTCTACAACAGCTTCACCCTCAAAGTCCCCAATGGCCACTGATGCAGACAGGACTGAAAAGCTGCAGCACCCAGGGCTGCAGGAGGGGGCGCTCCACACTGCACAGAGCAGGGCTGGGTCTCTGAGCCTGGGACTGGGGCCAGGGGGCAGCGCGGGCAGGACTGGGGGACAGGGACTAGTGGAGTAGAGCCAGTGCCTGGAGCCACTCCAGCCAGGCACACACGTGGCTGTGGCTGCTCGCGTGTGGGCAAAGGCAGAGGCCCGGTGAGAGTCCCGGGGAGACAGAAATAAGCAAACAAAGTGAAAGACTCGGGCAGGCGTGGTGCACCCAACACCGGCCCTCCCTGATCCCCCCTCCCAAGCCCTTTGCTCCACCCAGGGTGCTCCTTAGTCATCTTCAAAGGCACAGGCTCAAGACACCTTGGGTGGGCGGGACCCAGGCAGAGGTCTGGCGAGGCGTTGTCAGGGGCCCCAAGCAGCACTGCTGCCACCCAGAGCACGAGTGCTCTTCTGCAATCTCCCTACAGCCAAGTTAAACCGCCCCTGGGCCCCAGCCCCAGCCGCCCATGGTGTGCTGCTACGGCCGACTGCCCAGTTTGAGACCTGGACCCACAGCTCGAATTACACACCAAACCCATGTGCGTGCGTGCCCAGAGTCCTCAAGGGAGGGGAGATGGAGGCCTG
>NW_006159653.1:503048-514250 GCF_000334495.1 Tupaia belangeri chinensis | reverse complement strand
CGCCACTCCAGCCAGGCACACACGTGGCTGTGGCTGCTCGCGTGTGGGCAAAGGCAGAGGCCCGGTGAGAGTCCCGGGGAGACAGAAATAAGCAAACAAAGTGAAAGACTCGGGCAGGCGTGGTGCACCCAACACCGGCCCTCCCTGATCCCCCCTCCCAAGCCCTTTGCTCCACCCAGGGTGCTCCTTAGTCATCTTCAAAGGCACAGGCTCAAGACACCTTGGGTGGGCGGGACCCAGGCAGAGGTCTGGCGAGGCGTTGTCAGGGGCCCCAAGCAGCACTGCTGCCACCCAGAGCACGAGTGCTCTTCTGCAATCTCCCTACAGCCAAGTTAAACCGCCCCTGGGCCCCAGCCCCAGCCGCCCATGGTGTGCTGCTACGGCCGACTGCCCAGTTTGAGACCTGGACCCACAGCTCGAATTACACACCAAACCCATGTGCGTGCGTGCCCAGAGTCCTCAAGGGAGGGGAGATGGAGGACTGCGGGCAACATCCCTGCAGGAGGCACGCTCGCCATCCTCTCCCGACTCCCCCACCAAGTGCACTCTCTCGGACTACGCTGTAAAACAGAACCTGGTCACCTGCTGTCTCCTGACAGGCAGCCAGCAGCGAGGGCAGGGGAGCTGCTGGGGGTAGGGCGGGGAGTCCACCAGGAAAGTGGCAGCTCCGTGGGGCCCGCGCGCCCCAGCCAACCATCAGACAGGCAATTGCGGCGGCCCCGTGGGCACAGACCTGCCTGGGAACGGCAGGAGGGGCCCCGCGGCCGTTTAGCAGGGCCCCGCGGTCGGGCTCCTCCATGGCATCCAGGCACTCGGAGGGCACAGCGGAGCCGCCTGCGCTGTCCGTGTCCCCCTCGGGCTGCAGCTCGGCGTGCACCAGGGTGCTCGTGTCCTCGTCGGTGAAGGTCTCGCATTCACTGTAGGTGCTCTCGGAGCCCACGTACGCGCTGTCTGTCACCTCGGTGACCTAGGAGAGATGAGCGGGGTTGGGCCGGGCAGGGCCAGATACTACGGCACATGGCCACACGTTCACGGGCAGCCACGCGAGGGGACGGTCCCCGCAATCTCTCTAAACAGGAACGCTGGCTTCCACAACAGAATTCAGCATTTTTACAAAATAAACCCATGTCCACTCCTTCGAGCAACTTTAAAGTCAGGCAAAGCCAACATCCCGAAGCGTGCACACGCGCCCCAGCGGTCCCACGGAGCTGGCACTCGTGCCACCAGCACGGCGACTGTGCACGAGCGATGCCCGCGGCGGCAAGACCGTGCCTTTACAGCCAACGCTGCAGGGGCCGCATGTGCATTCAGGCTACTGCTCGGAGAATCAGAGTCAAGGTCTAACCTCAAAGCAATCAACTCTCTAAAAAAAATTATTTATCTATTTATTTGTGATTTTTCAAGCCACTAAGAACAGAACAAGTACCGCGGTAGGCCCTGTGGGCATCCAGCGCCCGGATCACGCCACCTGCCGGCCAGAGCTGCCTTTCCCATGACTCTGCTCCCACTGGCGTGCTCTCGGCACCTCGCGCAGGGCCGGGGCGGACAGGAAGACCCTGCAGACTAAATGGGTAAACTGAGGACTTGGGGACCACTGACCGGGACACTTGCGAGGCACAAGTAACGGCAACCGTATTCCGGTGAAGCTACAGGGTGGAAAAAGCCAGCATTTCATACTCAAAAGACTCCGAAGTTAATGATTTACAAATAAAGGTTTTAGAGAAGTTGTCGTTCTAGCAAGAAAGGACACACTTTGTACTCTGGGCTTGGGACTCCTTGAGGAGCGGGCACCGTGTGCAGAGCCCCACCGCACCCACTGTGCCTCCCAGAAAACCGTGACGGTGGCTGTGCGGGCAGAAGCCTGGTGTGGCCAACAAGCCTGCGCCCTTGTGGGCGCACAGGCCTCGGAAGGCAGCCCTGAGTCTGTCTCTCTCTGGTCAAAATCGAATAATAATGATAAACAAAATTAAAAATAAATATTTTTAAAAACTTATAAATGTTAACACAAACTCATGTGAAACTCGAAGTGCACCCGAGGAACTTGCTGCGCACCAAGGCAGCCACTGGCTCAGGAGCCGGCCTGCGGGGACATGGACGGCGGCGTGCGCAGGGCCATGGCCACTCAGTGCGGCCCGTCCAGGCCCGGGTCCTTCTCTCCTGAACGCCCTCCTCCTCTTACCCTGGAACGCAGGCCCAGGGGCCCGTGGGCGGCCCGGGGGAGCTCCATCCGCAGAGCTCAGTGGTCCTCTCCGCCAGCAGCGGCAGCGTTGCCCCCACTGCGCCCCGTGTTGGGCTTCTGCAAAGCCTGAGTGCTCACCCCACCACAGCACTGGGCTGGGGAAGGCTCGACCCGCCCTAGACACGCGCCATTAAACCCACTGCTGGCACTGGCAGGATAGAGGGGGCAAAGGTCAGGAGATGTCCTTGCCTGTTTTGACAGACAGCTAGCAGGCAGGGCTCGAGACAGAGCAGCTTTCTTCTGGACTCTCTGACCCTCCTGATAAGAGTCTGCACAAAAGACGCATCCCTTTCTGCAGACACAGTGGCAAGGCCTGAGCCGTGCTCTCTGACTCCCCCACTTCGGTGAGCCTGGCCAGCAGAGCCCAGGGCCCAGGGCTTTCAGGCGCCCCCGAGCTCCCCGACATCAGGGCAGATCTGGCCCGCCCCTTCAGCACTCCCCTCTCCTGCTCCACGCTGTCAGGGAGGCGGCCCTGGGAGCACACAGGCAGGCCCTGGCAGGCAGCTGCAGCTCGCAAACACCGGCGGGCCAGCACACTAGGGCTCCCGCGTTAGCACCCAGGTGGGACAGGAGCCGCTGTAGATCAAGAGACGGCTTCCTTCTCTCTGAAGACCAGACGCAGAGCCAGGGCTGCACCTCCAACTCTACTGCTGCTCGGGCTCTCAAGGACACACGACGTGCAGGGTTCTGTTTTTTATTTATTTATTTTTAAGGCAACTTCTCTATAAGATTTGTGATATCTAGTTCCAGTCTCCTAAAAGTGACACCTAAAAACATTAAAAAGTAGGCCAGCAAGTGGCACAGGGGTAAGGGGGCTGAGCTCCAGACCAGGTGGCCTGGACAACATGCCAGGCACCGAGGGTTCTTGCCCAAATCCAGAAAGGGGTGTGGCCACTCTCCGGGTGTGACCTCCCGCTCTCCAGCACGTGCACGTGCCCTATAACAAACTAAAAAAGAGAGATAAAAGCACCCCATCCTTTTTTTTTTTTGAGAGGTTTTCACTGTAGGGCGCACGCGCTTATCAGACAGAGAGAGAGAAAGCAAGAAATCACCCCCAGGGGGGATGGCCACACTGCAGTCCCTTCTCCTCCATTCTCCTCTCGGGATCTTGGGCACGCACGCACACGTGCCCGGCGTGAGTTTAAGCCACTGGGTCTGGACTTGAACTGCGGGCGACTACATGGAAGTCCAGTGATATAGTCATTATGCTAACTGCTAGTCCCCATAATAACCATTTCTATGAACTCCCTGAAGACCTCTTACAGTGTGAGCTCCAGTGTGAACCACGGGGTTTGGGGCAATGCCGCCTTCACGCCAGCCTGCAGCCCTGACACACCAGCTCTGGGCAGGTGGGAGCTCTGGACAGGTGGGAGCTCTGCACAGACTGATATTTTGTTTTTAATGTTTCATGTTGTTCTGTTCACCTAAAACTCCTTTAAAATATAAAGGGTATTCATTTTTTCTAAAAAAGTAACAAAAATTAAAATGTAGCTTCCATTTAAAAAAAGAGTTAGGATCTAAAAACCTGAGAACCGTTCCTTCCACGTCTTTTGAAATGCAGGGTCTACACTCACATCTTGTGTGGGGTGAAGCCACGCCAGGCCAGTTCACACAGGTCAAGGGTCTGTGCTGGGGGTACACGGAGGCCCAACTGCTCCGCCCACGCTCAGGCAGCAGCCCCGGCACGGGGGGGGGGGGGGTGTCTTTACCCTTTAGGACAGGACAGGACAGGACAGGCTGAGAACAAGACGCCTGGGGCCCTGTACCGACAGCGAGACACCGCAGGCAGTGCGGGGATTAACATGGGGCTTGGAACAACCTGGGTCTCTTCTCACAGTTCTGGAGGCCGGGGCTCCAAAGGCACGGGGCGGGCCCTTCCCAAGACTCCTGGGAGACACCCCCTCACTGTGCTGCTCTGGGAGAGCCAAGGGGCCCTTGCCCTGTGATGAGTTGCCCGGTCTGCCTCTGCCCTCACAGCCCTTCTCGTCTGAAGACATGTCTCACTGGACTCCAGCCCAGCCAATCCGCACAGCCTCACCCGGCCCAGAGACCCCCTTCCAATGAGATCACGCTCAGCCTCCAGGCCCAGGTTCCTGCAGGGGCTGCTGGTCAGCCCCCGCACTCCCACACAGGGTGGAACCGAGACTCAGGGGAGGGCCGGGACACACCAGACAGGGCACCTCTGTGCCTCAGTAGCACGCCTGCGGTTGAGGCGTGCAAACACGCAGCCTTGGGTGCCTCGCAGCAACAGGGGCCCAGTCCGAGGTCACGGTGGCCTGCTCTTGCACCTCAGCCCAAACGTGCCTGTGTCCCGCGGCCACACAGGACGCCCCAGGTGTTTGAAGGTGCCCCCACCAGGTGAGGGCAGAGTGAACGTCAGGCAGCCCAACCGGCTGGTGGAGAGGTAGCCCCAGACCCAGGTTTGGGCCTGGCTGGATTCGGACCAAAGCGCGAAGAGCGGCCCTCCCAGGTGGCTGGTGGGAGCAGGTCTGGGTCTGTGCTGGCAGAAGTGGATTTTCTGGCTAAAGCGAGACAGGCCATGTGACAGTGCACTTGCCCGAGCAGGCAGGGGCTCTGTGACCTGTGGTGTGCCAGGTTCGGGCCACCCAGAAGCCACAGGGGCTCCCTTGTCTGACAGGAGCTGAGGCTGGGACCGCTGCACTGAGGGACCCGCAGCTCAGAGCCCCCACGAGAGCTGGCCAGGACGGAGGGGCTGGCGGCTGCCACCTCTGCCTCCCCTGGCAGCCCACGTGGCTCTGATTACCCCGAAAGGTGGTGTCCTCCAGGGTCTGACCCTGTGAGCCTGTGGGCGTGTGTAGACCCACGCTCTGAGCCGTGCACACAGGCCTTCTGGGCAGCACCGTGAGAACGGGGACGGCGATCCCAGCCCCATGTCGCCTTCGCACCAGCTGCCTCTGGGAGGGCAGCCCCAACACAGAAAGCCGTGCCAGGGTGATGAAGGCCGTGCAGGGCCTCAGCTCTGCCTTGCCGGAAGTCAGCGGGGCGCAGCAGCGACGCCTCTGCCGAGCCAGTCGCCCACCGCCCTCTGCCCGGCAGCAGTCATGAGCCGCCGGGCCCGCAGACCCCAAGCACAGCACCCGACAGCAGGCGTGCAGGGAGAGCCCCTCGCAGGCGGGCAGCAGAGCGGGGGGTGCGTGCAGCCTGCCCTCCTGGCCGGCCCAGGGCACTCGCCTCGCAGGTGATGAAGTCGTCGAAGTCATCAGGACAGACCGGGAGACCCTCATCCTGGGCAGCAGGAACGCCGTGCAGCTGGCCATCCGAACCTGCGGGGGAAGACCCAGCCTCAGGAGGCCGCCTGGGCAAGGCCCAAGTGACCCAGGGCTCCCTGGGGGAGGTCTCACAACAGCCGCTCTGGGGCTACCACGATGAAGGGACTGAGTGCGAGACAGCCCCCGAGAGACAGAGGCACCCTGCGCCACAATGAGAGACGGGGGACTGGAGCCCGACAGGAGCTTCTTGCCAGGACCCCAGAGTCGCATCTTTATTTCTGAACAGGACAGGGCAGGCCTGCGGGCGGTACAGCACAGCACAAAGCCTGCACCATGGTGCACACGGGCAGGCCCCGGGCCCCACTCTGGCCCCGCAGCCCCAGCTGGCTGAGGAGGGCTGCAGGGTGAGGAGCCTGCAGGGCCCCTGTCTCTCTCAGAGGGCGGCGGGGGAAAACGCAGGTGCTAAGCTCCGGTGTTATGTGCAAGCCAAATGAGACACTTTCAGAACACCTGCAATCGGGCAGTGTGGATTCTGTAACACAGTAAAACATCCTGGGGGCCAGCAGACGGCGCAATGGTTACATCGCTGGGCTCCCGTGTAGCTTGACTGCGGTTCGAGTCCTGGACCTGGTGGCTAAAACTCATGCCGGATGTGTGTGTGTCCCCAAGATCCCGGGAGGAAAATGGAGAAGGGATTGCAGCGTCGTCACCCCAGGAGGTGATTTCTCGCTTTTGGTCTCTCTGGCTAGCGCGTGCACCCCATAACAAAAATCTCTCCAAAAAAATAAATAATAATAAAAAATCCTATCTTGGGTGGTAGGCTCTAGGTGCCTAACTCATCTTCTCCCATATTTTACTTCACAGTAAGAAAAAAATAAAGGAAAAGCTGACTTCTCACGGCAGGCGGCCTGCCATCCTGAGGCTGGAGACAGAGACCTAGCACGCTGGCAGGCAGCCCCACGGCACCTGGGGACGCCCGCCCCGCACGGTGTGAGCAGGGACTTTTACTGTGCATCCTCCACCCCAGTGCTCCTCCAGAGCCTGGGCCGCACCTGGGCGGAGCAATGGCCCAGGAGCTGCAGGGCCCTCTACTGCCCCCTCTGGAAGGCCTCTCTCTGTACCCCCCAGCAAACCAGGGTGCCGGCCAGCCTCTCCTCCTGAGGAGACCAGCACTGCAGACAGGCTGGGGCCAGGCTTCTCTCCCTCCCCTCAGCGTTCATGCCCTCACAGGAGCGCTGGAGTCCCAGGGGCACTGTTCCACAGGGCCCCGCTGGCCCTGAGGCTGAGGGCACCCTCCTCCCACATCCCAAGGGCCAGCACAGCATCCCAAGTGCCCTGCCTGCACCAGGCCCCTCCTCAGCAGTCCAGAGCGCCGGCCTACGGCAGAGCTGTGCACCTCCCGCTGCACCGTGCGAGAAGCCTTCATGGGCCTCAGCTGCCCGCCTGGCCTCCTGCAGCTTCTGGGTCTGGCCGGAACCAGCCCTCACCGCAGCCTCCTCCAGTCTGCCCACCCTGCCACGCCGGCCAGGCCCCCATCTCCTCTGCCCGCCCCAACCACACACCGACCACACGCTGACCATACACGTTGGCAGATGTCCTGCAAGGCCAAGGGGTTTGCTCTGTGGAACTCGGGGAGAGGGACACTCGAGCCACACCCCCAGCAGCATCCACAGTGTCCTGCCCCTGGGGCCAGCTGTGCTACCCAGGCCGCCCAGACACCTCCATCCACACTGATACAGCGGCTGCCTGGGCTGGGACATTTTCACCTGACATAATCCAAGTGAAAACTGGAAAACTGAAAACAGAAAGACTATAAACTGCCGTGCGGGCCAGCCGGTGACGTGGTGGCGAGGGCGGCGGGAGCCCAAGTGGCCTACGTGGTTCAGGTCCCCGCTGGACAATCATGCCGGGTGCGTGCATGCCAAAAATCCCAAAAGGAGGAGGAAATGGAAGAGAAGGGATTGCGGCATGGCTATCCCCCATGGAGTGATTTCTCACTTTCCCCTAGCTCTGCCTTTCTGGAAGCATATACACCCTGTAACAAAACTTAAAGAAGTTAATTTAAAAACAATTTAAATAAATACATATCACCCTTAGGGATTTGGCATGGGGTGGGGCAGAAGAACCCTCACCCAGTCCTGCACAGCTGTTCCCTGAGGAGGAGACCACAACCTGCCCCCATGGGTGCAGGAGGCAACACTGGATGCAGTGGTCCAAGCCCCATGGGGCAGCTCAGAGGGCCAAGGCAGAGGCCACAGAGCCTAGAGCCCAGGCCAGGAGGGGCCCCTGCAGGGGGAACAGGGAAGGGACTCTGGGCCCATCCCGGAAAGCGTGGCCTCAGTAAAGGACCCAGGTCTGTGCACAATGGCCGCCTCAGCCCTCGGCAGCAGCCACAAGCCACAGCACCATCGTGAGTGCCCTTGTGGGGCCGCAGGACCACCTGTCAGCTTGGCAAGGACAGGAGGGTACCTAGCAGCTGTGACAGCCCAGGCCAAGGCAAGGAGGCAGGGAAAAGGCCATGCCGGGTGGCCAGGCACTGGGGAGAGTGCAGCTCAGGGAGACGGCCGTCCTTGGGCAGCCGTGCTGTCACCAGACGGGAAGTCTGACTCCCTGTCACCCACCTCCAAGGCACATGTGACCCCAGACAGCCCTGGTCAGCAGCCTTGCGCCGCGGGTAGGTCAGACCTGGCGCGGGGGCACGGTGTGTTAGGCAGCTGTGGGGCAGATGCAGATTTCCGGGAGAACACGCTGACTCCCGGTCCCAGTGTGGGAGTGTCGGGACTGGCCTGCTCTGTGAGCCTCAACCACGGCCCTGGAGAGTCCTGGGCTTCGGGCCAGTGCAGGCTCACCCAGGCGTCCCCAGCAGCCCTGCGGGGCTCCTGCCTTGCCCACACCTATAGGCCCAGGTCCCGCTCCTCCTCCTCAGCACTGCAGCTGCCCAAGCCAAAGAGCTCCACGCCTGAGCTCCCTGAGTCACCGCCCCGAGCGAGCTGCGGTGCCGAGACCACCTGGGGCACCTTTGGTGGCACCCAGGAAACCAGCCGCTGTGTGAAACGAGACGCGGTCCCAACGAGGAGCCCCCCACCACGTGAGGCAGAGCACAGGGGCCGAGCCGGAGGCGTCCCCACACGCGACACAGCCAACCAGAGCCCGGAGCCAACGGTGACGAGGAGCCTCCCTCTGTGCTCCTAAACGTTCCAACGGCACTGCGTTCTGGAGTTCCCTGCTGGCGCCTCGGCA
Organism: Tupaia belangeri chinensis; assembly: GCF_000334495.1. Classification (NCBI taxonomy): domain Eukaryota; kingdom Metazoa; phylum Chordata; class Mammalia; order Scandentia; family Tupaiidae; genus Tupaia; species Tupaia belangeri. Next base: position 505,541 of record NW_006159653.1, on the reverse strand, counting down.
GTCTTCCAAGACGGCCACAGCCCGGTCACCCCAGCAGCTCTTTGGCGGTGGGAGGCACTCACCTCTAGGCTGAGCGTGGTCTGCAGGTGCAGCCCCTCCCTGCCCCATGGGGCCCCTGCGCCCTCCCATCTTGGGTTTGGTCCTAACACCATCACCCCCACGGCCCGAACACTGAGGGCGCAGGGGACCCTCCCAGGGACCGACTGGCGCGGGCGTCCCTGATTCCCGCATCCCACTGGGGACTATCCTGACACTGGACAGGCTTGCTCAGGGGTGGAAAGAAATACACCTGCTGAGAACGAGGCCTGCCGGCGCCCCCATCTCCACCAGGACCGACGGTGCAGGGTGAGAGTCCCCACACACGGGAGCCAGCACCCACAGCGGCACGCCTCCTACACGCACGCCGCCGTCCAAGATCTGACCACAGCTAGACCGCAAGACAGACTCCGCTGCTATCAGAACTGGCGTCCGGAGGGTCGCAACTCAGGCCAGCAGGCAGTGCAGAGCCCAGCCCCGGGTCTCACAGGCTGGCCATGGTGTGGGGCTCACACCTGGGGGACAGAAAAGCCCACCAGACACAGTGCACCGGAGCCTCAGGACTGCGTTCAGGACGCCCCAGCACCCCGAGGTCAGGACTGTGTCCAGGACGCCCCAGCACCCCGAGGTCAGGACTGTGTCCAGGACACCCCAGCACCCCGAGCCCCAGGACTGTGTCAAAAAGACCTGGCCTCAGAGCGACTGTCGGGCCACAGCTCTAGGAGACAGACAACTGCCAAGAAGACCTCAGGTCCAAAGGTGCGCCTCGACCCGCCATCCCCAGTGACATGGGGTCCTCTGGTGCAGGAAGGGAACCTGCGACTGAGGCCGCCCCACCCAGCACCCCGGATTGCCAGCCAGAGCCAGAAATGAGACTAAAGTCTACGCCAAGAGGATGCCGCTGACAAAGCTGCTTGAAGAGCAGCCGGCAGTTTTATGAGTAACAGTTTACACTGCACGTGGCCAGAATCCAAGTGCAGAGAGACTTCTGAGGTGCTCTCAGGAGCTTGTTCAGCACAGTTCGAGTCCCGGTCCTGGTAGCTGGGGAAACATGCCGGGCACACATATATGTGTGCATGTTCAAGACCTCGTGAGGGGAATGGAGACCGGATTGTGGCATGGCCATGCCCCTGGCAGGTGTCCTCTCACTTTTCGTTTCCCTGTCCCTCCCTGGAACGTGCACACACTCTATAACAAAAACGGGAGGCTGCTCACTACAGTCCCCAGCGTGGGTCCCTCATGGGGGGCAGGAGCAGACCACTAACACTGGACAACAGGTGAGCCCCAGAGAGCACATGTGCGAGAGAAGCCGGGCACTTCACCGCCAGAGCTCGCAGAGGCCGACTGCCCACAGTGGCAGAGGCCAGTGGCGCACACAGGAACCTGTGTAGGGACCAGGACACTCCCCAAGGGTTCACCACCGGGCTCATGAGTGTGTCACAGCTCACAGAGGTACACGGAAGAGCTGCACACTTGGGGCCAGCAGGTGACATGGTGGTTAAAGCGCTGGACTCCTACATGGCCCACCATGGCTCGAGTCCCAGAACTGGAGGCTTGCTTTCTCACATCTCCTCTCCCCCTCTGGTAAGCGCATATGCCCTATACCAAAAATTAAAATGCACACACACACACATATATGTAAGTAAGTGTGTGTATATACATATATATGCATATAAATAAAATTAAATAAATAATAGTTCTTTCTTTTAAACAGAGGTTTTTGCTATAGGGCACATGTGCTCTCCAGAAAGACAGAGAGAGACAGAAAGCGAGAAATCAACCCCCTGGGGGGATGGCCATGCCACAATCCCTTCTCCTCCACTCTCCTCTTGGGATCTTGGATACACGCACACATGCCTGGCATGAATTTAAGCCTCCAAGTCTGGAACTCGAACTGTTGATGACTATGTGAAAGTTCAGCAACGTACGAAATCTTCCAGCCGCTAGATAAATCTTTTTTTTTTTTTTTAGAGGTTTTTGCGTGAAAACTATAATACACAAAAACAACACTGGGACTAGCCGAGGGTATAGAGGTTACATAGCTGGACTTCTATATAATTGACTATGGTTCAAGCCCCAGACCTGGCGGCTTAAAACTCATGCCACATGCATGTGCATGGGTGCCCAAAATTCCAAGAGAAAAATGGAGAAGAGATTGAGGCATAGCCATCCCTTTTGTGAGGTGATTTCTCACATTCTGGTGAGTGCATGTGCCATAATTCTTAAAACAAAACAAAATAAATAAATAAATAAATAAATAAATAACACACGTCAGGGGACCAGCAGGTGGTGTGCTGGTGAAGGTTTGGACAATCCAAAATGGCCACCCACAGTTTGAGTCCTGGACCTGGTGGCTTGCTTTCTCACTTTTCCGCTCTGTCTCTCTCTGATCAAATTAAATAATTAAGATAAATAATTCTTTAAAAAAAAAAAAAAAAAAGCAAAAAGGGCCAACAA
>NW_006159653.1:487627-502750 GCF_000334495.1 Tupaia belangeri chinensis | reverse complement strand
TTAGAACTCCCACCGGGCACGTGTGCTTGCATACCCAAGATCCCGAGAGGAGAATGGAGGAGAAGGGATTGCGGAGTGGCCATCCCCCAGGGGGGTGATTTCTCGCTTTCTGTCTCTGTCTCTGTCTGGCGCGCGCACGCGCCCTATAGCAAAAACCTCTCAATAAAAATAAAAAGTGTCCGGACGGACAGAGCAAGCTGAGAGCGAGCGAGCGGACGCGGCAGCAGTGGGCACGGCCGGGAGGCGGGGACCCAGGGGCTTCGCAGTTTCTCATCATAAAGCCCTTGGGGAAGGGATGGGAGCTGCTTCAGTGAGGACAGGGGGCAGCCAGCCAGTCAGTGCCGAAAGCTAACGTGCGGCAGGAGAGCAAGGGGCCACGTCACATCGGCAAAGGGGGCGGGTGGGCGGGCGGAGAGGGGAGGCCCGGAGGCCTGGCACACTGACCTCCATTTCTGATCGCCGTGATCCCTTGGTGGAAGTCTTCGAAGCTGATCACGCCAAGCCCACTGGGGTCCAAATACCTGGTCAGGCCCTTCACCTGCAACGGCCAGATGGGAGCAGGTTACTGAGGCCTCGCGGGGTCGGGCCGTTCTCACACACAGAGAAGCCTGACTGCGGGGCCAGCAGGGGGCAGAGTGCTTATCCTGCTGCGCTCCCACGTGGCCAACTGCACTTCGAGTCCCAGCCTGGCAGCTCGTTGCTCACTTTCTCCCCACTCTCTCTTGCTCTGTCCCTCTCTGGTCAAATTTAAATAAATACATAAAGGTAAATGAAACTATTCTTTTTTAAAATTATTTTAACTTTATTCATTCATTCATTTTATTTTAATTTGATCAGAGAGAGACAGAGAAAGAGAGGGTAAGTGAGAAAGAAAGCCATCAAGTCCAGGACTCGAACCGTGGTCGGCCACGTGGGGATGTCCGCAGCCTTAACCACCACGCCACCTGCTGGTCCCGAAACAATTCTTTAAAAAATAATGATAATTTTAATATGGGACCAGCAGGTGGTGTAGTGGTTACATCTCTGGACTCCCACATGGCCGACCACGGTTCGAGACCCAGACCTAGTGGCTTGGAAATCATGCTAGGTGAGTGTGCATGTATACCCAAGATCCCAGAGAATGGAGAAAGGATTGAAGCACGGCCATCCCCCAGGGGTGATTTCGCACTTTTCCGTCTACTCTTTCTGTCTCTCTCTCTCTCTCTCAATCTCTCTCCCTTTCCTCCTGGCGAGTGCACATATCCTAAGGCAAAAACCTGTAAAGAAAAGAAAAAGATAATAAAACTAAACAAACAATAACTTTTAAAAATAACTATTTTTGTTATTATCTTTGTGATACAGCATGTGCACTCTCCAGGTCCAGGACTCAGACTGTGGCCAGCCACGTGGTGTCCGGTGCTGTGCTCACCATGCCTGCCACCGGGCAGCCCCACTGAAGAGAAACTGGGGACTGTCAGCCTATCTCTGTGTGCGGACTCTTTACGTCCTAATTCAAACAAACCCACTTTTTTTTTGAGAGAGAGGTTTTTGAGGCAAGGCACATATACTCACTAGAGAAACAGAAAGTGAGAAATCTCTCCCTGGAGGGAGAAGGCCATGCCATAATCCCCCCCCTCTCTTGGGGTTTGGGCACGCACACAGGCCCAGCATGAGGGTTTGTTTTGTTTTTGTTTTTGTTTTTTTTAAGAATTACTTATTTAACTTTTTATTTGTTTAACTAGATCAGAGAGGGATGGAATGAAAGCGAGACAGAGACAGAAAGAGAGAGAAAAAGTGAGAAAGCAAGGTGCCAGGTCCAGGACTCAAATCATGGTCAGCCATTGTGAGTTCAGCATCCTTAACCACCACGCCACCTGCCAGCCCTCTGGAGTGAGTCTTAAGCCACCAGGTCTGGGACGCGAACCATGGTCAACTACATGGAAGTCCAGTGATGTAACTATTATGCCACCTGAGGGTCCCAAACACACTATTCTTATTTACTTATTTATTTATATGAAGGTATTTTCTGTGTTTTTGGGGTTTTTTTAACTTTTTTTTTTGGAGAGGTTTTTGCTATAGGGCGTGTGCGCTCGCCAGACAGAGACAGAGAGACAGAAAGTGAGAAATCACCCCCCAGGGGGGATGGTCACGCCGCAATCCCTTCTCCTCCATTCTCCTCTTGGGATCTTGGGCACGCACGCACACGTGCCCAGCGTGAGTTTAAGCCACCGGGTCCGGGACTCGAACTGCGGTCGACTACATGGGAGTCCAGAAACATAGTCATTGTGCTAACTGCTGGTCCCTCTGGGAATTTAAAAAAAAAAAAAAAACCAACTTTATTATTATTCTTTCCCAATTTGACCAGAGAGAGACAGAGAGAAAGTGAAAAAGCAAGCCACGAGGTCCGGGACTCCAACCACGGTCAGTCAGGGGAGTCAGGGCCTTTAACCACCATGCCACCTGCTGGCCTCCAAACACACTATTTTTAAAAATCACATTTGTAAGGCCATCAGGTCTGGGTACAGGGGTTGGCAGTGGGTGGCCACCCGACGCCCGTGGCGGTGACGGGAGTAAACGCTGTGATGCAGGCTGAGTTTGTGGCTACCCTCGGCCGTGCGCAGGAATCACACACAGACTGCACGTGCAGACCTGTGCTCCACCCCTAAGATGTGTCACTGCGTGGGTGTAAACATCCCAAGTTCTACACACACCCAGCCCAAGCCCTGCGATGAACAGGGCTCCAGCTTTACTTCGCAGCAGGGTCAGGCTGGCCCCCAGCACAGTGGTGAAGCCCTGGGCAAGGAAGCAGGTCCCAGGTAGCCATCGGGGTTCAAGGCCGGGCCGCAGCATCTGAGAACACACACCGGACCATGTGCGCAGGGTATGGATGGGACCGGAGATCGAAGGAAGGAGGATGGTGGTACGGCCAGGCCCGCAGGACAGTGCAGCACACACACTCGCTCTCGCCCTTCCACACACATGGCGACCAGCAAGGCATGCCGTCACCGGAGCACAGGCCGCGCTGTGCCGCCTAAGGCTCTGTGCCTTGCACAGCCACCCCCGGGGCAGCTCGGCCCCGTCATGAGGGCACGGAAGCCACAGGGCTGCCTAAGGACTCAGAGCAGAAGGGAGGGCTCCAGGTGATGGCGGAGTCAGGAGACGCAGATGTGGACACAGGCTGGCGGACACCTGAAAAGCAGGCGTAGAGCCCACCTGCCAGAGCAGGTGCACAGGTGGGCAGTGGCTTCACAGACCTGGGTCTGAGCCGGGCTCAGTGAGGACACCCAGCGGCCTCTGGGAAGCAGATTGGTCGGGGGCTCCCCGCGGGGGCGGCCAAACGGGCAAGGAGGGCCTACGGAGCTCCAGGGGCAGGGGCTACAGTGAAGCCCCAGGGCCACATGCACAGAGGCAGACGGGAAACCACACCTTGGTCCCGAGTTCCGGGACTCAGAGACCCAGAAGGGCGTCAGAGATTTTTAAAATGTCTCCATTCTTGGGACCAGCAGATGGCATAATGGTTACATCGCTGGACTTCCACGTGGTCGACCATGGTTCGAGTCCTGGACCCGGTGGCTTAAAACTCACACTGGGCACCTGTGTGTGAGGGCTCAAAATCCTGCAGACTGGAGGGAGGACCTGCGGTGTGGCCACCCCTCCAGGCGTTGGGGAGGGATTTCTCGCTCTCTGTCTCTCTGTCTCTCCAGTGAGCACACGCACCCTACAGGGATTTCTCAAAAAAACAAAAATGTCTCCGTTCCCAAAGAACCTGAGGTCTGAAAGCCTAGGGACCTGAGCGGAGACTGCCGAACCTGGAGGCCACGTGTCCGCACTGAAGGCGCTCAGTGAATGCGCAGCGCCTAGCGGTCCGCTGAGTCACTGACCAGATGTGAGGGTGAAGGGACAGTCTGGAGCATGCTGTCAAACTCCATTTCCTTCTAGCTGCAAGACAGACCGACGTCTATGCCGACGATGTGGGTCTCTCTCCAGCCAGAGTGCTTGGACGGAGGCTCGAGGAGGGAATGAGGACTGGAACAGACACCCTACACAGCCCCCGGAGACCACGTGGCCCAGAGGTCACAGTCGGCAGTACCTCTCTGCCAGCAGGCATAGCAGCTGCGGAGGCCACGGGGGAGCCACCCAGACACAGGGACTGCCTGACAGGGAAACGCACCAGGGCTCTCCCACGCATGCACACACACAGACCCACTCGTCCAGGGGAGGAGGCACCTGGAACTCCAGAGGCCCCTCAAGAGCCACTCTGGACACGCCACATCCCGGGGTCACGGCACCTCCCAGCAGAGCACTGGCCATGCCCGCACCCGTGGGCACCCTCGGACTGGTTATGACACCAAAAACAGAGCTCACCTTTCCAGAAATCACAAGAAGGGCCCACGTGCCCAGGGTCCCCTCCAGCTCCCAGAGGCCACACCGGCTCAGAGGAGGCTGCAGCAGGGGGGCAGAACAGCCGCTCCCAGAGCTGGGTTCCAAGGCCATTCCCAGCATCCCACGTACACCTGCAGTCTGCCCACCCACAGCTCTTACGTGTCTTCCTAAAGCACCAGAAAGCAGCTAACAGGATGCAAAAGGCTGCCCTGCTGCCCTGCTGTGTCCTACCTGCCACCCTGTGTCCTGAGCAGCCCCAGCCCCAAGGAGGATGCCCTGAACGGACCGGACCGGCTCCATCCCAAGGCACCCAGAGCCCTGTGGCCAGCGATGTCCCACCGACCTCAGTGCCCTGGCGTGTGCACCAGCACCCGCCCACGAGGCACCCGACTGTCACACCTGGACGTCTTCCACAGAGAATGAAGACCAAACGGTTTCAATACAATTAGAAAAGACTAGATTTTATATCGCTTTCAAAATTTATAAACAAGATGGGGCCAATAGTTAGCGTAATGGCTATGTCACTGGATTCCCATGCAGCTGACTGCGGTTCAAGTCTGGGACCCGGTGGCTTAAACTCAGGCCAGGCGCGTGTGCGGGCATGCCTGAGATCCCAAGAGGAGAATGGAGAAGGGATTGCGGCTATCCCCCGAGGGGGTGATTTCTCACTTTCTGTCTTCCTGTCTCTGTCTTTCTGGCGAGCACACGTGCCCTGTAGCAAAGACTTCTCCAAAAAGAAAGAAAAAAAAAAAAATTTATAAACAAGAGAGGCCAGCAGGTGGTGTGGTGGCTAAGGGCACTGGACTCCCACATGGCTGGCTACAGGTCAAGTCCCAGCCTGGCAGCTTGCTTTCTCACTTTCTCCCTCTCTCTTGCTTTGTCCCTCTCTGGTCAAATTTAAACAAATAAATAAATAAAGTAATTTTAAATAAATTATAAACAAGAGACAGGGATGATACATTCAGGGGAACTTCAATAAGTTCATGGAGGGGGACCCAGCTGGTGACATGGTAGTTAAAGCACTGGAATCCCACATGGCTGACCACGGTTTGAGTCCCAGACCAGGTAGTTTGAAAATCATGCAATGCAGGGACCAGCAGTTAGAGTAATGGCTATGTCGCTGGACTCCCACGCAGTCGACCGCGGTTCGCATCCCGGACCTGGCGGCTTAAACTCACACCGGGCACGTGTGCGTGCGTGCCCAAGATCCCGAGAGGAGAATGGAGGAGAAGGGATTGCGGCGCGGCCATCACCCCTGGGGGTGATTTCTCGCTTTCTGTCTGTCTCTCTGTCTGGCGAGCGCACAAGACCTATAGCAAAAAAATATTTTAAAAAACTCTAAAAAAAAAAATCATGCAGTGAATGCACGTGTGCGTGTGTCCAAAACCCCAAGAGGGAAATGGAGAAGGAGCCGGAGTGCGGCCACAACCCCCGGGGGAGTGATTTCTCACTTTTCCTCTCTTTCTCTAGCAAGTGGAGGCACCCTGTGGCGAAGCCTTAAAGCTCATGGAAGGCAAGCTCCGTAGCCCAGAGGTTAGAGGGGACAGACCCCCACATCCAGCAACCGGAGGAACTCGCAGGCCACGTGTGCGTGTGCCGGGTAGACAGAGGGGGCCGCAGGGTGGTCATGCCCACTGGGGGTGCGTCTCCTACACCCTCCCCTGGCAAGCACCTGCACCCTCCAGCAATGTTAAAACAGCAACAGAAAGGGGGGCGTGCAAGTCCGCAGTGGCAGCAGGTCTGCATCTGTGAGTGTGAAATGAGAGTGTCCGGACTCTCACACAAGCACATCCTGGACTGAGGACACCTAGCTGACCTGGGGTGCTATGTAATCGCTGTCCTCCGCAGGATCGCCCCACCTCTGCCCCACCTCCGGGCTGCTCTGAGGGCTCCACGCCCTCGGGCACCGCCATAACTGTCACCGTTCAAGCAGAGAAGTCCAGTCCCAAGGGCAGAAACAATCTCTCCGAATGGCGGGAAACCTCGCATCCAATCCAGGCAGCAAGAGAGCAGAGAAGTGGGCACTGGCTCTTCAGCCTCAAGAGCCTCGCCAGAGACCTCCAAGTGCACCCCTGACGCCCTCCCACCCAGCGGACACCCCTGCCACCCTCCCACCCAGCGGACACCCCTGCCCTGCCTCTCCGGCAAGTCTCCACACACCCACGGAACTGACAAGACCAGGCTGGGCACAGCCTTCATCTCCTGGGCATTAAGCAGTGCTCTGTTTAAGGAGAAGCGACCCAGGCTCCATGGTCCTGGGCAGCGGCTGTACCGGGCTCTCTCAGCACTGCCCTAGTCTTTTCTTTGAGAGGTTTTGGTTTAGGGCACGTGTGCTCGTCGGAGAGAGAGGGAGGGAGGGAGGGATCACTCCCAAGGGGGATGGCCACGCAGTAACCCCTTCTCCATCTCCCTCAGGGATCCTGACAGTGCATGCACATGCGCCTGGCATGATTTTCAAGGCCCTGGGTCTGGGACTCAAACCGCAGGACCTAACTGTGACACTATCTGGTGGCCTCACTGTCCTAGTCTTTTTTTGTTTTAAAGAATTATTTCATTTAACTTTACTTACCTATTTATTTGTTTATTTCATTTTGACCAGAAATGGACAGAGTAAGAGAGGGAGAGGGAGAGGGAGAAAGCAAGCTGCCACGTCTGGGACTCAAACCGCGGTCAGCCCTGTGGGAGTCCGGCACCCCCAATCACCACGCCACCTGCTGGCTCCTAGTTTTCTTTTATGTATATATACATTTTCGAGAGGTTTTTGCCTTAGGACACAAGCTTGCCAGAGAGAAACAGAGACAGTGAGAAGGAAAGTGAGAAGTTAACCCTTGGGATGGGTACACCACAATTCCTTCTCCTTATTCTCCTTCTAGAACCTTGGGCACGCGTGCACATGCACCCAGAGTAATTTTCTATCTTTCCTTTTTTTTTTTTTAAGAGTTATTTTAGGGAACCAGCAGTTAGCGTAATGGCTATGTCGCTGGACTCCCACGTAGTCGACTGCGGTTCGCGTCCCGGACCTGGTGGCTTAAAACTCACACTGGGCGCGTGTGCGTGCGTGCCCAAGATCCCGAGAGGAGAATGGAGGAGAAGGGATTGCGGCGTGGCCACCCACCCGGGGGGCGATTTCCTGCTTTCTATCTGTCTCTCTCCGTCTGTCCGGTGAGCACACGTGCCCTATAGCAAAAACCTCTCAAAAAAAAAAAAAAGTTATTTTCTTTAAGTTTGTTTATTTATTTTATTTGACCAGAGAGGGAAGGAGGGAGGGAGGGAGGGGGGGAGGGAGGGAGAGAAAGTGAGAAAGCAAGCCACCAGGTCTGGGACTCGAACCACAGTTGGCCATGTGGGAGTCCAGGATCCCCAACCACCACACCACCTGTGAGCCCCCAGCATGATTTACAAGCCACCAGGTCTGGGACTTGAGCCATGGCTGGCCATCTGCAAGTCCAGGAATGTAACCACTACACCACCTGCTGGGCCATGCCCTGGTCCCCTTCACAAAGCAGTGTTCCCTACAGACGTGTCACTGAGCCACAGGAATTACAGAACAGGTACACCTGAGACGGGCCCATGGCCTGGTGGTCAGGGAGCTGGACCCCACATGCTAACTGCACTTAAATCCCTGCCCTGGCAGCTTGAGGAACACACCAGGTGTGTGCCCCAGATCCCGACAAGCAGAACGTGCGGGTGTGGCAGGCCCATCCACCCCTCCCTCTGACAGGTACACACGCCCTCTGGCAATTAGAAAATAAGTCACAGGGCCAGCAGGTGGCGTGGCAGCTAAGGGCGCTGGACTCCCATGGCCAACCATGGATGAGTCTGAACATAGTGGCTTGCTTTCTCACTTCCCCTCTCTCTCTCATTCTGCCCCTCTCTGGTCAAATTAAAATAAATACAGTTGAATAAAATAATTCTTTAAAATAAAAGTCATGCGGCCAGCAGTTGGCATAATGGCTATGTTGCTAGACTCCCATGTGGTCCACTGCAGTTCGAGTCCCAGACCCATTGGCTTAAACTCATGCCAGGCGTATATGTGTGCATGCTCAAGATCCCGAGGAGCATGGAGAAGGGATTGTGGCGTGGCCATCCCCTGGGGGTGATTTCTCACTTTCTGTCTCTCTCTGTGTCTTTCTGGCAAGTGCACACACCCTATAGCAAGAACCTCAGGAAATAAAAAGAAAAGTCAGGCTGACTGACAAAACCTGCACACAACAGGCGGGCTACAAACGGCGCGCCGTGAGCCAGCCTGTGGCCGTGCCGTGAGCAGATCCCACAGGCTGACTGCACGGTCCGAGCCTGGGCCCCACAGCTTGAGCAGCAGCCTGGGACAGGGACAGGGCATGCAGACCCTGGAGGGTGCGGAGGGCCACGGGACCGCCCCCGGTGGTGCTCTCTCTCTGGGGAGTGCATGCCCTGTGGCAACATTGTAAACAAACAAGTGAAAACCTGAAACACCACAGGGAAACGATGGAGCACACCCTGAGCTCCCAGGGAAATGCGAGCCACCCAGTCAGCACTGCCAGGGTGGAGCGGCACCGGCCACGAGGCGGGAAAGGCATTAGCACTGGGCTGGGGCTGCTGGCAGAACATGGACAGTGGCTGACACGCTGGGAGGGCAGGTTCTGTCTCCTTCATCTGCAGGTTTTTATTCCAGTGCATTGTTTAAACTATTCTTTCTACGTCTCTTGGTACCAGCTTTTTTTTTTTTTTAAGAATTATTTAATTCTTTTTCCCTTTTAATTTGCTGTAGGGCATGTGTGCTCATGAGAGAGAGAACGAGAAAGCCAGCCGTCAGGTCTGGGGCTCGACTGTGGTCAGCCATGGGGGAGTCCAGAACCTTCACCACCACGCCACCTGCCGGCCCTCTTGTTCCTGCTCTGAAGACAGCAGCTGGAGGCTGGCAGGTGGCGTGGTGGTTAGGGTGCTGGACTCCCCCATAGTGCACTGCAGTTCAAGTCCTGGACTTGGCAGCTTGCTTTCTCAGTCGCTCTCTCTCTCTCTGGTCAAATTTTTAAAAATAATAATAATAAATAAAGTTAAATAAATTATTTAAAATAAAAGCAGAAACAGTAACTGACCGTGGTGGGCTCACCCCCTAGGATGGACTGCCTCCCTCAGCTGAGAGGGCCTGGCCTCCCAGTGCCATTGGGCCCACTACTGTCCCCACTCTGAACGCCTGCAGGGCAGGCCCGAGAAGCATGTTGGCAGGTGCCTCCCGAGACGCCGCCCACTCTCCTGAAGTGCCACAGCGACCATGGCAGCAGGGCCGCATCCCCGCCCAAGGCTGCGCCTTCCCACGCAGAGCGCCCGTCATGCCCCACCTGTATTGCAGTAAGGCAGGTCATCCCCACGCGTGGGGACAGCCCTGAACGTCATAAATGCGGGGACGAAGCAGGAGCACTGCCACAGCGGCTCACTCTCAGTGCTGAAGAATCACACCCCGCAGGGAGTCGGGCTGTGGGGCCAGCGTCCCAAGGCACCTGGCCAGGCAGAGCGGCGGGGAGCCCACGCCCTGCCACGGGGCCACCTCCAGCCAGCACCCAGAAACCCAGACACTGCCTGCGGGTCACACCTCCGGCCTGGGACACCACGGCACCAGACACTGCCTGCGGGTCACACCTCCGGTCTGGGACACCACGGCAACACCCCGCCAAAACACGCGCTCGACCCAGAAAGTAGTCTCTCCAAGACTCGCAGGTCACCGAGAAGGGACGGCATTCCCGAGTGAAGGACAGTCCTGCCCCAGAAGCAGGTGCGCTACACCCACGGTGCCCCACTTCAAGCTGAGCAGCCTCCCACTAGCTGCACCTGAGGGGCAGCCCCCAGCAAGCCTCTGCTTCACCAGGCGGCAGGCACGGGCAGGGCTGCTGTGCCCCGTGAGCGTTGGCTCTCACAGCCGGCAGCCACGTGGGTTCTGAGAAGCCAGGTGGGGGCACCGCAGTGGCTGAGCCCAAAGGCTGCATCCCACGCTCCCACAGCACACCTGCCGACACCGAGGACCTTTCAGGAAGCGCAAGGGCCCAGCGCCACCCCTGGTCCCCCGGGAAGCTGGATGCAGGAGTGTCGATGGGGTGAGGCACACGTGCGTCTGACTCAACACCAGCAGTGAGCTCGGTGCCCTTTCTGCCTGCCAACACACTGCCGGGCGCTGCACTTGGGCTCTGGCCCACCACCCCACCACCCGGGGGTCAGACCTGGCCTTCCTGCTTTCTCAGGGCTTTCTGGTCCTTGGTCTGTGCAAGGACCCACCGAGAGCACAGACGCAGCCCAGCCCGCTTCGGGGAGTGCAGCCAGGTCCCCTCCCCACTGAGTCTGCTGCAGGGTCCGAGCTGCCAGTGCAGGGCTCCCCCAGCCTTCGGGGCTCTCGGGCTGGCCACACCCCCAGTGAAGCCCACATCGGCTGGAGGAGCCCTCAGACGACCTGATTTCTCTGGAGCATGAGAAGATACGTCCTGGCCCGGCCTGGCCCAGGGAGGACCTGGCTGAGGAGAGGCTGCAGGCCTGGCACCTCACAGGACAGCGCCAGCAGGAGTGCTCGGCGGTTCAGGGCTGACACAGCACATGGGCTGTGGGCAAATTCGGGGCCCCATGCCACCCCTCGCGGTGCAGGCTGCAGCCAGCCAAGCACACAGGGGGACTGAGAGCCACCGGCACCAGAACACGCTCACGCTGCTCACAGGGTGTTGGAGGACACGGTCTACCTTCATCACCTGGGCCCGTCGGGGCTGACCGAACAGCGGACACCAGAGAGGTGAGTCTGCCCTGTTGAAGGCCAGCTGTTCACAGGGACGGGGCTCCGTCTGTGCTGGCATCTCTGTCACCTCTGCTTGCCACTGACAGGAAGTATGGCTGGGCCGAGTGCCCAAGCAAGGTGCAGAGGCAGCCCGGCTGGCCTCCCAGCCTGGGGAAGGCTGGACGGGGACGGGTGGCACCCGTGTCCTCCTTGCTTCCTGCCTCACCCACGTAGCAGCTGCCTGGGATCGGAGACACCCTCCCCGGGGGCCGGCACCCCAGACGCACGGAGCTGTCAGAAGCCTGGGCCCTAGTAGTCCTGGCACACAGGCAGGGAGGGGTCTGCTTTGCGACCCTCCCCCCCGGCTGACCTGCTAACGGCCAGGCAGGGTGCAGGCAGTGGGCGCCTCAGTGAAGAGGAAGTCCCCCACAGAGGGGACAGCAGGGGCCACAGGACACACCGCAGCTGCCCCGAGGAAGGGACAGGCCAGCGCCAGGCTCTGGGCCGCAGGGGCTGAAGGGTGCAGCTCCTCCCGGCACTTCTGTCCCTGTGGTCCCACTGAGTTTTTGTAAATGTTCACTCCCGGCGGGGGGTGGGGGAAAGCATCCCCATGGGGCATGGGCATGCCACAAAGTCCTCTTCTCCATCCTCCCTCCTCTGAAGCCAGTGAGTCTAGGACTCAAACCTCACAGCCAGTTGGGTTCCGGTGCCTTAACTTCCACCCGTGGGCTGACCTGCTTCCTCGGGCTTTGTTTTGGTTTTTCTTTCGTTGTTGGTTTTTTTGCCATAGGGTAGTGAACTTGCCAGACACAGAAAGAGGGGGGGAGGGAGGGACAGCCGCACCGCAATCCCTCCTACTCCGTCCCGGCAGGAGCTGGGGCCTGCACGCATGCGCACCTGCTTGATTTTTTATCATCATTTTATTTACATTTATTACAGGGCACATGAGCTTACCAGAGAGAGACAGAGAGTGCGAGAGAGGGAGGGGAAATGAGAAAGCAAGCCGCCAGGTCCGGGACTCGAATTACAGTCAGCCATGTGGGAGTCCGGCGCCTTAACCACTACACCACCTGCTAGTACCAAGTTCTGCCAGTTCTGAAAGCCATTTATAAGTCTTTAATAATCTTCAAGTTCTGAAAGCCATTTATAAGTCTTTAATAAACAGAAAAGAAACACAGATGTCTACCATGGTCCAGAAACTGTTTTTTTACAGAGGTTTTTACTATAAGGGTGTGCACTCCTGGAAAAGACAGAGATACAGAAAACAAGAATCGCCCCTGGGGGGATGGCCACGCCACAGTCCCTTCACCTCCATTCTCCTCTTGGGATTTTGGGCACGCACGCACACGTGCCTGGCATGACTTTTTAAGCCACCAGGTGTGGGACTTGAACTGTGGTCAACTACATGGGAGTCCAGCAACACAGCCATTACACTTGCTGGACCCAGTCCAGACATGTCTTAAGCACATCCCAGTCTCTGACACTGCCTACCAACGCACCAGGGAGCACAGCAACAACACACCCAGCAGCTCTTTGGCACAGTGGTAACGCACTGCTCAGGAGAGGCCGAGCCCACCTGGTGAAGCGGCTCAGAGCCCTGACCTAGCCACCTGAAACAAACTGGCACAGGGTAAGGGCTGCAGCCACACAGCCGGGGAGCTGCTGTGTGGGAGCCCCACCTCACCCACACAGGGGCTGACCAGCCAAGGGAAGGGGGCAGGCTCTTACAGGGGACACTCCAGCCTCTGGGGACAGTGAACAGCATGCAGAGTCAGGGCCAGGGCCGAGGGACACTGCCGGCAAGGCCTGGCCTCCCCAACTGTGTGACACTAGGGGCATCTGCAGGCTGTCCCTGGGCTGCAGGTCCCCCACAGCGAAGGCTCCACAGCCTGCCCTGGCAGCATGCGTGGGCACTGAGGCAGGGGCTCGCACGTGGCTGGGTGTGGCGGAGAGACAGGGTCCTCCCCACCTCCTCTGTAAGCCCATTGAGCGTGCCATCCTAGGGACAAGAGTGGGTGAGGGACCTTGGAGCACAGAAGGCGGCCTGCGGGCTGTGCAGAGCACGGTGGGCCAGGGCACCAGGTGGCCGCCTGAGACGCCTGGTGAAGCACCAAACATGGACCCAGGTCTCCCCTGTCCCCAGACAGATGCCCCACCTTCCGGGGGACTCTGGAGACCCGAGACTTGGACAGGGGCTGCCCTCGGCTCAGAGGGTGGCAAGCCCTGCTGGGGAAGTAGCAGCGGTTACAGAAGCTCACAGGTACAGGCCGACGTGGCCAGTGCTGCCCAGAGACGTGGCCGTGGCCAGAGGGACACTAACCCGGGAACAGCAGCGTCTGTGTCAGCAGCCCTGACGTCGGCAGCATGGGTGCTGTTTGTCTGCTTGCTGGGTTTTTTCAAAGAACTATTTATTTATTTACTTATTTATTTTATTTATTCATTTATTTTAATTTTACCAGAGAGAGAAATTGGGAAAGCAAGCCACCAGGTCTGGGGCTCAAACCATGGTTGACCATGTGGGAGTGTCCAGTGCCTTAGCCACAGTGCCACTGCTGGCCCCTCTCTGCGTGCTTTTTAGGTGGTTGCCACAGGGCATGCACTACCTGGGAGAGATGCAGAGACGGGGACAGTGAGCGATCACCGGGGGGACACACAATCCCTTCCCCTCCACCCCCTCAGGACCTTGGGCACATGCACACACACGTGCCCAGCAGGAGTTTCAAGGCGCTGGGTGTAGGACTCGAACTTGCCTGGCCATGTGGGAATCCAGCATCTTAACCTTCACGCCACCTGCTGGCCCCTTGTTTTGCTTTCTCACAAAATGGAGTGACTAGCAGCAGTGCCCACGCAGTAGGGCAACACCGCACCCCCCTGCAGCGCAAGGTCACAGGTCCAGACTGAGCTGGCAAGCGCTGACACCCTGCCGGCAGCCCCTGTGAGGGCACAGCAGGGTGGTGCCACGCGAAGGGAAGGAGCCCAAGCAGGGATGGCAGTGTGTGCTCCGGCCCTCCTACAAGGATGCGAGCAGGCCTCACTCCCGTCCCGCCTGTGCGGGGCTGCCAGGCGTGCGGCACTAGAAGCAGCTCAGTGTCTGGTGGCTCTGCCCAGCGGCGTCCGAGCACACACCAAATAGGCCGAGGTCCACAATGGCGCTCTGCAGGAGCACAGCCACAGGCCAGGGCCCGCCCCTCCCAGGCTTAGGCCAAGGGGGGGGGGGGGGCGGGCAGGTCCAACTCCATTCCCCCAGAAGCACCTGCAGTCCCAGGGACTCAAGGATCGAGGCACAGCAAGACCCTGCTCTAGAAGCTAATGTGTCTCCCTTTCTCAGGACTCGCCCCATGTCTGCCGGCAGCAGTACTAGAAGGGGAATAAATGCAGGTGGCACGGTGGTTAAGGTGCTGGGTCCCACATGGCCAACCAAGGGGCGGATCCCAGACCCAGCAGCTTGAAAATCACAATGGGGGTGTGTGCGTGGTGCCCACAGTCCTGAGAGGAGAACGGAGGAGAAGGGGTTACTCATGGTTCAGCCATCCCCCTAGGGGGTGAAGTCTTGTTTTCCCTCAGTGCCTCTCCCAGAAAGCACACATACCCTGTGGCAGAAATTTACAAGAACAAACACAGTGGGGAGTGTGCACATATGCCCAGGATCCCAAGGGGTGGAAAACTGGAAAGGGACTGCGGAGTGACCATGCCCCACTGGGGGCTGCCCTCCCTCTCCTCCTGTGTGTCTCTGTGGTGAACACACACCCTCGGCCATGAAAGAAAACACTCTGACTTGAGGTGGAGGATCTTCCACAACCAACCACGTCCAAAATACTCCAGAAGAGGCTCTACCACAACGCCCGGATCCCGCCAGCAAGGCCCGTCCAGGCCAGTCCCAGCGCCCCTCGGGGGCAGCGCAGCCACCATCCCAATGGGCTTTCACGGGGGTCTGTGCCTTCACTGCGCAGTGGGCATGGCTGAGCCCGAGGGCTGCCAGACTGCAGAGTGTCCGGGCGTTCCTGCAGGCCCAAGCGTGCACCTTCTAA
>NW_006159653.1:476770-487596 GCF_000334495.1 Tupaia belangeri chinensis | reverse complement strand
CTCTCGCCAGCACACAGGACATGTCCCAGAGGCCAGGCGGCCCCACAGAGCCAAGGGTCAGGTGAGGCACCCATCCAGCAAGCCTCGGCTCTGCCAGGCATCAAGGAGACGTGGGAAGTCCAACACTCCCCAACATTCTACGTTGAACAGTATTTTGCACAAAGATTTCATTTATGGGGGCCGGCAGGTGGCGTGGTTAAAGGGCACTGGACTCCCACGTGTCCCTTCTCCTCCGTTCTCCTCTCGGGACCTTGGGCACGCTTGCACATGCACCCGGCATGAGTTTAAGCCACCAGGTCCAGGACTCGAACTGCGGTTGGCTACATGGGAGTTCAGCGACATAGCCATTACGCTAACTGCTGGTCCCAAAATAAAATAATTCTTCAAAAAAAAAAAAGATCATGGTCTACAGGGTGTGGTGGTTGGGGAACTGAACTCCCACGTGGATGACACAGTTCAAGCCTAGACCTGGTTGGTAGCTTGCTTTCTCTCTCTGGTCAAATTGAAGCATAACAATAATAAACATAATTAAATGAGTAATTATTAAAAAGAAAAATGTTAAAGGGAGGGGCCAGGAGATGGTGTAGCAGTTACATCACTGGACTCCCAGACAGACCCAGAGGTGTGAAAGTCATGCCAGGTGCGTGTGCATGCACTCCCAAGACCCTGGGAGTACTCAATGGTGCTGTTCCTAACTTTGTGTTCTGAAATGGATCAAACCCACCACAAAGTTGCAGGGACAATATAAGGCACGCCCACGCATCTGTAGTCTTTCCACATCTGCTTTCTACACACGTGCACACCCACTCCTGAGGAGCTGGCAAGTCCAATCGTCGCCCTCCCCACCCTTCCCAGTGTATCTCCTACAGACCCCACCCCAGCCACGGCCTCCAGTCCCGCTTTACCTTCAGCCCAGGACCCGACACAAGGCAGGCACGGCACTCAGTTGTCACGGGCTCTGGTCTTCCTCGACCTCGAAGGACTTGAGGAATCCCAGCAGCTGTCACTTAGTAGCAGTCTTTGCAGCTGCAGCCCCTCAAAGGACCATAAACCACCCCCACTGTGCAGGCAGTTTGATCACCTGGCTAAGGTGCAGACAGCCAGACTTCTCCACTGTAGAGGTAGCTTTTTCAAGGGACCAGCAGATGGCCTAAAGGTTACGTCGCTGGACTCCCATGTAGTTGACTGCAGTTCGAGTCCCAAGCCTGGTGGCTTAAACTCACACCAGGCACGTGTGTGTACGTGCCCAAGATCCCGAGAGGAGAATGGAGAAGGAGGGATTGTGGCATGGCCATCCCCCAGGGTATGACTTCTTGCTCTCTGTCTTTCTAGTGAGCGCACGTGCCCTATAGCAAAAACCTCTCAAAAAAAAAAAAAAAAAAAAAAGAGAGAGAGAGAGAGAGAAACTGTTATTTTTTGCTGAGATCAGCAGATGGTGGAATGGTTATGTTACTGGCCTCCCATGTAGTTGACCGTGGTCTGAGTCCTGGACCCGGTGGCTTAAAACTCACACCAGGCAACCAGCAGGTGGCACGGTGTTTAAGGCATCGGACACTCCTACGAGGCTGACCACAGTTTGAGTCCCAGATCTGGTGGCTTGCTTTCTCACTTCCCCTCTCTCTCTTTCTCTGGCCAAATTAAAATAAACAGATGAGTAAATACATAATTATTTAAAAAAAAAATCACACTGGCACATGTATGCGTGCCCAAGATCCCAAGAGGAGAATGGAGAAGAGACAGAGGCAGGACCAACCTCCTGGAAGTTAATTCCTCACTTTGTCTCTCTGTGTCTCTCTGGTGAGGGCACACGCCCTATAGCAAAAATCTCTCTAAAAATTTTTTTGAATAGTTATTTCTCTAGAAACAGACCACCTTTCCCAGAGGAGTCGCTGAAGGGGGGTGGCGGGCAGCTCCCGCTCAGGCGGCAGCACCAGGGTCTCACTTGTGCTCCCAGCTTTCCTTACACACACCTGCCCCCTGGCTGCACAAGGACCTGAACGTGGCCTAAAGCCCCTGTGGCAGGACCAGCTCTGTGGCCCAGGAGTAACACCCAGCTCAGGGGGACAGGATCCCAGCAGTAACTCCAGCTCAGGGGGACAGGATCCCAGCCGGTACCGGGTTTGAACCCTCAGCCTGATCAGCTGGAAACATGCTGGGTGCATGGGGTGGGATGGGGGTGCCTGTCTTCCTGCCCCTGCATACACACACACTCTATCAAGGAGAGAGGAAAGGCATTAAAGAAACTTTGTGACAAGGTAGTCTCTCCCTTAATTCACTAAGAGACTGAGAGCGCAGGTGCCTGGCGCCCCTTTGCAGTTACTCTGTAGCAGAAGCCTGTCTTCAAGTGCCTTCTCAGTTCCTTTAAAAGGCAAAGCAGGACTACCTAAGGTAATGAAGAAGCCTGTGAACAGTGCTGTAAGGTCTGTGGGACACACCGTGCTGAGCCTGCGCGCCGGCCACCCTGACGATGCAGCCCTTGCTGTCTGCGTACCATGCTGTGCGTGGACAGCCAATCGCGGGGCGCAGCTAAGGGTGAAGGAGTGACACACTCTTAGAAATATTCCGACTTTTGGGACTAGCAGATGGAAGCGACTACCTCACTGGACTCCCACACGGCTGACTGTGGTCCAAGTCCCAGACCTGGCAGCTTGAAACATTAGATACGTGTACACGTGTGCCCAACATCCAGAGAGGAGGATGAGGGAGAAGGAGCCATGGCAAGGCCATCCACCTGGAAGACAATTTCTCACTGTCTCTCTGTCTCTGACAAGTGCACAGACCCTACAGCAAAAAATCTCTGAAATACATATATAAATACATTCAGACTTTTTGGCCAGCAGATGAAGTAAGGGTCAGGGAGGCTGGGTACAACAGCTGATTCTATGGCTCATGTCTGGGACCCAGCGGCTTGGAAGTCGCAGCAGTGCATGAGTGTGTGTGCCCAAAATCCCGAGAGCAGAATGAAGGGGAAGGGACTGCAGCATGGCCATCACCCCGAGAGTTCCTGCCCCAAAAGAACACTCACACCCTAGGGCAAAAACTAAAATAATAATAATCCTGGACCAGCAGATGGCGTAATGGTTACATCGCTGGACTCTATGGTTAATGGTTCAAGTCCTAGACCCAACAGCTTAAAATTCACACCAGGCATGCATGCATACAAGCCCAAATCTCAAGAGGAGAAAGGAGAAGGGATTGTGGCATGGGGGGGGGGGGGGTGTCTCTCTCTGGCGAGTGCAGCTACCCTATAGCAAAAATCTTTTTTTAAAAAAAAGTCCAGGTCCCACATGGTAGTTGGAGTTGAACCCCTGATTCCCGAGAAATGCTGGGCACGTGATCACAGAGTGACCAGACCCTGTGGAGGGTGCTCACCTCCGTATGTGTGCACACGTGCTCCACCATGAACAAAGAAGAAACAAGGAGGGCTAGCAGGTGGCACAATGGTTACGGTGGCTGGATCCCACAGGGCCAACTGCACAGTTCAAGTCCCAGACCCAGTGGTTGGAAAATCACACCAGGCACGTGTGTGCATGCTAAGGTCCCAAGAAGAGGATGGAGAAGGGACTGCGGTATGGCCAGCGCCATGGTGGCGACCTCTCACTTTCCCTCTGTCTCTCTCTCTGGTGTGCACACACACACCATGGCCAAAGAAAAAAAGTGAATAAAATAGACTGGCTCCATGGCCTGATGCTGACACTGGCTTTTCCAAGACCATAAACACCCATGAAAACAAGGTAGCCCTCACCCGATATGCTCTCGGCTGTGCTCTTACTCGCAGAGGGCACGAGCACTCACGGGGGAGAGCCAGGGGAGAAAGCAGCCCCTGGGGCCTGGCCACGCCACAGCCCTGCTCCTCGCTGTCTTGTCCAAGTCTGGGCATGCACATGCTCTTTCCTCAGGGTCCTGGGACTGCTGTCACTTCTGCTGTGTACTTCATACCAGCGTCTCCCTGCACGTTTTCACGTAATGATAGGTGTGCATTACTCTCATACATAACACGTAGCACGCAGCTGCCTGTAACTCAGCAGACAGGAGCTACGTCTGCCTCGCAGAAATCTGGCTGGCCCGCAGACCCAGAGGCACACACTGGTGCGCTCGCTCGTGACCCACTCCCACGTTTGCACACCTGGGCTCTCACACGAGCAAGCTCCCACACAGTACACACTCCTGCTCACGCATGCACTCATTCCTACTCAAGGCGTGAAAAGAGCCTGGCAAGGACACTGAGCACCCTGGAGCGCCGATGTGCCTGGGAGGCCCACTGCCCTGCAGCAGCAGCAGGAGTGGGGGCCTTGGTGGCAGCCTCTCACACAGGGCTTTCTATAAGGACAGGCTGTGCCTGCCCAGGTTACTGAGGGCACTCGGTTCTCCCACCAGTGGGGTTTTCTGACAAGCATCAGGGATGCTCAAGTGTAAATCTTTAGGCCAGCCCTACAGCCCAGTGGTTAGGGGAGTCAGATCCCACAGAGCCGACCGCAGTTCAAGTCCTGGACCCGGTGACAAGAAACATGCCAGGCACAAGTGTGCGTGTGTCGCACATCCCAACAATGGGGAGGGGAGGCGGAGGGTGCTACCCTCCCTCTTCCTCTCGGCCTCTGGCAAGTACATGTGCCCTATTAATTGACAAATAAAATGGAAATGTTTCTGAGACTGTAAAGATAAAATGTAAAGATAAGGGACCAGCAGTTGGCATAATGGCTGTCTCTGGACTCCCATGCAGTTGACTGCGGTTCGTGACAGGCGCGGTATGCATGCATGCCCAAGATCTCGAGAGAAGGGAGGAGAAGGGATTGTGGAGTGGCCATCCCCCCAGAGGGGTGATTTTTCACTTTCTGTTACTGTCTTTCTGGAGAGTGCACGCACCCTATAGCAAAAACCTCTCCCCCCAAAAAAAATATAAAGAAAAAGAAAAAAAAAAAACAGATAAAGAGTAAAGATGATCCACTTGAGTTCTTTTATTTATTTAGAGAGATCTTACTCTAGGGCACGTGCACTCACAAAGAGAGACAGAGACAAAAAGCAAGAAATCACCCCCCAGAGAGATGGCCGCGCTGCAACCCCTTCTCCTCCATTCTCCTCTCGGGATCTTGGGCACATACACAGACATGCCCGGCATGAATTTCAAGTCCCATATGATAATTTTTTTAAAAGATTTATTTTTTATTATATTTACTACCATTATTCTTCACTTTTGACCAGAAAGAGAGACAAAGAGAAAAGGAGAGTAAGAAAGCAAGCCTCCAAGTCCAGGACTTGAACCAATGTCAGCCATGTGGGAATCCAGCACCTCCACCACCATGCCACCTGCTGGGCCCTCCTGATGATGATTATTAATTCCTTTAAAAACAGAAATCAGGGGGCCAGCAGGTGGTGTGGTGGTTCAGGGCCCTGGACTCCCTCATGGCCGACTGTAGTTCAAGTCCCGCGGTGGCTGGGGCCACGGGACCCTCACATGGCTAACCTTGGTTCAAGTCCCAGACCTGGCAGCTTGAAAAAAAAAAAAAAACAGAAATCAGGGACCTGCAGGTGGCATAATGGTTATGTCATTGGACTCCCACACGGTCAAATGCAGTTCAAGTCCTGGACCTGGTGGCTTGTAATTCATGCCAGGTGCGTGTGCCCACAATCCAGAGAGGAGAATGGAAGAGAAGGAGTTGCAGCATGACCAACCCCCCACCCAGGGTGGGGGTGGTTTCTCTCTTCCTGGTTCTCTCTTTGTCCCTCCAAGAAGTGCATGTGCCCTATGGCAAAAACCTCTCTAGGGCCCAGCAGGTGGTGTGGTGGCTAAGGTGCTAGACATTCCCACATAGCCAACCATGGTTTGAGTCCCAGACCTGACGGCTTGGTTTCTTACTTTCTCTTTATGTATGTGTGTCTCTCTGTCTGGTCAAATTAAAAATAAATGCAAGAGTAAATAAAATTAATTCTTTTTAAAAAGTCTCTCTAAAAGAAATCAACCCTTTCTCCTAACGCTGAAGTTGCTTCACAACCCTCCTTCACGACGGGTTGGTAGTGACAAGTGGGTTGGTGGCAGCAGGAAGAGGACCCATTGGAGAGGGACCTCCAGAGACAGCCGAGGTCTCTAATGCTGGGGCACCTCTGACTGTGAACTGCTGTCGAGCAGCATACCCGGGAAGCTCTGCAGCAGTCCCTCCCTCCAGTCACCCACTGGCTGCTGCCCACGGAGCGCCGTGCTGTTCCAATCCAGACAACGCAGGCGAGCCAGCACTGGGACACGGCTGGTGAGGGGCACGACACGAGAGCCATCTGTGCTACATGCAAGCACTGTTTCTACTAAAAATGCAGGTAACCACTTAAATGATTTAAACTGCTACCTTCGTAAAAATATCACATAAAGGACACTGAGCACACCACCTGAGAACTTTAACAACTAGCTGTCACCAGGATGGTCGTATGGCTAGCCCGAAGGCCCTCCTGTCCTCGACATTCTGAACTCTCAAGGTGCAGAGTGTAAACACTTAGGCTCGTCACTGCCGTTATCCACCGTATCTGGACTTACTAAGGTTTCTCAAAACCCTGAGTGAGAAGGACCTCACCTTGTAGAGACACACACTGAAACGTCCCTGCGGGAAACGACTCACTGCCAGCGTCGCCTGCAGAACTGCCCTGGTGTGGGGAGCAGTGCACTGGGGGCCGACTGCAGAACTGTGGTGCTCACAGGGCTCGCTGCGCCATTCTCTCTACTTGGCTGTGTGTTCAAGTTTAAAAAGTCACCAACAGGGGAACCAGCAGTTAGCGTAATGGCTATGTCGCTGGACTCCCACGTGGTCGACCGCAGTTCGCGTCCCGGACCCAGTGGCTTAAAACTCACACAGGGCGCGTGTGCGTGCGTGCCCAAGATCCCGAGAGGAGAATGGAGGAGAAGGGATTGTGGTGTGACCATCCCCCCTGGGGGGTGATTTCTCGCGTTCTGTCTCTAATGTCTCTCGCTATCTGTCTGGCGAGTGCACGTGCCCTATAGCAAAAATCTCTCAAGAAAAAAAAAAGCAGCCTTTGTTCCGTAGCAAGTGATAACGTGCTGCTCAAGAGTAAATGGATCCCACATGGCAACCTGGGTTCAAATCCCAGGCCCAGTCCCTCTAACACCATGCTGGACACGTTTTCAGAAGCCAATAGTCTGACCAGCTGAAGGATGTGGGAAAGGGGATTACAACATGGCTCTGTGGAGAGTGTCTGTCTTTCTCTCACACTCATGTATGCATGCATGTGCTCTATCAGGAATAAAGTCTTAACAACAACTCACCATTGCTGGGGCCAGCAGGTGTCGTGGTGGTTAAGGCACTGGACTCCCACATGGCTGATCACGGTTCGAGTCCTTGATAGCTTGATCGCTCACTTTGTCTCTCACTCTCTCTCTGGTCAAATTAAAAGTGAATGAGTATGGGGCCAGCAGGTGGCGTGGAAGAGCTGGCTCCCACATGGCAAGCCCAAAACCCCTCGAGAATGGAGGACACAGCCATGCCTCCCAGGTGCCTGCTCATTTGCCCTCTCTCTGTCTCTCTCTAGCGAGCATACGCTCCCTATGGCTGAAACCTAAAAAACAAAGAAGAAATCAAGACCACCATCCCAAGAGGGGAACCCTTGGGTCCCACCCAGCACTGCTTCTTTGGAGGCTGTCCAGGAGGAGATGCCGCAGGGGGGTCCTCTCCATGGCACTGTCCCCACGAGCCCTGAGTCGTCAGGACTCGCCCCCAAACATGCAACTTCACCAGGTGCTGACAGAGTTGAGGGTTCCAGCTCAGTTCTACTCTGTAAGACAGCAAACCAGTTTTCTGAGTGTGATCGACAAGGGAAGTTACAGCAAAAAGCAGCTCTCTAATAAAAAGCGTTCAGTAGGGCTGGCACGCACTGGGGTGGTTACAGTGCGGGACTCCCCATGGCCAATGCGGTTCAAGTACCAGACGTGGCTATGTCGCTGGACTCCCACGTGGTCGACCGCAGTTCGCGTCCCGGACCCAGTGGCTTAAAACTCACACAGGGCGCGTGTGCGTGCGTGCCCAAGATCCCGAGAGGAGAATGGAGGAGAAGGGATTGTGGTGTGACCATCCCCCCTGGGGGGTGATTTCTCGCGTTCTGTCTCTAATGCCTCTCGCTATCTGTCTGGCGAGTGCACGTGCCCTATAGCAAAAATCTCTCAAGAAAAAAAAAAGCAGCCTTTCGTTGCTGGACTTCCACAATCAACCGTGGTTCGAGTCCCAGACCTGGTGACTTAAAACTCACACCAGGCACGTGAGCTTGTGTGCCCAAAATCCCAAGAGGAAAATGGAGAAAAAGGGACTGCAGCATGGCTATCCCCTCAGGGGGTGATTTCTTGCTTTCTGCCTCTGTCTCTCTCTCTGGTGAGCACATGCACCCTATAGCAAAAATCTTTCTAAAAAAAAAAAAAACAACTCACCATTGCTGGGGCCAGCAGGTGTCGTGGTGGTTAAGGCACTGGACTCCCACATGGCTGATCACGGTTCGAGTCCTTGATAGCTTGATCGCTCACTTTGTCTCTCACTCTCTCTCTGGTCAAATTAAAAGTGAATGAGTATGGGGCCAGCAGGTGGCGTGGAAGAGCTGGCTCCCACATGGCAAGCCCAAAACCCCTCGAGAATGGAGGACACAGCCATGCCTCCCAGGTGCCTGCTCATTTGCCCTCTCTCTGTCTCTCTCTAGCGAGCATACGCTCCCTATGGCTGAAACCTAAAAAACAAAGAAGAAATCAAGACCACCATCCCAAGAGGGGAACCCTTGGGTCCCACCCAGCACTGCTTCTTTGGAGGCTGTCCAGGAGGAGATGCCGCAGGGGGGTCCTCTCCATGGCACTGTCCCCACGAGCCCTGAGTCGTCAGGACTCGCCCCCAAACATGCAACTTCACCAGGTGCTGACAGAGTTGAGGGTTCCAGCTCAGTTCTACTCTGTAAGACAGCAAACCAGTTTTCTGAGTGTGATCGACAAGGGAAGTTACAGCAAAAAGCAGCTCTCTAATAAAAAGCGTTCAGTAGGGCTGGCACGCACTGGGGTGGTTACAGTGCGGGACTCCCCATGGCCAATGCGGTTCAAGTACCAGACGTGGAGGCATGAGAGTCTTGACAGGCGCGTGTGTGCTCGGCACCCAACGGCCCGAGAGGAGAATGGAGGGGAAGAGACTGCGGCGCGGTCATCCCAGTGCCCAGGGCGGTCTCTCACTTTCCCTCTTTTCCTGTCAGTCTCAGGCAAGCACATGTGACCTATGGCAAAATCCAAAAAAAAAAAAAAAAAGCATTTGGTGGAGGCCAGGAAGATGAGTCCACAGGGTACCCTGAGCGGCCAACTCTGACAGTCCTCTACCCGCCAAGAGCCCCAGCCATGTCCCTGTCCCAGCGCCATCTGCAAGGAGCGCTGGGTGGGCACAAACCCTGCCTGTGCCACCTCGAAGAACTGTGGAGACAACCCAGAGGCCGCAGAACTCAGTGTCAGAGCAGCCCTTGGTGAGGAAAACTGCACTCCCGCCCCAGACGGGCAAGGGCGGCAGGTCAGCAGGGCGCTCCGCACACTAGGCAGGGCAGCACCTGAGGGGGCGTACAGGAGGGAGGAAGGCAGAGACGCACAGCAACATGGCCCTGAGGCCAGCTGGTGGCCCAGTGGTCAAGGTGCTGGACTCTCAACGTGGCCGACCGAGGTTTGAGTCCTGAACCCAGCGGTGTCAAAATCACACCAGGCATGGGTGCACATGTGCCCAAAGTACCAAGGAGGAATGGAAGACGGCATAGCCATCCACGGGGGGTAATCTCTCACTTTCCTTGTCTCTGTCTCTCTCCAGCAACTGCACACACCTGATGGCAAAAGCTCTCCAAAGAGAAACAGCAGCTGGTACCCACAGGCGAAGTCCACCACCGGGAAAATTACCCCTAGCCTATCTCCTAGTCCAGACAGAAGTGCAGACCGCCGAGGACGCCCAGCCAGCGCTAAGCTCGCACGCACAGCATGGAGCGACCCACATTCCCAGTGCGTGCCAGCAGGCACCTGGCTGTGTGCTCAGCAAGGACCTGGCTCCCGGTAGTCAGACTGCACAGAGAGGCCCTGTGCTGCTCAGGGGTCACGGGTCCCTTACGAAGGACTCTGACAGGAGACTGATGACCCAAACGGCAGGGAGCCGCCTCTTCCCCTCAAGCGCCCTGGGCGTGGACTCCAGCACCTGCGGGATGGCCCGGGCAGTCCGGAGAGCAACTGCCCACCCACAGCTGGTGCCGTCTGGGCTGGGGGCAGCGGAGCCGCTGGACGTCAGTGAGGACAAGGCCTCTCTGGGAGTCACAGCCTGGGACGGGTGCCCTGCTGCCCTGCTCTGGCACCTGCTGTCCCTGGGGCCCACGTCAGCCACCAGGTGGACCCGGCACCAGCCCTGGAGCTCAGAAGCCCACTCCTCACTGGAACGTGAGACATGTCGCCTCCAGCTGCCACCAGGCAGCCCACCAGCGCCCAGGGCGGAGCGACCCGATGAGACAGAGTCCTGGCCGCGCCGGCTCCAGCGCAGCTTAGGGGGCCCAGCTGATGCCGCAGGGAGGGCAGGGAGCAGAACCTCCTTTTGGGGGAGAAGGGCCGCGGCAAAACCCGACCCGACCCCAACCCCCGGGAGAGTACGCGGAGAGAATGGAATGCAGGCCCTGCGGGCGCTGGGCGAGCCTCCCCGGCCACGCCAACCCGCCCGCCTGCTCTGCGCGGTCACCTGCTCTGCCCCGTAGACCGTGGCAAACTGGACGAAGTCCTCGATGCGGACGAAGCCGTCCCCGTCCCGGTCCAGGGCATCGAACACGGCCCGCAGGCGGGAGCCGTCCTCGTGGCA
>NW_006159653.1:473795-475941 GCF_000334495.1 Tupaia belangeri chinensis | reverse complement strand
TTCTGTGCGAGGCCGGCCTGGGAACTTGACCCCACGGCGCGCCGCGGGCGGGCGAGCGAAGCGTAGCGAGGGGCGGGCGAGTCAGCTGCTGTGCGCGTGTCCCGGAGGGGTGAGTCCTTCCGATGCGAGGCGCAGTCCCAGTCTCGGGCAGTTCCGCAGACGCCGCACGGGCAGGTCCGGGCTTGGGCGACGCCACGCGCCGAGCCTGGCAAGGATGGGTCTGACCCACCTGCTGCCTTGCGAGCGTGAAGGGGTCCCCAGAATGCCGTCCCTTTCCCGCTTTACAAAGGAGCGCGCGGTGGCACGTCGAGGCCTTTCTTCGAACCTCTGACAAACGCGACGTCCGGTGTCAACCGCTGTCTCCGCCGGCCTCCCAAGCACCGCGGCTCCCCCAGCCACGTGTCCCCGGGCGTCCCAGAGGGCAAAGGACGCCAGGCGGGGTGTGGGCGCACCGGGAGCGGAGACGTCCCTGCCGTGGGCACCAGCACCGCGCGGCGCGGGGGTAGCTTGGGCGCGAACCAGGGCTCCGGCCCCTGACCGAGCCGGCGGCCCCGCCCTTGGGCCAGATTCGGCCCGGCCGCCCTGCGCAGGGAGCGTCAGCGAACGCGCCTCCAGTTCCGGCCAGAACTAGGCATGGGGCGGCGCCGGGGCCCTTGCTGCACCATCTCTGCTGTCGGTCTGGCCTCTGCAGCAAAGACAGATTGCTGACCTGGCCGGCCCAGGGAGACGGGCAGTGACCGAGCCGGCGGCCCCGCCCTTGGGCCAGATTCGGCCCGGCCGCCCTGCGCAGGGAGCGTCAGCGAACGCGCCTCCAGTTCCGGCCAGAACTAGGCATGGGGCGGCGCCGGGGCCCTTGCTGCACCATCTCTGCTGTCGGTCTGGCCTCTGCAGCAAAGACAGATTGCTGACCTGGCCGGCCCAGGGAGACGGGCAGGGCGGCCCCTCCTGCCCTTGGCCCCGAACCGCCGGCCGGTCCGAGCCCGCTGGTGCTGCTCTGTGACTCTCCAGACGGGATCCAGCCTGAGCCCGGGCTCCTGCGCCAGCCGGACCATCCGCCCGCCTCTCCCACACTCGCAGCTGCACGAGGCTACAAGCTGGTGCGGAGGCCGGGCGCTCAGGGATCCGGGCCTGTAAGACACACTTCCCTTCTCTCACCCGTGCTGGGTCTCCTTGGTCCCCTTTCTCATGACCTCTGCCCTCTGGGAGGGGACTCCAGGGGCTCCTCCCTGTGGCTAGTGCCCAGCAACCTTGAGAGCCCTCATACCAGTGCCTTGCAAAGCCCAAGGGGTGACAGGCAAGGCTGGGTGCTATCGCAAACCTGTTTTCTTTTTTAGGTTTTTTTGCCACATGTGTGCACCTGCCAGAGAGAGAGGTCACCCCCAAGGCCCTGGCCACGCTGCAGTCCCTGCCTCCATTCTCCTCCCTGGATTTGGGGCAATGCACACACATGTGCCTGAGGTGATTGTCAAGCTGCCAGGTCTGACTCCGACCATGGAGTCGGTCTGTGGAATTCAGTCCCCTTCCCACCGTGCCACCTGCTGGCCCCTGCAAAGCCATTGCCTGCCTGCCTGCCTTCCCTCCTTCCCTCCTTCCTTCCTTCCTTCATTTCTTTTTGAGATTTTTTAGGGCTCATACGCTCACCAGAGAGACAGAAAGCAAGAAATTGCCTCCCCCTAGGGGAGATGGCCATACTGCAATCCCTTCCCTTCCATTCTCCCTGACTCTGTGGTTTAAACTCATGCGAGGCACATGTGCATGCGTGCCCAAGATCCCGAGAGGAGAATAGAGAAGGGATTGTGGTGTGGCTATCTCCCCTAGGGGGTGATTTCTTGCTTTCTGTCTCTCTCTTTCTGATGAGTACACAAACCCTAATAGCAAAACCTCTCCAAAAAAAAAAAAAAAAGATTATTTTTAAAAATATATAGTTTATTTATTTATTATTCCCATGAGTTTTGCCAGAGAAAGTGAGAGAAGGAGAGTTAGAAAGCAAGCTGCGGGAACCAGCAGTTAGTGTAATGGCTATGTCGCTGGACTCCCACGTAGTCGACCGCGGTTCGTATCCCAGACCCGGTGGCTTAAAACTCACGCCGGGCGCGTGTGCGTGCGTGCCCAAGATCCCGAGAGGAGAATGGAGGAGAAGGGATTG
>NW_006159653.1:469558-473225 GCF_000334495.1 Tupaia belangeri chinensis | reverse complement strand
AAAAAAAGTTCAAGAGGAGGGCCAGCAGGTGGCGTGGTGGATTAAGGCATTGGACGCCCACGTGACCAACCCCAGTTGGAGTCCCAGACCTGGAGGCTTGCTTTCTCACTTTCCCTCTTCTCTGTCTCGCTCTTTCTTTCTGTTCCTCTCTGGTCAAATTAAAATAAAGTTAAATAAGATCATTCTTTAAATAACAATAATGATAAATAAAATTAAATAAATAATTTTTTTCTTTTTCTTAATTTTTTTAGGGGGTCTTTGTTATAGGGCGTGTGCGCTCGCCAGACAGACAGAGACACAGAGACAGAAAGCGAGAAATCACCCGCCAGAGGGGATGGCCACACTGCAATCCCTTCTCCTCCATTCTCCTCTCAGGATCTTGGGCACGCACGCACACTTGCCTGGAGTGAGTTTAAGCCACCGGGTCCAGGACTCGAATCGCAGTCCACTACATGGGAGTCCAATGACATAGCCATTACGCCATCTGCTGGTCCCTAAATTAAAAAAATTTTAAAAAATCATAACTGGGCACATGTGCATGTTTGCCCCCTGAGAGGAGAATGGAGGAGGGATTGCAGCATGGCCATCCCCTCTGGCGGGTGATTTCTACTCTCCCTCTCTATCTCTTAGCAAGTGCACACACCCTATAGCAAATAGTAAAAACTAAAAAGCAAAACAAAGGGAATTATACCCAGATCCCAGTGATCCCTGTGTTCTCTCACCCACACACAGGAGCAGCGTTGGCCGGGAGCTGATGTACTCGGGCGTTCGGCGCTGCGTGGCAGCCAGCTGGCAGCCCCGGGAACTGCCCAAATGCAGCACATGCTACAAGTGTCTTGTCCCTGGCGTGACCACTCTGTGTACTTATTTGTGCAGGTCTTCTGGGAAGATCAGGCTGAAATCTGATTCCAAGTCATCGGATGTAGCACTTATGGGAGAATGGACCGTCCCTTAGGGGAGCCAGTAACCCACACAGAAGCCTCAGGACTGGTCCCTGCCTCAGCTCAGGCACAGAGTAGTTACAAAGCAGTTGAGACGTGAAGAGGGAGAGCAAAGCTTCAGCACTTCTAGAGGGACACTGGGAGACGTCCTGAGCCAGCCAGTGGCGTGGAGGTTAAGGCAGCTGGATCCCACATAGCTGACTTCGAAGTTCGAATCCCAACCCTGCATCTTGAAAATCATGCTAGAGGGACCAGCAGTTAGCGTAATGGCTATGTCGCTGGACTCCCATGTAATCGACCGTGGTTTGCAACCCAGACCCGGTGGCTTAAAATTCACACCGGGTGCATGTGCATGCGTGCCCAAGATCCCCAGAGGAGAATGGAGGAAAAGGGATTGCGGCGTGGCCATCCCCCCCTGGGGGGTGATTTCTCGTTTTCTGTCTCTCTGTCTCTCTCTGTCTGGCAAGTGCACGCACCCTATAGCAAAAACCTCTCCTAAAAAAAAGAAAAGAAAGAAAATCATGCTAGAGAAGAAAATGGAGGAGGATTGCGGGGTGGCCATCTTCCCAGGGAGGAGCTTCATCACTTTCTTCTCTCTCTCTGTCTCTCCCTTCTCTTCAGTGAGTGCATACACATCCTAGAGTAAATTTAAAAAGTTAGGCCAGCAGGTGGCATGGCGGTTAAGGCACTGGACACATGGCCGACCACATTTCAAGTCCCAGACCTGGTGGCTTGCTTTCTCACTCACTCTCTCTTATATAATAATTCTTTAGGAAAAGGCTAAAAAGAAAAGTGTACACTGTTTGATGTCATTTGAGTAAAATTCTGGAAAACGTGAACAGAATTGTAGGCAGAGTGGATCAGTGGTCACAAGGGGTGCGGAGGAAGCCCATGGAGTGGAAGGTGATGGCATGTTCACCCAGCGACTGCCGATGGTCTCGGTGCAGAGCATGTCAGAGTGTCAGTTTACACACCCTCCACATGTGCAGTTTACCCGTGTCAGCCACGCCAGCACGCCATACCAGAACTGCTGCACGCACAGCACACGCGCAACCTTGGGAACTAGACAGCCGTCTTCTCTTCAAAACCAGCTCTGCGAGAAGCCAGCATGAGCCAGAAGCAGAGAGCACAGGGCAGCCTTGTGTTTGCAAATACTTTATTGGGTGGGGAAGATTAGGTAAAGGACCTCTCTTAGAAAATGTCAACAGGACCAGCAGATGGCCTAATGGTTACATTGCTAGACTCCCACATAGATGACCACAGTTTAAGTCCCGGACCCAGCAGCTTGAAACTCACGCCAGGCATGTGTGCATGAGTGCTCAGAATGCCAAGAGGAGAAAGGACTGCAGCACGGCCATCCTCCTGGGGGGAAAGGGGAGGATTTCTCATTTTCGGTCTCTCTCTGTCTCTCCGGTGAGAGATACGCCCTATAGCAAAAATCTCTTTAAAAAAAAAGAAAATGTAAACACACAGCAGTTTATAAGGCACAGTTCAAGTCTTTCCTGACTCAGCCAGCAGCGAGGCCCATGCATGGACAGCGGCAAAGGGGGGTGATGAGCGCGGCGGCGGCCCCTGCCGCAAGGTCAGCTCGCTCTCTCTCCTGGCCCCCAGCGCTGGGCGCGTTCCGGGAGTGGACAAGATCTGGCCAGGAGATCACCCTTGTTTGGGTCTCCAAGGCCCCTTGCATGGGCAGCTGGAGAGTGTGACGGTCACAGGGAGCCGCGTGGCAAGAGCAAGAGCTTGTGTGGGAACTGGCCTGGCAGCACAGGTGGGGACAGGTTACCACAGCGACGGGAGGCAATGGCAGAGCTGGCCCAAATCAGCAGGGTTTACTCCGGTGGCTCTGTCTCTGCTGCCTGCATCTGCGTTCACAGGGACCAGGGTAGGTAACACGAGATGGGTTCACCTGTCCACGCGGTGCTCTCTAAATGTGCATCTGCTCCTCGAAAGCGTGGCAAAGATGCGGCAGGAGGCTGGAGCCTGGTGGCACCCTCCCTGCGCTCCAGCCTCGTCGGAGGTTTCCGTGTGCGTTTCCTTCACAGCAGAGGACACGCATGACGAGAGCGGAGGGGGCACCTCCCTCTGGTCTTCTATCCCAGGGTCCTGGCCACACCTCCCAGCGTGTTTCCAGGCCAGCCAGGGCCGGGACGAACGGTGCTTGCTGAGTGGCTATCAGTTGCGTGGTCTGTTGCTCTACCCACTGCACCAGAGCCGGGGCTGGAGATTGAGGGAAATTCAGGGGCTGGCAGCTGGCATGGATGTTAAGGTCCTGGAGTCCTGCGCGGCTGACTGTGGTTTGAGTCCTGAACATGGCGGCTTAAAAATTGTAATGGGAACGTGTCCCGACCCGGGGGGACAGCCAAACACGTTTCCTGAGTGAAGGAGTGAGAGCCGGGACAAGCGGCGTAGTGTTACAGCAGGGAGACGACAGTGTCGTCTGTTTATTGTGGGCAGCACGGTACAGCACAGAGACGACGCAGTGTCACAGCTCTTAAGGGTCGCGTCGTCTACTGTGAGCAGCACGGAGACGACGCGGTGTCACAGCTCTTCAGGGTCGTCCGGAGACGATGTAGTGTCGCAGGTCGTCTGGAGACGATGCAGTGTCAGCTCTTCAGGATCTTCAGTCGTCGTCTTCCTGGTCGTCGTCGTCGTCGTCGTCGTCGTCTGTCTACTGTGGGCCAGGCATCGTGGTTATATACACTCTGGTGGGTTGTAAACGGTGGGCC
>NW_006159653.1:453524-467586 GCF_000334495.1 Tupaia belangeri chinensis | reverse complement strand
GATGTAGTGTTACAGCTCTTCAGGGTCTCCCAGGTCGTCTGGAGACGACGCAGTGTCAGCTCTTCAGGATCCTCAGGGTCGTCTGGAGACTGCGCGGTGTTTCAGCTCTTCAGGCTCTTCAGTTGTCGTCTTCCTGGTTGTCATCGTTGTCTTCCTGGTGGTCTGTGTTGTCTGTCTACTGTGGGCCAGGCATCGTGGTTATATACACACTGGTGGGTTGTAAACGGTGGGCCGTGATTGGTTATAAACGGTGGGCTGTGATTGGTCGTAAACAGTGGGCTGTGATTGGTTGCTTTTGGGCCAATCATGAGGTGCTGGATATGCAAATTTGAGGGATTCTAGTGGCCAATCAGAGCAAGGTTTCAAAGGTCAGGTTTTTGGAAGGGAACCAATAATGGGAATTGAGTTCTCAATGGAGAAGAGGTGACAGTGTGGCCATCTCCCTGGGGTGATTTCCCACTTTCCCTCTCTCTCTGTCCTCTCTGGCGAATGCATGTGCCTTATGTAAAAAAAAAAGAACGTGTGCATATGTGCCCCAAATCCCAAGAATGGAGAAGAGGTGACAGTGTGGCCATCTCCCTGGGGTGATTTCCCACTTTCCCTCTCTCTCTGTCCTCTCTGGCGAATGCATGTGCCTTATGTAAAAAAAAAAAACTATTTTTAAAAAAAGGAGGAGGGGACCAGCAGTTAGCGTAATGGCTATGTCGCTGGACTCCCATGTAGTTGACCGTGGTTCGCGTCCTGGACCAGGTGGCTTAAAATTCACGCTGGGCGCATGTGCATGCGTGCCCAAGATCCCGAGAGGAGAATGGAGGAGAAGGGATTGCGGCGTGGCCATCACCCCTGGGGGGTGATTTCTCACTGTCTCTCTGTCTCTCTCTGTCTGGTGAGCGCACGTGCCCTATGGCAAAAACCTCTCCAAAAAAAGGAGGCGGCGGCAGGAGTGGCCAAAGCCTATGAGTCGGTTTCTGCACGAGGGTCAGGACTCCTCAGTCCAGGTCCACACGGGCCCTGAGCCTCCTTCCAGAGCTCGGTGCTCTCTCCATCTACAGGGCAGCTGCCCTGTGAGTGTGGGTGGGGATCTGGGATTACTGACTTGAACACAGACCATCTGGTCCTCGCCAAGTCCTGTGGTGGGGATGCACCCCCACTGCTTTGACCTGCGTCCCCAGCTACCGCCCCGCCCCTCCTTGCCACACACACCTAGCCTTCTCACTCCCTTGCCACTGGCCACTGACGTGCTAGGTGTGGCTGTCACCAAGCCCCAGTGGCCATCCTAGCCTGCACCTGGCAGCGGGGCTGGGGGTGGGCCAACTGACCACCACACACAGGTGACGAAAGATGGCTTCCTGTATGGGAGACTGGGTCCGGGACAGCTGCTTCCCAGCCCTCTGTCCTGGAGGGGACATGCCGGTGGGCCATGCAAATGCCATCCTGTCCTCTAGTTGACAGCGGTGACCAGGGGTGTGGAGCACAAGCGGCAGAGAGCCTGGAGGCCTCGGGGCCAGCGAGCCGCAGTCTGGGTTCTCCCGCAGTGTCCCAGGGCCCACCTGCTGCCTTGCCAGTGGGCATGACACCACCACACTCTGGCCCCCCCAAACCAGGATCTCCTTAAACAGGCAAAGCCGAGTGTCCTGGAGTCTCCAGTCACTGCACCCACAAAGGCCAGGGGAGAGGACCCCCTCTCTTGGAATGAGGGCATCTGGGCGATGCTGCCATGTAGCCAGGGCACCCCAACAGCACCCCGACGCGGTGGGGGATGGCCGATGTTGGCCTGTGAGGCCCCTGCAGAAACCAGTTCAGTCTCCCAGCCAGGGCCCAGAGCCTGGAACTGGAGGAGGTGGCTCGGTCTTGGTGGCTCTCGGCTACCCACCAGCCCAACCAGGCCCTGCAACTGGGGGCACAGGCCAGGCTCAGGCAAGGAGGGCCCTGCCTCATGCTTCTGCGAGTGACTGAAACATGAAGAGGGCGTCTGCTAAGGCCACGCTCTGCTCTCTGCCTCCTTCCACTCAGACCAGTGGCACAGGGCCCCATATGCTGCTCAGACGTGGTGTAGACTCAGCTCCTCTTGGGCGGGCGGTGCCAGCTGCCTCCATCTCTCCTAGACAGTACGGCACCCCCACCAGTTGGACCGGGAGTCAGGGAGATTGTCCTGGCAGCTGAGAGGGCAGGAGCCGGCTAAAACGCGTCCACGCTGGAGCCACTGAGACCCAGATGGGAGGACGGAGACCCAGAGCCTGGCAGGGTTCTCCGGCTGTGTCGGGTCTGTGTGCTGGTGTGTCAGGGGTACACTGTGGACTCGGGAAGTCCCCACAGTTCTCCTAAAGCTCTGGACGCAGGTCAGGACAGGATCTGGTGCGGGCCACCCACTCCCAAAGGGGGTACGCTCCTACCAGTCAACCGCGCCTGCCAGCCCAGCCAGCTTCCGCAGGCACTCGGGGGCACGGTGCTGTCTGTGGCTATAAATTCTCCTTTCCGGGTGTGTGCACTCACCAGAGGAGAAAGCACCCTCCCATGGGCCATTGTCTCACCATCCTGTTGGGATTCAGGGCCTGCACATGTGCCCACTGGCTTCTCAGGCCAAGGGCTGGGATCTGAATTGTGGTTGGCCATGTGGGACTTGGGACTTGGGTCCCTTAACCTCCAGGCTACTGGGCTGGCCTGTGGCCATACCTTCTCAATCTCACTTACTATGGCCTGTGCCCTGCTTCCAGACTCCGAACAAGAGGTACTGAGCAGGCTGGACACCAGGTGCGCCCAGGTGTGGCCCCTGCAGCCTAGGAGAGGACTCAGCTAAAACTCTGGCTGAGCCCCTGCTGCTGGCAAGCCCTCGGACGGCCTCTGCTTTCGCACGTGCCCACGTGCCCGGGAGGGATTCCGCCCACGGCAGGCTGAGAACAGTCCCCTAGAGCCCACAGGAGTTGTGAGCTTCACACTGTTCATCCACACGGGCACAAGGGCTCTGGGTCAAGGGTCAAACTCCCTCCTTTCTCAGGAAGCCTGAATGTATTTGGGGTTTGAGGATCCCGGGGTATCCACGAAGGCCCCACCCCGCACTTGGGAAGTGGCAGCTCACCCACTGCTACCTGCACTGGAGCCGGCCAGCCATGCAGACAGATGGCTGGTCCTGAGCCACTCACCTAACTCTGAGCCTGAGCACCTGGGCCTGCCCGGGGAGCCACAGCCGTGCCTGAAGATGAGGGCTTCAGGCACGGGGAAGTGCTTCCGCTACACCGGGAGCAAACGGCAGGACCGGCTGTTTGCAAGCGACAGGCTCCACACAGCCAGCGCAGCGGGGTTTTATGTTTGCCATAGTGCATGTGCTTGCTGGGGAGACACCGAGAAGGGCTACGAAGCCCTCCCCCAGGGCCGCAATCCCTTCTCTGTTCTCTCCTCAGATATGGGGCACACATGTATGCACGCACACAGGCTCAGGGTGAGTTTCAAGCTGCTGGGTCCTGGATTTGAACTGTGGTGGGCCACGTGGGAGCCCAGCACCTTAACCATCACGCCACTTGCTAACTCCCAGTGATTCTTTTCATTATTTTCTTGTATAATTTTTCATTCATTATTTTTTAAATTTTGCTACCAGCGTGCCTGCTCACCAGGAAGAGAGACAAGTGAGAAAGCAAGCCGCCAGGTCCGGGACAGACTGGTCAGCCATGTGGGAGTCCAACGCCTTTAGCCACCGCACCACCTGTGCCCCCCCACCCCCCGTGACTCTCTTTGATTGTGTTTTCATCCTGAGAACTTTGGCAATATCCAGTCCATAGGTTTTCTACAGTAAGATGACATTGAGGGAACCAGCAGTGAGCGTAATGGCTGTCGCTGGACTCCCA
Source organism: Tupaia belangeri chinensis (assembly GCF_000334495.1). Classification (NCBI taxonomy): domain Eukaryota; kingdom Metazoa; phylum Chordata; class Mammalia; order Scandentia; family Tupaiidae; genus Tupaia; species Tupaia belangeri. Next base: position 463,747 of record NW_006159653.1, on the reverse strand, counting down.
CGTAGTCAACTGTGGTTCCCGTCCCAGACCCGGTGGCTTAAAACTCACGCCGGGCGCGTGTGCGTGCGTGCCCAAGATCCCGAGAGGAGAACGGAGGAGAAGGGATTGTGGCGTGACCATCCCCCCTGGGGGGTGATTTCTCGCTTTCTGTCTCTCTGTCTCTGTCTCTCTGTCTGTCTGGCGAGCGCACGCGCCCTATAGCGAAAACCTCTCCAAAAAAAAAAAATGAACGACACTGAAAGATAACGTAGCCCCGGGGACCTGCGCTGCGCTGGCCGCGGGACAGAGGCCACGACGGGTGCTGTCCCGGCTCGTGGGCCTCAGAGCCTCAGATGAGCACAAGCCAGGGGACGTGAAGCAGGGGAGCCAAGGCTGCCAAGCCTTGGCCCACGGGGTTGGCCCCGAGATGAGACAGGGTGCTTCTCTTGGCAGGTGGAATGCATGGGGTGGATGCAGAGGTGCCCCAATGGGGCCAGAGGCTCTTTTTCTAAAAATATTATTTAATTTCATTTATTCACTCATTTATTTTAATTTGATCAGAGAGAGATACAGAGAGAAAGAGAGGGGAAGTGAGAAAGCAAGCCACCAAGTCCAGCACTCGAACCGCGGTCAGCCGTGTGGGAGTGTCCAGCACCTTAACCACCATGCCACCTGCTGGTCCCAGGCCAGAGGCTCTTGATTCTCAGCCATACACACTGGCCGGGTGGCTCGGTTAGCTCATCCAGCCTCCCTGGCGTGGCTTCCCTCTGCTGCACAAAGACCCTGGGGTGGGGGGAGAGTGGGATAGGACACACCCTCTATCCAGAGCAGGCAGGCAGGCAGGAGAGAGGCCTTGGCCATGCAGGCCCACAGCATCCTGGCCACACCCCTCCCTCTCGACTCATCTGACATCGGTGTGGACAGGGGCAAGCCCGCTGTGCTGCCTGGCAGCTTCTGCCCAACAACTCGGCCAGGGAGGGTGAGTGTGCAAATGGCATAGTCCCCGAGGAAGGGGACAGCAGGCCCCAGTGGATTCGGACGTGAGGGTCTGGCCTGGCTGCATGCCAGGAGTGCTCCCTGGAAGAGCCCTGCAGGAGGCGGCCAGGTCAGGAGCAGGCTGCTCCTCAGAAAGCCCCTGCTGTAGCCCTGTGGCATCGGCAGAACACCCACAGAGGCCATGTCACTAGGGATGACCAGGTGTCACCGCCTCAACCTCCTGCAGCAGCCCAGGGCCGAGCTGGGCCAGGGGAGAGGAGGGAGACAGAGGGCAAGCAGGCGCCTCACCTAGAGCTTGGCAGAGGAGGAAGCAGGACCCAGCAGCCCCTGGGTGTCATTGGGTAACGCCAGCCACGCCCCGCCATCGACCACCAGCACAGTCCCCGTCACGTAGGACGCCAGCGGGCTGGCCAGGTAGAGGGCGCCGTGGGCAACTTCTGTCTTGTTCCCCAGCCTCCGCAGGGGGCTCTGCAGGCTGCGTGTGCTCCAACTGGCTGGGGGGCCACCTGCAGGCAGCAGGAAGCTCAGGCGTACCCAGGAGCCCTCCCCACCAGTTCCTGTATGTGTAGGGCTGGCAGAGTCACCACAGCAACCAGCACAGGTGTTCAGCCTCTACCCTGCAAAGCTCTCGGAGCGTCAGGGGGTGGTCGGTGCCCCAGGCGGGGGACAATCTGTGGGAGCCCTGGGCTCCCCAAAAGCCCTACCTACCCAGTCGCCGTAACCCCTCCGTGCCACTGATGGGGCCAGGGGCGAGGCTGTTGACACGAACGTTCCAGGGACCCCACTCCACAGCCAAGTGCCGCGTCATCGCGTCTGCAGGACAGAGGGAGTGAGGGGCACACAGGCAGCTGGCCTCCCGGGCGCAGGGCCGATGCCAGGCCTTGCTGCTGCCCGCGGCCAAGCTCAGCTGCAGCAAAGACTGCCAGACTCCCGGACAGCAGGGACAGGAGCCCACTCGGACCGGGCAGGCCACAGCACCTACCCACGGCCGCCTTGGCAGAGCCCGCGTGCACCTGCAGCGCCTGCCCCCGGACGCCCAGGGTCGCAGTGATGTTCACGATCACGCCTCCACGGTCCTGCAACACACCAGCAGTGGGTGGTGGGCAGTGAGCTGAGCTGGGTGGGGCCTGCCTGAGGCGACACCCACACGGAAGCACTCCCCGTAGGGCACACAGGACACACCAGCAGTGGGTGGTGAGCTGGGCCTAGCGGGGCTGAGGCGACACTCACCCGGAAGCACTTCTCGTAGAGCACACGAGACACATTGAAGGTGCCGATGGTGTCGATGTCAACCACGGTCTTGAAGGCATTGAAGGACATGGCGCCGGCGGGGCACAGGAAGTTCCCAGCTGCACCTGCAGAGGGCAAAGCAGGTGGTGCAGGGACCTGGGAGGGGCAGCGCAGGCACAGGCGCCCAGACCCCCCCTGCGCACGCTCAGTGAGGTCTGGGTGAGACGGGAGGAAGACCCGAGCGTGCAGCCAGGTTCCTGAATGGCAGGGCAAGGCAGGCCGTCACGGGTGAGTTTGGTCCCTCCAAAAGACAGGCACTGTGGTGTGGCCCTATCTGGAAATGGGGTCCTGTGGAGGTTAATAGGTCAGTGTGAGGTCACGTCAGATTGGGGCAGGCCTAGACCGGACAGTGGAAAAGCTTCTATTTTTGAGAGATTTTTTATATAGGGCACATGCGCTCGCCGGAGAAGCAGAGATAAACAAAGGACAAAGTGAGAAATCACAATCTCTTCTCCTCTACTCTCCTCTTGGGATCTTGGGAGTCCGGCGACGTAACCCTAACCCTAGCCCCTACTCTATCTGCTGGTCCCAACTATTTTGAGAGAGTTTTGTTATAGGGTGCGTGCATTCACTAGAGAAATAGAGACAGACACAGAAAGTGAGAGATAACCCTCCAGGGATATAGACACACCACAATCTCTCCTCTTCCATTCTCCTCGCAAAATTTTGGGCATAGGGACCAGCAGTTGGCATAATGGCTACGTCGCTGGACTCCCATGCAGTCAACCGCAGTTTGAGTCCCGGACCTGGTGGCTTAAACTCACGCCAGGCGCGTGTGCGTGCGTGCCCAAGATCCCGAGAGGAGAATGGAGGAGAAGGTATTGCGGCATGGCCATCCCTGGGGGGTGATTTCTCGCTTTCTGTCTCTCTGTCTCTCTCTTTGTCTGGCGAGCGCACGCGCCCTATAGAGAAAACCTCTCAGAAAAAAAAGGATTTGGGGCATGCACGTACAAGTGCCTGGTGTGTGTTTGTTTGTAAAATAAATAAATAGGAGCAGGCAGGCGGCGTGGTGGTTAAGGGTGCTGGACTCCCACATGGCCAGCCATGGTTCGAGTTCTGTACCTGATGGCTTGATTTCTCTCTCTTTCTGTCTCCCTCCCTCTTTGGTCAAAATAAAATAAAGTTAAATTAAAAAAATAATTCTTGGGAACCAACAGTTAGCATAATGGCTATGTCGCTGAACTCCCACGTAGTCGACCGCAGTTCGAGTCCCGGACCCGGTGGCTTAAAACTCACGCCGGGCGCGTGTACATGCGTGCCCAAGAACCCAAGAGGAGAATGGAGGAGAAGGGATTGCGGTGTGACCCTCCCCGCCCCTCGGGGGTGGTTTCTCGCTTTCTGTCTCTATGTCTCTCTGGCGAACGCGCGTGCCCTATAGCGGAAAAAAAACATAACAATAAAAAAATAATAATTCTTTAAAAAAAATAAATAGGGGACCGGCGGGTGGTGTGGTGATTAAGGTGCTGGACACTCCCACATGGCTGACCATGGTTCAAGTCCTGGACCTGGTGGCTTGCTTTCCAACTTTCTTCTTTGTCTCTGTGTGTGTCTCTCTCTGGTCAAATTTAAATAAATGAATGAATGAATTTTTTTTTTTTTTTTTTTTACGACTACGCCGCAGTACAACGACATAGCCATTACGCTAACTGCTGGTTAAATTCTTTAAAAAAAAGAAATTAATTTATTTATTTATTCATGGGAAATCACCCTGGGGGGTGATTTCTCGCTTTCTGTCTTCCTGGTGAGTGCATGTGCCCTGTAGCAAAAACCTCTCAAAAAAAAAATGGGACCAGCAATTAGCGTAATGGCTATGTCGCTGGACTCCCACGTAGTCAACCGCGGTTCGAGTCCTGGACCTGGTGGCTTAAACTCACACTGGGCGCGTGTGTGCATGCCCAAGATCCCTAGAGGAGAATGGAGGAGAAGGGATTGCAGTGTGGCCATCCCCCCTGGGGGGTGATTTCTCGCTTTCTGTCTCTCTGTCTCTGTCTGTCTGGCAAGCGCACATACCCTATAGCAAAAAACTCTCCAAAATAAATAAATAAATAAATAATGCCAGCATATGTGCATGTGTGCCCAAAATATGAGAGGAGAATAGAGGAGAAGGGATTCTAGCACGCTCCCCTGCCAGGATGTGATTTCTCACCCCTTCTGTCTGTCTGGCACACACATGCGCCCAATAACAAAGAGAAATGACTCGCAGAGCAGACCTGGCCATGGGCTCTGGGTTCTGAGCAGTAACATCGACGCTGGTTCATGAAGTGATTTGTGCAAGATGAACGGGAGACGCAGGGGCCAGAACGTGGGACAAGTCCCACCTGCTTAAGGACCCTGTGAATCTCAGCCTGTACTAGCGAATGGAGGCCTGGGCCAGGGGTGGCACGGTGGTCAGGGTGTCGGGCTCCCACAGTGCTGGCAACACACCAAGTGCTGGATCTAGTGGCTCGAAACACACCGGGCACGTGTGTGTGCACCCAAAGCCCCCAGGAAAATGAAGGAGGCAGTGTGGCCAACCCCACTAGGGGGTGATCTCCCTCTCCCTCTCTGTCTCCAGCAAGTGCATGTACCTGACGGCAAAACCTAAAACAAACAAAAGTAGAAGTCACTCACTCCCTTCCTCAAGGGCCCCAACTGGGAACAGCAAGGCTCCGAGGCGTCCACTGGAGCTGCAGTTGCGCTGACCGACCACCAGAAGGCACCGGCAGGCCCAGGCGGAGGCTGCCCTGGGCAGGCACTCAGGCTTCCAGCCTGTCCCTAACTCGGGACCAGGCTTGGCCTCAGCATGGCACTATCGATCTACCGGAAGTCCCCTGGCCTCACCACTCAAACTCACCGTTAACAAGAATGTCAATTTTGCCAAACTCCTTTAGGGCCTGGTCCACAGCGGCTGTGACGGCTGCAGGAGCTCGGACGTCCATGGACAGAGGGAGGCACCGCCGGCCAGTAGCAGAAGCCAGCTTCCTGGCAGCCTGTAGGCCAGATGGGGAGGAGAGAGGTGGGCAGCAGCTCGTCCAGGGAGCGGCCTGGAGTCTGACGCAGACAGCACGTGCAGGACTGACTCCAGGGAGCACAGTGTGCAGCCACTTCTCCTAGGCCACACACCTGCTGCGTACTTGTGAGACCCACTTCACCTGCCGCCTATCCCAGAATCTCCCTAGCCTTCAGGCCGCTGCTGTGGGTGTGGGAAACGCAAGCAGGCGGAGGTGTGGGCCGCCTTCACACCCAGTGACCCCAGGGGTCTCTCAGGGGGAGCACATCACCCCACATGAAGAGCTGACAGGGTTTTGTTACAGCATGGGGCCACTTCCCCTGCAGCTCCGTGTTTGAAGCAAGTTCTGATGTCGCCGTCCCCTGGGTCTGGGGACCTTCCTAGCCCAGGCTCCAGCTGCAGGAGAGGCCCTCTCACCATGGACACTCTTGACAGGCTCCTGCTGGCGATGACCGTGTGGCAACCATGCCTGCAAAAGCAGAGGGCTGTGAGCGGCGGGCGTCAGGACGAGGCCTGAGGACAAAGGCAGGGAGCAGCTGCCCGCAGTGCAGAGCTCCCCCAGGCTTACCAGGAGGAAGGTCACACAGGACAGAGACCACCAGAGCAGAGGGCGCAGGGCCGAGCTGGGCAGCTCTCGGGGCCCTGGGGTGTCACCCGGGGTATCCCATCCACACAGGAACGTGGGCCATGTCCCAGATACCATGAATGTGCCACCAGGCCCACACCGGCAGGCCAGCCGGGTACCCGGGCTCAGCCTTGCAAACCTGCCCGTCCCAGTGGCACTGGGCACCTCTCTGCCCATCTTCCAGTCAGCCATAGTGACAGTGACCACCTGCTAGCAGGCTCCACAGTCTGCGTCATTCTCAAAACACTCAGCCCCAATGGCCCACTCTGCTCAGAACAGCATGCACAAAGCCACCAATGCAGGCTCAGCGGGTGGAGTGGTGGTTAAGGCGCTGGACTCCCACGTAACCGACCACGGTTTGCGTCTTGGATCTGGTGGCTTGCTTTCTCACTTTCCCTCTCTGTGTGTCTTTCTCTGCTCAAATGGAAATGATTGAATGAATAAATAAAATTAAATAATTTTTTTTTGAGAAGTTTTTGCTATAGGGCGCGGGGCGCGTACCCAGAAAGACAGAGAGAGACAGAGAGACAGAAAGCGAGAAATCATCCCCGGGGCGGGGGCTGGCCACACCACAATCTCTTCTCCTCTATCCTCCTCTCAGGATCTTGAGCACACACACACACGTGCCCAGTGTGGGTTTAAACCACTGGGTCTGATATTCGAACCACAATCAACTACATGGGAGTCCAACAATATAGCCATTACGCCAATTGCTAGTCCCTAAAGAAATAATTCTCTTTTTAAAATTATTTATTTTTATTCACTCATTCATTTATTTCAATTTGACGACAGAGAGAGAGTGAGAAAGCAAGCCACCAGGTCTGGGACTCGAACTGTGGTTGGCCATGTGGGTTTGTTCAGCACCTTAACTGCCACACTACCTGCTGGTCCCTAAATAAATAATTCTTAAAAAAAAAAAAAGGCAAGCCACCAATTCATGAGAACAGGGCACCTGGGATGGGTGGACCTGTATGAAAAGCAGGGTCCAGGGAGAACTGTGGAAGGGCCCTCTCCTCTCACCTCAGCCTAACTCTGGCTCTGCCAGGTGACAAGCTGTGACTCCATGAAGCCACGGAACTTGTGCCCAAGAGACCCTGCTCTGCAGGGCACAGGAGTCTGATGGGCCCCAGAGCAGCACCTGAACCTCTGGGGGTGGGCATCCGCTGCCCCTTCCCTGGAGGAGGGCCTCCACCCCAGCACCCCATGGTCCTGAAGGCCCAGGAAGGAGCCTAGGGCAGGGCTCCAGTGCACCACTTACCGCATGAAAATCTCCGCAATCCGGAACCCAATCCCAGAGCCACCACCAGTGATAAAGGCCACTTTGTCCCTGAGAAAAGAAAAAGGAAGATCCTTAAAAATTCTTTTGGGGGCCAGGAGGTGGCGTGGTGGTAAGGAGCTGGGCTCCCATATGACAGACTGCAGTTCAAGTCCCAGACTGAAGGCTTGCTTTCTCACTTTCCCTCTCTCTTTTATTTATTTAATTATATATTTATTAATAATTGATTTATTTAGCTTTATTTATTTATTTATCTTTATCAGAGAAAGACAGAGCAAGACAGAGAGGTAAAGTAAGAAAGCAAGCCGCCAGGTCTGGGACTTGAAGCACAGCTGGCCATGTGAGAGTGCAACATCCTTAACCACCATGCCACCTGCTGGCCCCTCTGTATTTTTTAAAAGAGGTTTTGGGGAACCAGCAGTTAGCATAATGCTATATCACTGAACTCCCATGTTGCCGACTGCAGTTTGAGTTCCGGACCCAGACCCGGTGGCTTAAACTCACACTGGGCCAGAGAGGAGAATGGAGAAGGGACTGCGGCATGGCCATCCCCCCTGGGGGTGATTTCTCGCTTTCTGCCTCTCTCTGTCTGGCGAGCGCACATGCCCTATAGCAAAAATAAAAAGAGGTTTTGGTCTTAGGGCATGTGCCCTTGCCGGGGAAACAGAAAGACAGAGACAGTGAGAAAGTGAGAAATCACCCCCAAGGGGGCAAGGCCACACTGCAGTCCCTTCCTCTCCACTCTCCTCCTGGGAACATGGGCACACATCCACATGTGCCCAGTATGAGTTCTGTTTTTGTTTTTTGAGAGGTTTTTGCTATAGGTCACGTGTGCTCATCAGACAAACAGACAGAAAACAAGAAATTACCCCCCAGAGGGGACAGCCACACCGCAATCCCTTCTCCTCCGTTCTCCTCCTGGGATACTGTGCACGCATACACACGCACCTGGCGTGAGTTTAAGCCACCGAGTCTAGAACTCGAACCACAGTCAATCACATGGGAGTTCAGTAACACAGCCATTACGCCATCAGCTGGTCCCGCCCAGTGTGAGTTTTAAGCCACCACCAGGTCCAGGACTTGAACTGTAGTTGGTCAGGTGAGCGTCCAGCAATGTAACCACTGTGCCGTCTGCTGGCCCCCTTTCCCTCTTTTTCTCTCTCTCCCTGGTGAGCACGTGTGCCCTAAAGCAAATTTAAAAAATAATAAAGTTAATAACTTTGGGGGCCCAGCAGGTGGCGTAGTGGTTAAGGGCGCTGGACTCCCACGTGACCAACAGCAGTTCCAGTCCCAGACCTGGCAGCTTGCTTTCTCACTTTCACTTTCTCTCCATCCCTCTCTGATCAAATTAAAAGAAATAAAGTTAAATAAAATAATTCTTTAAAAAGTAATAATTTTTATTAAATTATGTATTTAATTTTATTCACTATTATTTCTTTTCATGTTCCTCAGAGACAGACAGAGAGAGAGAGGGAAAGTGAGAAAGCAAGCTGCCAGGTCTGGGACAAGAACTGTGGCTGGCCCCGTGGGAGTCCAGCACCTTAGCCACTATGCCACCTGCTGGCCCTCAAATTAATTTTTTAAAGGCTTTTTATAAAGCCTGTAGGTGGCATGGTAGTTAAAATCATGTGGACTCCCATATGGCCAACTACGGTTAGAGCCCTGGACCTAGCAGCTTGCTCTCTCACCTTTTAGCTTGCTCTCTGTTTCTGTCACTCTCTGGTGATCGCATGTGCCCAGTAGCAAATTTATAATAATAACAAAGTTTTTTTTTTTTGGAGAGATTTTCGCTATAGGGCGCGTGCGCTCGCCAGACAGAGAGAGACATAGAGACAGAAAGCGGGAAATTACCCCCCAGGGGGGGTGGTCACGCCGTAATCCCTTCTCCATTCTCCTCTCGGGATCTTGGGCATGCACGCACGCACACGCGCCCGGCGTGAGTTTTAAGCCACCGGGTCCGGGACACGAACCGCAGTCGACTACGTGGGAGTCCAGCGACATAGCCATTACGCTAACTGCTGGTTCCCAATAACAAGAGTATTTTATAAAGGCTCTTTAAAAAGGCTGTGGAGAGGGAGCAGCACATGGTGTAATGGTTATGTTGCTGGACTCCCACAGTCGACCAACCATGGTTCAAGTCCTGGACTTGGTGGCTTAAAACTCACACCAGACACGTAAATACCTAAAATTCTGAGAAGAGACTGGAGTAGAAGGGGTTAGGGGTTGGCTGTCCCCCCTTAGGGGCAATTTCTTGCTTTCTGTCTCTCTTGTGAGCGCAAGACCAACAGCAAAAAATCTAAAAAAAAAAAAAAAAAAGGCTGTGGAGGCATGTCTAGCAATTTGCCTGGTGGCTGAGGAGCTAGACTCCCATAGAGGCTATTGTGGTTCAAGTCCCACACTTGGCAGCTAGCTTTCTCGCTTTACTTTTCTGTCTTTCACTGGTCAAACTTTTTTAAAAAATTATTAAACAAACGGATTTTTTTAATTACAAAAATAAAAAGGCTGTTGGGACTGGCAGATAGTGTGGTGGTTAAGGGCACTGGACTCCCACACGGCCGACCACAGTTCGAGTCCTGGACCTGGTGGCTTGCTTCCTCTCTTTCTCTCTGATAAACACATATACCCTATAGCAAATTAGATAATAATAAATAAAATGACTTTAAAGACTGGCACCCCTGGGCCCCTGGGTCTTCCGGGAAAATGATCTCCAGCTCAGACCCTCTGTTCAGAAAGTAACCAAGTCAGACTCGTTCATAAAACACGCGAGGGTTTCTTCCGCACCCGGCCTCCCAAGATGCCCAGGCCAGCGGGTCACGGTCCACCGCCATCACGCCTCCCTCGCAGGGCCAAGGTCAGAGTGCATCCGGGCCCCCGCCTCCCAGCAGCGGCGCGCTCGCTCTCCAGGAGCTGCACACCCACTCTGCCCCCGGGCGTCCCCGAGCCCAGGCTCCGCTCCCCGGGACGGCGCCGCGAGCGCTCACCGGAGCAGGTCCGGGCAGAAAAGGTGGCGATACTCAGGGAGGCAGTCGTCCTCAGCAACGTCGGGCGGCGGCTGGGCCATGGCGACC
>NW_006159653.1:450777-453117 GCF_000334495.1 Tupaia belangeri chinensis | reverse complement strand
ATCCTCTCCCCTCCGCGCGCGCTCCGCCCCGCCGGCCCGCCCCGACACTTGTCACCCCGCCCCTGCACTCCGCCGCAGCCCACGATGGCGTCATCTCGCCCCGCCCAGCACGGCGCGCGGCCTGCTGGGACTGGGAGTGAGCGAGGCCTCGCGCGCGGCGGGCGCAGGCGCAGTGCGGTGCGGCGGACAACTGGCCGTGGAAGTTGACTCTGTTGTCCGTCCTCCCTGAGCCCTATTCATAAAGGAAGTGGCACGGTGCTTGAGAAGCTGGACTCCCATGTGGCTGAACGGTTCGAGTCCCGGACCTGGTGGCTTCCTTTCTCATTCTCTCTCTCTCTCATTAAAAGTGCCTGTGGGCAGTCCCTGCGGGGCGCCCCGCAGCTCCTTCAGCACCCCCCTCTGCACACAGGGTCAGCCCTCGCCAGTTCCCCACGTGGCCCGTATGGCCAACAGAGAAAGGTCACTTCAGTCTACCCGCCCTCCAGTGGATCTAGACATTTCACCAAAGTGTCAAAAAGCAAATGAGGGAACCAGGAGTTAGCGTAATGGCTATGTCGCTGGACTCCCATGTAGTCAACTGCAGTTCGCGTCCGGGACCCGAACTGCAGTGGACTCACGCCCAGGGGCCAGCAAGTGGCATGGTGGTTAAGGCAGCTGGAATCCCACATGGCTGACCATGGATCGAGTCCTGGACATGGTAGCTTGCTTTCTCACTTTCCTTCTCTTTGTCTCTCTCTGGTCAAATTCAAAATAATATAAAGTAAAATAAAATAAATGAATAAAATTAAAAAAAAAAAAAAACTCACGCCAGGCGTGTGTGCATATGTGCCCAAGATCCTGAGAGGAGAATGGAGGAGAAGGGATTGCGGCATGGCCACCCCCCCGGGGGAGTGATTTCTCGCTTTCTGTCTCTCTGTCTCTGCCTGTCTGGTGAGCGCACACGCCCTATAGCAAAAACTTCTCCAAAAAAAAAAAAGGGAGAGGAGAAAGTGACCGGACATAGTCACACCGTGGTCCTTTCTCCCTTTCAACAGCCTGTCGGGGTTTCAGGAATGCACATGCACACGGGTGTGTTTTCAAGCTTCCAGGACCAGGATTCAAACTGCAGCCACCTATGTGGGATCCGGCTCACTTAACCGCTAGGCTACAGACTTGGCCGAGACTTGCCCAAATTTCAGGGCAGGGGGCTCCGTAGTCCTGCTTGGCTCAGTCAGCAGTTACGTACCCTTCCTGCAAGTGCTTTTTTTTTACTCTGATAGCTTGCACAAAAGTGCCTGCCCTCCCCCAGACAGCTCAGGCCCTGTGAGCCCCACCCCACGCCCACACAGGGTGTCTAGGGCCTTTATGCTTCCAAGGCGCCCAGGGCTGTTGTGCAGGAAGGGCCTGGCTCACCGTGCTGGCCTGTGGGCGGGAAGGCACAGAGTTAATGTCTGGGCAGGTGGGTGTGGCCTTGAGTCCTTGTTGGCCAAGGGAATTGGCCCTGGGCAGGTGCGAGATGGCCGAGGGCAGCCCAAGCACTCAGCCTGGGTCAGCGCTGCTGTGTGGACCGCCATCTGACCAGTTCCCCAGCTCACTGCTGAGACCACAGCTAGGCCTCCCTTCGGGCTCCCTGCACAGTCGCTGGTGTGGACGAGGTCCCTCTGCCAGATGACAGGTGAAGAAGGTAAGGCTTAGCTTCGGTGTGTGCTTGGGGGCCTGGAACGACCTGCCCTTCTGCTGCCCTCGACCCGTGACTGTAGAGGATAATGGGACCTAGAAAACCAGGTCTTGGCCTGGCCTCGGTGGCTTACCCACAACCTCGTGGCTAGCCCAGACCCCGTTGGCAGGAGCCCTGTTTCCCCACCAGTAGTCTCATACCAAGCCCTCAGGGTGTCTGGCAAGATAAGTCAGAAAACAGACCATGACTGCAGAGTGCCCACCATCACTGCCCACACTCTTGAACAGGTGTGCAAGACTGTCCTGGCCACCAGTGGCCGTCCTGGTCAGCCTTCAGCCCAGGAGGACACCCAGGTTTCGAGACTGCCTGCCTCAGGAGAGGCCACCACTCCTCACCCTCAGTGGGCAGCCAAGTGTGGTAGGCCCCTGTCGCTGCCCATGTGGACACTGAAGCCCCAGGTGCAGCCCATGTGGACACTGAGCCCCAGGTGCAGCCCATGTGGACACTGAAGCCCAGGTGCAGCCCATGTGGACACTGAAGCCCAGGTGCAGCCCATGTGGACACTGAAGCCCAGGTGCAGCCCATGTGGACACTGAAGCCCAGGTGCAGCCCATGTGGACACTGAAGCCCAGGTGCAGCCCACGTGGACACTGCACCCCAGGTGGAGCCCAAGAGGGCACCGA
>NW_006159653.1:445674-449844 GCF_000334495.1 Tupaia belangeri chinensis | reverse complement strand
CCCCCCAGGTCCCGCCCATGTGGACCCTGACCCCCAGGTGCAGCCCACGTGGACACTGAGCCCCAGGTGCAGCCCCATGTGGACACTGAAGCCCAGGTGCAGCCCATGTGGACACTGAACCCCAGGTGCAGCCCCATGTGGACACTGAAGCCCAGGTGCAGCCCCAGCGGAGTCCACGTGTCCAATCGTGGCCCACGAGGTGCCAACCACGTGGGGCCTGTCCCAGACCTGGACAGAAGGAAAGGCCACCAGCAGTGAGGTGCCAGGGCCCTCCCCACCCTCCCCACATGGCCACGCCAGGCCTGGAGCACAGGTGGTGAGGGCTGGTGGAGGCTTCTTCTGTAGGTCCTGCGAGTGCTCGGCGAGGGTGCTGTGGGTGCCAGTGCGGTGTGGGGGCACTGTAGAGCCAGTGCCCAGCAGCACGCAGTACCTGCTGCCTTGACCCCAGGGTACCATGCGGTGACACCCCAGGCTGGACGCCTCCCCACCCTTTCAGCTGCCAATGTCAGGACACACCCCCAGGCCCTGGGTTGTCAGGGGGTGTGAGTGGCCAGTACCGCAACCCCTCAGGGACACCGTGGCTGAGCAGGGACCTTACCTTACCTTTACTCCACCAGCTTGAAGCCCCCACCTCTCAAACTGCTGGGTCACATCCAAGACCCTGCTGGACCCCATACGACTTCAGGGTGACCAGGGTCCACTCCCAGGTCCAGGAGTGTCTTCTGTTAGAGGAGGGTGGGTCAGGGGATGAGCAGAAGGCATAATGGTTACGTTGCTGGACTCCCACATAGTCAACCGTGGTTCAATCCCTGGACCCCAGTGGCTTGAAACTCACACTGGGCACATGTATGTGCATACCCAGGGTTTTGAGAGGAGAAGGGATTGTGGTGTGGCTATTCCCCTGGGGGGTGATTTCTCATTTTCTTTCTTTCTTTTTTTTTGGAAGGGTTTTTGCTATAGGGCGCGTGTACTCCCCAGAGAGACAGAGAGACAGAAAGCAAGAAATCACCCCCCAGGGGGTTGGCCACACTGCAACCCCTTCTCCTCCATTCTCCTCTCAGGATCTTGGGCACGCACGCACACCAGCCTGGTGTGAGTTTAAGCACTGGGTCCAGGACTCGAACTGCGGTTGACTATGTGGGAGTCTAGCGACATAGCCATTACGCCAACTGCTGGTCCCTAAAATAAATTTATTTTAAAAATTATTTTTAAGAGGTTTTTGCCTTTTGAGGACCAGCAGGTGGTGTGGTGGTTAAGGTTCTGGACATTCCCATATGGCCAACCATGGTTCAAGTCCTGGACCTGGTGTCTTGCTCTCACTTTCTCTCTCTCTCTCTGTGTCTCTCTAATCAAAATAAACTAAGTAAATGAATAAATAAAATTAAAAATATTTTTTTAAAAAGAGGTTTTTGCCTTTTGCCTTAGGATATGTACACTTGCTGGAGAGACAGAGACAGTGAGAGGGAAAGTGAGAAATCATCCCTCTGGGGGTGGCCATGCTGCCATCCCTTCTCCTCCATTCTCCTCCTGGGACCTTTGGCATGCACACACATGCACCCAGTGTGACTTTCAAGTCACTGGGTCTGGGACTCGAACTATGGTTGCCCATGTGGGAGTTCAGCAGTGTAACTGCTGTGCCATCTGTTGACCCCAAAATAAATAAACTTTTTAAAAAGAAAAAAAAATTAAAACCACAGTAAAAAAAAAATCCCGAAGTCTGAAAGTTCCAAAGATTAGGGAGGATGCGAATAATCAAAACCATGCACTGCTGGTGAGAGTATCATCTAAAACCTCTTTGATAAAGTTAGGATTCAAGAAAGTGAAAAGACAACCCACAGAATAGGAAGATTTATTCACTAGTTATATAACGGATAAAGGTCTAATATCTAGAATTTAAAGGGAACTCTTACAATTTAACAACCAGAAGATGACCCAATTCACACCCTGTGTGTAATGCTCTGCACTTGCCTGTGGGCTGCACCTAGTAACTCCTGTTTTTCTTTTTTCTTTTTAAAATATTTTGCTATAGGGGCCGGCAATTGGCATGGTGGATAGGGGCGCTGGACTCCCACATGGCCAACCACGGTTCAAGTCTCAGACCTGGTGGCTTGCTTTCTCACTTCCTCTCTCTCTCTCTCTGTCTCTCTCTGATCAAACTGGAAAATAATAATGATAATAATAATAATAAATAAAGTTAAATGAAATAACTCTTTAAAAAAATGTTTTGCTATAGAGCGTACCCACTGATTGAAGACAGAGAGTGAGAGAGAGAAAGTGAGAAAGCACCCCCCCGGGGGAGTACGGCCACACTGTAGCCCTCTCTGTTCTCCTCTTGGAATCTGGGGTATACATGCACAAACGCTTGGTGTTTTTCAAGCCTTCGGGTCCAGGTACTTGAATTGTGCAGTTGGCCACGTGAGGTCCCGCTGTCTTCACCTCTATGCCGCTTGCTGACCTGTAATTCACTTCTGACACAGCAGAGATAGGGGTTGCTTGCAAGAGCTGGTACAGAGGACTGTATTTGCTGCCCCCTGTCTCTCAGAATTCTCACACCAGGAGAAGCAGCTGCCATGTGTGAGTAGCCTATGGAGAGGCCCATGTGAAAATGAACTGAAGGACCAGCAGATGGTGTAACGGTTATGTCACTGGACTCCCATGTAGTCAACCGCTGTTCAAATCCTGGATCAGCCAGCTTAATTCACGCCTGACCCATGTGCGTGCATGCCCAAAATCCCGAGAGGAGAGTGAAGAAGAAGGAATTGCAGCATGGCCATCCCCTCGGGAAGTGGTTTCTCTTTTCTTCTTTTTTTTAAACGAGCTCTGGCAAGCTTTATTAAAGAAAAATGTTGCATGATGTACTTTTCACCGGTCTGTTCGAGCATACTTCTCATGATCTCGGAACCACCGGTCAATGATAGCCAGTGTGCACACGCTGTAGGATCTCGCACATGCTGTGCCCAGTTCGGTATTACTCCCACTACAGTGATGGACACCAGTTTGGGCCAATATGGCATAGTACTCTATTTCAGATTTCCTCAAAGCTGGGCAGTTGTTGGCGAGGATGACCAACTTGGCTTTGCCTTGTCTGATCATCTTCAGAGTCTGCTTGTACCCCAGGACGTACTTCCCACTTTTCATAACAAGTTGGAGCCGAGAGTTGATCGACTCCAGCGACTTTTTCGTCTTCTTTGCGGCCACCATCTTCCTGCCTTAGGTGCGGGACAGCCCCCAACCAAAAACCGTGATTTCTCACTTTTTGTATCTGTCTTTTCTCTTAAAACAAACAAAAAACAGACAAACTGGTGTCTCTGGCCAGTTGCCACATGAGTTGCAATTAGAAGTGAGTCCTTCTGGGGCTGCCGGCAGGTGGCGTGCTCGTTAAAAGTGCGGGTCTCCACATGGCCAACCAGTTCAAGTCTGGGACCTGGCATCTTGCTTTCTTGTTTGCTCTTTCTCTGTCTCTCTCAGGTCAAATTTTAAAAAATAATAACAACAAATGGAATTAAATAAATTTAAAAGAGAGTGAGTCTTTCCTCGGTTAAGCCTGTGATAACCACCTGATGTCTCTGGCCAGTGGCCGCATGAGTGCTACTAGAAGTGAGTCCTGGGGCCGGCAGGTGGCATGGCGGTCAGAGGTGCTGGACCCCCCATGGCTGACCTCGAGCACAGTCCTGGACCTGGCCGCTTGCTTTCTCACTTTCTCTTTCTCTGTCTGGTTAAAATTTGAAAAATAATAACAAATGGAAATAAATAATTCTTTTAAAATAAATGAGTCCTTCCTCAGTTAAGCACACCTGACTTCCTCAGCTATGAGCGGCTCTGAGTGAGAAACACCTGGTAAGCCCCCCTACTTCTGACCCTGACACTGTGAGGTAATAAATGTGTATTGTGGGGCCAGCAGGTGGCGCGGTGGTTAAGGCACTGGACACTCCCACATGTCTGACCACGGTTTAAGTCTCAGACCAGGTGGCTTGCTTTCTCACTTTCCTTCTCTCTGTGTGTCTGTCTTTCGCTGGTCAAATTAAAATAAATAAATGAGGGACCAGCAGTTAGCATAATGGCTATGTTGCTGGACTCCCACGTAGTCAACCGTGGTTCGCATCCCAGACCCGGTGGCTTAAAACGCACTCCGGGCGTGTGTGTGTGTGCGTGCCCAAGATCCCGAGAGGA
>NW_006159653.1:442485-445558 GCF_000334495.1 Tupaia belangeri chinensis | reverse complement strand
AAAAAAAAAAAAAGAAATGAAAAAATACAATTAAATGAATAATTATTTAATAAAAAACATGTGTGTTGTATGGAGTAGCTAAGTTCTGGGACATTTTGTTGGGTAGGAACAAGCACCTAACACAAAGGCAGAGCAGGCGGGGGGCAGGCCTCACCCACAGCTGTCCTGGCGTGGTGGCTCTGCCTCCCTCAGAGGACACGACAGGACTGTCTGAGGCCTGTCCCACCAGGGCTCCCTCTTTCAAGGCTTGGCCCATCTGATTCTGACTGGGGTGTGGGCACCTGGCGGGCCCCAGAGGCAGACTGAGGACGAGGCGGGATAAACACAGCCCCAGGTTTCTGGAAGAGCCCTGTGGGTGTGACGGGTGGGACTTGTGCCACATATGAGGGGTGCCCTTTCACAGCTGATGGCTCGAATTTGTAGGTATATTTCAGCATCATTGAATACTAGTTGCCCTAAACATTGTAACTATAATACATTCTTAACTTAAAAAAATTAGTTTTAAAAAATACTTAACACCTGTTTGTTTATCTATTTACTTGTTGTGATTTGGGGGCTGTTAGGTCCAGGACTTGAACCATGGTCAGCTATGTGGAAGTCTAGCACCTCAAACACCATGCCTCTTGCAGGCTCCAAAAAAAATGATCAGGCCAGTAGGTGGCACGGTGGTTAAAGTGTTGTACTAACACATGGCCGACTTGGTGGCTTGAAAATCACACCAGGTGAAGTGTGTGCATGCCCCAAATCCCAACAGAACAGAGGGGAAAGGTCTGTGGTGTGGCCACTGCACACCCTGGGGCATCTTCCTCACTTCCTCTCTCTGTCTCTGATGAGAGCATGCACACTATGGCAAAAACCTAAAAATACTACGAATAAAATAAAAAATATTGCCAGAGGGCACATGTGCTCACCAGAGAAAGCATCTCCAGTGGGGAATGGTCACACTGCGATCCCTTTTCCCCAGCTCCTCCACCCTGCTGGGTCTCTGGGCACGCACATACCGGGCCTGTTTGAAGGGCGAAGCCCCAACCCCAGCTGCCATGAGTCTAACTCCCCATGCTGCGTCATGGGCTGGCCACATTCTCCGCTTGTCAGATTGCCGGTCACGGTCATGCCACTTCCTGTCAAGGGCAGGCATCGTGCAGTCATGGAGGTCCATCTTTGTCCCCGTTGACGGGGAGACAGAGCTACCCCACACTGCAGTTCTGTGCCAGCTGCAAATGCTGCCACGGGTTCCTGTCCTTTCTTCCCCACTCCCATTTTCAGGTTTTTGCTATAGGGCATGTGCGCTTGCTGGAGAGAGACAGAGAGGAAAGTGAGGGACCCCCCCATTGGGTACATGCTCCCGTGATGTTTTCAAGCTGCCCTGTCCAGGACTCGAACCACGAAGTTGGTAATGTGGGATCCAGCTACCTTAACCTTCACGCCACCTGCTGGCTCTGTGTTCTTTATTCCTTCCTAAAGATCCGAGTGGGACCAGCAGTTAGCATAATGGCTATGTCGCTGGACTCCCACGTAGTCAACCGCGGTTCAAGTCCCGGACCCATGGCTTCAACTCACACCGGTCGCGTTTGCGTGCATGCCCAAGATCCCGAGAGGAGAATGGAGGGGAAGGGATTGCGGCGTGGCCCCCCGCCCGGGGGGGGTGATTTCTCGCTTTCTGTCTGTCTCTCTCTGTCTGCCTGGCAAGCGCACGCGCCCTATAGCAAAAAAACTCTCAAAAAAAAAAAAAAAATCTGAGTTTTCATCTGGTTTAATTTCCTGAGTTTGAAGAGCTTCCATTAACATTTTTTTAGAGGTTTTTACTATAGGGCGCATGCTCTCACCAGAGAGAGACAGAAAGTGAGAAATCACCCCCCGGGGGATGGCCACACTGCAATCCCTTCTCCATTCTTCTCTGGGATCTTGGGCATGCATACACATGCGCCTGGCATGAGTTTAAGCTACTGGATCCAGGACTCAAACTGTGGTCGGCTACATGAGAGTCCAGCGACATAGCCATTACGCCAACTGCTGGTATCAGTTAGCAATTCTTGTGCAGATTATTGCTAGCAACATAATCTTTTCTTTTTTAATCTAAAAGTCTTCCTTTTTTTTGTATTCATTCTTTAATTTTGATTTTGTTTTTTAATTTCCTACAGGGTGCATGCTCTTCCCAGAGAGAGGCGAAGAGACGGAAAGTGAGAAAGAACAACCCGGGGGATGACCAGGCTTCAGTCCCTTCTCCTCTAGGGACTGTGGGCACGCACACATGCCTGTTGTGATCTTCAGCCACCAGGACTGGGACTTGAACTGTGCTGTCAGTCATGTGAGATCCAGCCACCTTAATCATCACACCACTGGCTGGCCCCTTCTTCTGTGTAAATTTGCCAGAGGGCATGTGTGCTTGTCGGAGAGAGGAGTGGGCCCCGCCTGGCATAGGCACACCACACAGCACTCCCCCACTCCTCTTCCCTGCTGGGGTCCTGGGCACACAGGCCTGTTGTTTCTAGCTGCCGAATCTGGGATTCCAGCTGCACCACCGGTCCTGCAAAATGGGGTTCCTTAGCCACCAGGCCGAAGCCGGCCCAGCCTTGCAGTTTTTGTTACTTTAGATTTGTCTGCTACTGTGGGAAGGCTGAGGGGCCACACTCCTCCCAGCTGGGCGAGGCACCTGTCCCTGGAGGGCTGGAGGCCTCTGACCTCTGTAAGAGGGGCAGCTGGTGCCCGCCCACCTCGCCGCCCCTCGGAGTCCAGTCCCAGGGTGCCCAGTCCTGTAAGCTTTGCAGCCTGAACATGGGCCCATGACCCCCTTCCTACCTGTGGGGAGGCTCACAGTATAGTGGGGTGGGCTGGGGACCATACCGGGGTGCTGGAGAAGTCCAACCCGGTGGGGCTCCAGGACCCGTCTGAGCCCCTTGACCTTTGAGCATCGCTTCTGGTCGGTTCAGTGAGTTGGCAAGGCCGCGACTGTACGCCCCCCGACCTTGGAACAAGCTTGGGTCACTTAGCATGTTGGCAAGGCTGCTTGCTATTCGCTCCGGGACAGTGATAGCCTTGCTGGGAAGTGACCCCCCTCTGACTCCCCGATATA
>NW_006159653.1:439654-442006 GCF_000334495.1 Tupaia belangeri chinensis | reverse complement strand
TGTTTCCTGAAACTGCACTGCTTGAAGTTACCAGGAACCTGCTTTCATCAATCAAACAATTGTTGAACTGTATCGATGATTAATAGACCTGCCCTTAATCAAACCCTGAATGGTTGCTATTGTTAAAACTTTATGAATTGATAATTAGTACACGTAGCCCTTCTCCCATTTACTTGCATGTATCGCATTTTCAATAAAAAGGCACGATGATTCCTAACAGTTGTCACTCCTCAGAGAGCGATCTCTGGGAGTGTCCGGCTGAGGACGTGCATGAAAAGGCACCAGGCCTTAGTCTTCCTTTCTTTCCAGTGTCGCCTCCGACGAGCCAACCCACCCCCGCCGAGGCTGGTCCCCGGCAGATTGGCGCCCAACGTGGGGCCCGCAGATTGGCGCCCAACGTGAGTTGCCAGCAGGGTGCAGCGCAGCAGCCTAGGTCCCCACTCAGCGAAACCCAGGTCTGACCTCTGTCCCTTTAAACCAAGAACCACCAGGTCCCTGCAGCTGGGGCTGTGGAAAGCCCAGCCCAGATTCCAGGGAAACAAAAGAACCATCTCTTTGGGCCAGCACCAGAGCTTCCTTGGCCAATGCCCTCCACCTCCCCTTCCCTGCTGTAATGAGTCTGTGGAGTAGGGCTCAGCTTCCTTCCACCCTCTGTAAACCCTCACCCCTCCACCAATACAATGTTCAAAAGGTACCAACAGAGAGGGCCCCCAAGCCCAACAGATGCCTGGTTCTCCTCCCCAAAGGTCAACCAGGGTGGCCTGCCCTGGGGTGGCCTGCTGCTAGACCTCGCAGACACTCCAAGCCTGAACAAGCGCTCTCCCATAGTTTTTCAGCTAATGCTGTGTCTGAAGACCACTCCCAGCCAGCGCTGTGCTTTCTGGTCCTTTCCGGGATATGGTGACGCTATGCTGACCGCTGTAGCGTGGTGTCTGGGTCCTGAGGACACTCCTGATCTCAGCGCGTGATGGACACGGGCACCCTCACAGGTCCCTGAAATGCCTGCGGGAGCCTCCGGGAGGACCGCTGAGTGGGAGCTATGGGCTCTTTTCTTGGGCAGGCCAGTCCGAAGGCCCAGTCTGCTGGCCCTAAGGCTCCCTGGCTGCACCAAATGCCACCCACAGGCTCCCCTTTGCGTATGGTCAATCTTTTTGATCTTTGCCAGTTTTTTTAGGTGAAAGTGACCTCAGTGCTTTTCAATTTGCGTCCAAAGAGGGCCCCGTCCTTTTGAGGCACCCTGAGGGAGTTTCTACAGGAGAGCTGGCACTGCTGACCTGGAGCTGTCAATTATTAACTTGTTGCTAACTTTCCTGGGGCCAGCCCTGTGTGAGAAGCTGGTACCAGGTCCCTCCCGTTCTGAATTTTGCTTCTGCAGTTTTGCTCCGCAGCATGGTCCTTTCTGTAAAGGAATCTGTCTTGTCTCAACATCAGCGGGATTTTGTGCCATGCTTACAAAACCCTTCTCTTCCCTGAGACTTTGAAAAAGTTGCCCAAGTTTCCTTATGGCGCTCTTATTGTTTCCTTTCTTTGCTAAGTCTCGCATCTGCAGACATCTGTTCCCGTGTAACACGCGGAGTGACCCCACCCAGCGCTGGGGACCAGGGGAGCCACCTCTTTTTTTTTTTTTTTTTGGAGAGGTTTTCGCTATAGGGGGCATGCGCTCGCCAGACAGACAGACAGAGAGAGACATAGAGACAGAAAGCGAGAAATCACCCCCCAGGTGGGATGGTCATGCCGCAATCCCTTCTCCTCCATTCTCCTCTCGGGATCTTGGGCACGCACGCACACGCGCCTGGCGTGAGCTTTAAGCCACCGGGTCCGGGACACGAACCGCGGTCGACTACGTGGGAGTCCAGCGACATAGCCATTATGCTAACTGCTGGTTCCCGGGAGCCATCTCTTGAGGCGCAAGTCCCCTAGGCACAAGAAGCATTTTACTCTTTTCCCCAAACGTGTTTCTGACACATCCAAGCAGCGCTCTGGGCTGCAGGACCTCGAGGCCAGGCGCAGAACTTCCAGCGCGGGCCCACGCGGGCCGGGGAGGGAAGGGCGCAGGACGCTGCGGGGCGGCAGGTGAGCCTCTGGTGTCCGAGACCGGCGCCCTCCTTCGCGCTGGGCACGACTTGCGACTCGGTGCCCTGAGCGACAACTACGCCTGTGGGCTCCCAGGCCGGGTGGGCTTCCACGCCCTCGCTGCACCGCAGCTCCTGTGCTAGCCAACCCACGACCGGCGCGGCCTCGGCTCGGTGACCTCGCCCCCCGCGTGAGTCTCACGTGGCCCTCCACCCTCTCCCGCCCTGCGTCCCCCAAACGCTGCGCTCCGGTCGCAGGGCCACGTCCCATCCGCCGACG
>NW_006159653.1:420633-422464 GCF_000334495.1 Tupaia belangeri chinensis | reverse complement strand
GCGCGGCTCCTGGCTGGGGTGCCCCTCTGCTGAGCGGCCGGGTGGAAAGGACTGCGCGCTCCCTCGCTGGTTCTCCGAGCTGGGTTGGGCCAGGGCGGGCGCTCGGAACGCACTCTTCCCTCTCTTACGGGTTCAGGTCCTCAAGACCGTTGCACACGGGGGCGGGCAGGTGGAGCGGCCCCGGGGCTCGGGCTTGGTTTTGGGATTCCAGGGCCCTCACTGGTCTGGTGGAGGGGCTGAGCCGCGAGAAAGTAGCTCGGAGCCGAGAAAGTAGCTCAGAGGGGTTTTTTTTGGGGGCGCTGAGGCCCCGCCCGCAGCGACCACCACCCAGCTGGCTTCTCTCTTACCTGCCGGGGAGCCCGCTAGGAAAAGGACGCCCTTTGGGAACTTGCTGCCTGCGTTTGCATTTCTGCATGAGATCTCCCTAGAGGCCCAAGGAGGTGGCTGGACGAGGGGGGCTTCCCCTTCCTAGTTCTGCTTGGGACAGGGACTCAGATGTGGAGAACACGCTGGGACACCTGGGGCAAGGACTGCCTTCCCTACAGCCCGGCCTGGGGCTTCTTGGGGCCTCATGGCGACCAGGCTGCCTGGGAGGGCCCAGAGGCCTGCCTGGGCGCTCCTGGGCTGGCACCCCTTCCTCTTCTGCTCCTCGGAGCTCCTGTCTCTGTGGGGTGCTGTGCCTTCTGTCTCTGAGCTTGACACAGGGTGAAAGGCAGTCCCCGAGAGCTGAGCTCTGGACTCAGCCGCCGATGGAGCCTGGAGCCCTGCGCATTTTCTTTTTCTCTGTCCCTGGGCTCAGGCCTTGGTGAGGGTCCTAGTGGGTTCTGTGGGGCCAGGGCAGCCAGGCAGGCTCAGGCTGCTCTGTGGTCCTGGCTGCTGGGGTCTGTGGGGCTTGCCGGGGTGTGGGACCCCGGGGCGGCCGACTTCTCTCTGAGTGCCATCTGTGGGGGTCAGCCTCCAACTCGCCCCAGATGCCCCAGGGCTTGGCTCGGGCTTGGGGCCAGGCCGCAGTGGGACCCTGCGCGACATTCCACACACCTGGTGGGTGAGGGGACCGTCTAGGAAGGAGCAGAGCAGTGGCTGCTGAGGGGAGCCTCTGGCCAGTGGAGAGACCTTCCCTGCACCCGAGCCTGAGCCCTGCCCTTCTGGGGTCCTCATGCGAACCCATGAGTGCGTCAGGCTGTGTTTCCCCGTCTGCATCCTGGAGGAAGCTGACAGTGCTCTCTCCCCACAGAGGCTGGGCTGGTGTCAGAGCACTTCTCGCAAGCCCCCCAGAAGCTGACACCCTACAGCTGGTATGGCAGCGCCAGGCTCTTCCACTTCCGGGTGCCTCCAGAGACTGTGCTGCTGCGGTGGGTGCTGCAAGTGTCCCGGGGCGGTGGCCCTGCCTGCACGAACTTGGAGGTCACTGTGTAGGTGCCTGCCCATCTACTGCCCTGCCCCGCCCATGCGCTGCCCAGGGCACGCCCCTGACCCTGCCCTGCTCTTTGCCCCCAGGCATTTCCGCTATGGTGCCCCTCCCGTCATCAACCCCCTGGGGACCAGCTTCCCGGACAACACCTCGGTGCCGCCCTCCTTCCAGGTCAAGGTGCTGCTGAGCAACACCTCGGTCAATATCTCCCACCCGGCACCAGGGGACTGGTTCTTGGCAGCCCACCTGCCCCCCTCGTCCCAGAAGATCATGGTGAAGGTGCGGGAGCACCCAGCTGCTGTGGGAGGCCCCTGTGCATGGGCTGGTCCCCGCTAGCCACCTCTGTCTCCAGTGTTGCTCTGGGGTTTGCCATCCTACTCTGAGTCCAGCCCAGATGCCCACCCCTGCTCCCCACCCCCA
>NW_006159653.1:414499-420438 GCF_000334495.1 Tupaia belangeri chinensis | reverse complement strand
ACCCCCACGCCTGCTCCCCCACCCCAGGTCAGCTCCCCCACCTTCACGCCTGCTCTGCCACTCCAGGTCTGCTCCTCAATCACCATGCCTGTTCTCCTGACCTGCACACCTGCTCCCCCACCCCCATGTCTGCTCCCCAATCCCCATGCCTGCTCACCACTGCATGCCTGCTCTGCTACCGCACGCCTGCTCCCTGACCCCCACACCTCCCCCCCCCCCCAACCCCCAGCCCTGCTCCCCCACTCCATGCCTGCACCCCACCACCCCTCCTCTCCTGACCTGCACAACTGTTCTCAGACCCCCACAACTGTTCCCCTGACCTCCCCTGCTTCTGGACCCCCCATACCTGCTCCTCCAGTATCTGATGTCTTTTCCTCAGTCCCTCACCTCCTCATGCCTGCTCCCTGGGCCCTTGGACCGCACAGCTGCATCTGTGACCTCACCTCCCCCTGCACCTGTCCTCTAGGGCTTCATTCCCACCTGTGCCTACATCTTCCAGCCTGACATGCTGGTCATGCGAGTGGTCCAGGTCTCAATCATGGAGCCCGATGTACCCCTTCCGCAGACCCTCCTTTCTCACCCCAGCTACCTCAAGTGAGTGGGGCCTTAGGGAGGCCTGGGTCTGTCCAGCAGCCGCAGCCTTTGCAATGGGGCATAGGTGCCACTGGGTCCCACCGCGTGGAGAAAAGGTTGAGCTCTGGGGCCTCGGGGCTGTGCTGGTAAGTGGGGCTGCACTCATGGGAGGGTGGCAGTGTGGAGTCCAAGCAGGCTGCATCTCTTGCTGCAGGGTCTTCATCCCCAAATACACCCGGGAGCTGCGGGTGGAGTTGCAGGACTGCTCCTCCAATGGCAGCCTGGGCTGCCCTGTGCGGCTCACCGTGGGCTCCACCACTCTGCCCAGCAGCTTCCAGAAGGTGCTGTCCTGCACCAGCCCCACCTGGCCCTGCCACCTGCTGCTGTCTTCACCACCCTGGGACCGGTGGCTGCAGGTGACGGCTGAGAGCCTCGTGGGGCCCCATGCATCTGTGGTCTTCAGTGCCGTGGCTGCCCTCACAGGTGGGCTGTGCAGAGAGGGAGTGGAGGGGCTCTGCCTGCTGCTTCGACCCCCAGGCCTTTCCCCAGCAGACCCCCGTCCTCTTGACAGCCTGCAGGCCATGGAGCACGACCTTCCAGCGCCTTCCACAGAGCAGCCTGAACCGGAGCTCTAATGCCTCAGCTGTCCAGCTGTTCCTGGGCCCCAGCCCCCAAGACCTGGGCAGGAGCGGCAGGGTGGGCACTGGCCCCTTCTGCATCCTGAGTTACCCAGTCACAAGGGAGGACATGGATGTGATGTCTGTGCGCTTCCAGCCCCTGGACAGCGTGTCGGTGCCGGTGCATCCAGGCACGCCCTCCATGCTGCAGCTCCGCCTTAACACGGGCATGGACAGTGGGGGCTCCCTCACCATCTCTCTGAGGGCCAACAAGGTATCCCTTCCTGGCAGCCCACCAGGCCTGTTCACAAGTGTCTCGTGGCCTGGGCTCCATGCAGGGCACCGGATGACTTGCCCGGTCCCTCGTGTGCGCCTTTCAGCATGGAGACTGGCCAGGGCAGCCTTCCAGGCCAGAGTGACACAGCAGGAGTGGGCCTGTCCAGGGTCCCTGTTGGCAGGTTCTGGGGCTGTGGAAGTGGCCAGGGTTCGAGGCAGCTCAGGCCTGGGAGGGAAAGGGTTTCAGGCTGACCCTGGGCCAGCAGAGCCTCACTCCAGACAGTGCTGGGATGCAGGGGAGATACCTGGTTGCCACCCTGCAGTTAACCAGGGCTGACCCCACGTGCTCCCTCAGACAGAGATCGCAGAGGGCACCTTGGTAGCAGCCTGTGTGAATGCCGCCTCGGCCTTCCTCACCTTCAGCGTCTCACTCAACTGCACCACAGGTACGGGGCAGGTGGCACCAGCAGGGCCCAGCCAGCCCCTTCGGCCCCTCTGACGGGTCTTCCCACCCACCCCAGCCTTCTTCCAGGGCTACCGCTTGTCCCTGCACGCCTCCTCACACTCGGCCAGTCTCGTCGTCCCCTTCCCTGAGACAGACGACTGGTACCTCTCTCTGCAGCTCCTGTGCCCCGAGAACCCTGGGTGAGTGAGCTCAGGCCTACCACTGGGACCAGCAGGGTCTCCCCAGGTTGGCTGGGAGTGACCCTGCTTCCTGCTGGCTGTGGGGCCCAGCCACGTCCTAGTGTCCCCTTCTCCATCTGGCCCCCACGGCAGCCCTAGTAGGAGTGCCCCTCATCTGGGCTCGGGTGTTTGTCTGTCTGGGAAAGCACTGTCCTCAAGTCTCTGCAGCAGCCTTTCTGTGGCCCTTCCTGGCAGGGGCTGCGAGCGGACGGCAGTCCGCGTGGAGACCACCATGTACCTGGTGCCCTGCCTGAACGACTGCGGCCCCTACGGCCAGTGCCTGCTGCTGCGCAGGCATAGCTACCTGTACGCAGGTTGCAGCTGCAAGGCAGGTGAGGGCCCCAGGCGCCCTGCGCAGCTTGCTGGCCTGAACCCGAGCGTGCTCCCCAGAAGTGTGGGCCTTCTCCCCACCCTGCCCATCCCCTGCCCACACAGGCACGGGCAGCGTCCTGACCTTGGTCTCCGCATCCCTGCCTGCATGCTTGCTCCTGGGTGAGGGAGGGGCTCCCTCATGGGGCCTTGGGTGAGCGCTGGGCCCCAAGGTCCAGAATCCTACTCAGCCTGGCCTGGTGGTGGTGTGTGCCCAGGCTGGCGCGGGTGGAGCTGCACGGACAACAGCACAGCCCAGACCATGGTCCAGCAGCGGGTGGCCACGCTCCTGCTGACCCTCAGCAACCTGGTGTTCCTGGCCCCCATCGCTGTGGCCACACACCGCTCGCTCCTGGTGGAGGCCTCTGTCTACGCCTACACCATGTTCTTCTCCACGGTAGGCCTGGCCCACTCCCAGGGACCTGGGGGGGAGGTCC
Source organism: Tupaia belangeri chinensis (assembly GCF_000334495.1). Classification (NCBI taxonomy): domain Eukaryota; kingdom Metazoa; phylum Chordata; class Mammalia; order Scandentia; family Tupaiidae; genus Tupaia; species Tupaia belangeri. The sequence goes on along the minus strand of NW_006159653.1, from coordinate 417,482 downwards.
GGGCCACACTCACTGCCCCCACAGTTCTACCACGCTTGCGACCAGCCGGGAGAGGCGGCGCTGTGTATCCTGGGCTATGACACGCTGCAGTACTGCGACTTCCTGGGCTCCGGGGTATCCACGTGGGTCACCATTCTCTGCATGGCACGGCTGAAGGCCATCCTAAAACATGTGAGTGACTGTGGAGGTGGCTAGGGCTCTGGGGAGGGGCCTCCGAGGGTATGCATTTCCTGTGAAGTGGTGGGGAACTGCTGGAGGACCCCGGGAGGAAGGTGGTGATGGGGTCAGGGAGCCCCCACTGCCTGTTCAGAGCTCCCTGGGCCCATTCAGAGTGGGGCCTGGGTTCAGCCTTCGCTGTGCTCCTGAGCCCCTCGGGCCAAGGGCACTCCAGGGACTTTTGTGGCAGCTGGGCCTGGTTGGTCACCCTGAGCTGTCTTCCCTGTTCTCCCTGGGTTTGCCCTGGGGGCCACAGGTCAGGTCAGGTCTGGTGCTGTCCTGAGGGGTGCCCACAGGGGGGTGGGAAGCGGGGCTCAGAAGTGGCAAGGACCAGCTCAGCTGTGGCCCGGGAGCTTGAACTTGCAGAGAGAACTGTGGTCAGGGGTGTCTGATGGAGACTTAGGGGCAGGAACCATCTCCAGAGAGCAGCTGGGGGGATGTAGGCCACTGTGCTGGGAAACTGCTGGAGGTGCAGGGTGTAGGTTACTATGTGGGTGCAGAGCCATTTCATGTGGTTGTCTGGCTTGTGTGACCGTGTCCTGCTGTGGGACACCACCACCTTTTTTAATTTAAGAGAGATTTTTGCTATATGGTGCGTGCGCTTGCCGGAGAAACAGGAACAGAGAGACAGTAAATGAAAAATCACCACCCGGGGACATGGCCATGCTGCAATCCCTTCTCCTCCTGTCTCCTCTTGGGATCTTGGGCACACATGCACAAGTGCCCAGAGTGAGTTTCAAGGTGTCAGCTCCAAGACTGGCACTGTGGTCAACTATGGGGGAGTCATCTGCTGGTCCCCAGGGACACCAGCTTTCTGTGGCCCAGCGTATCTGCCTCCTCACTACAGAGCGCGGGGGCGGGGGGGGGCACAGCAAAGTGGCAAGCAGCTCCAGGGGTAGGCACAGGTGCTGGGACAGTGGGCACAGAGGTGACCATGTGGCCCAGCCACACAGCCCTCGCTGGAGGTTTCCTTGACTGCTCAGCTGTCCTGTGTCTCGGCCAGGTCCTGTTCCTCCTGGGCACCCTGGTCATCGCCATGTCCTTGCAGCTCGACCGCAGGGGCATCTGGAATATGGTGGGGCCCTGCCTCTTCGCCTTCGTGATCATGGCTTCCATGTGGGTGAGGAGCCAGGTTGACCAGGCACTCCTGCCCAGACTCTGGAGAAGAGCGTTCCCAGCCCTACTCCCGCCCCGGCCGGGGCCTTGTGCCCTTGAGTGCCTCCCCATCCTCCCTTGTGGTTCTGCCTAGACCCGGTGGGCCCGTGCCCACTGCCGGGAGCCCTGGGAGCGGGGAGCCCTGGGAGCGGGGAGCCCTGCCTGTGCTGACGCGTGTGCCCCACCACAGGTGTACCGCTGTGGGCACCGGCGCCAGTGCTACCCCACGACCTGGCAGCGCTGGGCCTTCCACCTCCTGCCTGGCATCGCCATGGCCTCTCTGGGCATTGGCATCTACACCTCCATGATGACCGTCGACAACTACTACTACACACACAGCATCTGGCACATGCTGCTGGCGGGGAGCGTGGCATTGCTGCTGCCGCCCCGCGAGGGGCACGCCGAGCCCTGTGCCTGCTCGCCCAAGTTCCCCTGCCACTACCAGATCTGCAGGAACGACCGGGATGAACTATACACGGTGACGTGACGTGGCCAGATTCCACCAAGGGCCTCTGCCGCCGGGACCAGTAGCGAGGCGGGAACTGTCCCGACTGACTTCCAGCTAAATAAAACTGCCCGAGCGCGTCTGCCACTCTCTGCTCTGCCTGCTGCTCAACTGGGCCCTGGGGGCTTGGGCCTGGCTGCCTGGAGACACCTGGTACCTGCCTGGAGTGGGGTTGGGCTCTGCTGGCCGGGGAGTGCTTAGAGATCCCGAGGGACCCCCCACCCCAATCCCTGTGAGACCCACAGGACAGGGAGACCTAAGCCCACTGCTGGGGCTGGGCGGGCTCCACTCCCCAAACTGCACCCTGGGGCCGCCGCTTCAGGCCGGCGTGAGCAGCCCCGCGCAGCAGGCCCTAGCCTCCTTTCGCCCCATGTGAGGACTGGGGAGCCCCGACTGCAGCCTCCTGGGCCTTGGACCGGCCCCAGGAGCTGGGACTGCTTTTCCCTGGCAGGAGCCCACTCGGGCCTGGGGACCCTGGCTCCTCTTTGGAGCTCGGTCTGTGGGGGACGAAGGCGAGGGGGCTCCCCGCCTCCAGGGCCCGGCAGCCTCTGCCCTCTGGACGTCGGCACTGGCGTCCTACCTGCCAGGACACCAGAGCTGGTGACCTGGAAGGTGACGTGGTCGTTTTGGGGGTGAAAACTAGGACGGCAGGACGTATCCAGTGCTTAGTAGAGCAGCACCCTCTGGTGGTGGCCAAGCCAAACGGGGCTGGGCGTTTTCTCCGCACGCCTGCCCAGGGTACGGAGGGCAGGAGCCGAGAGACCGCGCGCCGCACTTTGCCGACGGTGCCTTGAGCTGATGCAGTATCCACGGCCCCTAAGGACGGGAGAGGGGGCGGGACGAGGGGGAGACGGACAGACCTTTCAGCCAGTCCGCAGCGTAAGTAGGTCTCGGCACGACTTCCGGCTCCGGCGACGCTAGCAGTAGGCGGTGAAGGTGTGAACCGACCGTGCGTCCGTTCCCGAGTGGACCAGGAGTCCGGCCCATGGCCCGGTTGGGGTTCGGTTCGGGCCGCTAGTGACGACCGCCCCGCCCGCAGGCTCCACGATGCCCCTGCACCGGTTCCCCGTGCGCCTCTGGCGGCAGCTGCGGCTGCGGGAGGGCGTC
>NW_006159653.1:414054-414480 GCF_000334495.1 Tupaia belangeri chinensis | reverse complement strand
TGGGGCGCCTGCCCCCGCCTGCCGGCGCACGCCCTGCGCTGCCTGGAGGAGGCGGCCGCACCCAGCGCCGTGCACTACCGGCCCGCCGGGGCCAGGTTCAGGCGCAACCCCGAGAGTGGGCAGCGGGAGCGCGTGCAGGACGTGCCCATTCCCGTCTACTACCCGCCCGAGTCCCAGCGGGGGCTGTGGGGCGGCGAGGGCTGGATCCTGGGCCACAGATACGTCGGCCACGACAAGGTGGGTCTCCGCGGCGGCCCGTCCAAGCCCCTGAGAGCCGGTTCTGGCGAGCACGGCCGCGTGTCCAGGCCGGGGCGAGGCGGGGCCAAAGCGGGGCTGCGAGGAGGGCGGGGAGCTCGGGCGCCCAGCTGTCCTGGCCAGAACAGCGCGGGTGGCCCTCGCGGCTGGGGGGGGGCGGCGCTTTGGGGG
>NW_006159653.1:413585-413902 GCF_000334495.1 Tupaia belangeri chinensis | reverse complement strand
GGTGTGCCTGCGTGGGAGGCCGGCCACCTGGGCTGGGCCGCCCTCGTGGTGGGTTGTGCCGCGGAGTCCCCAGGGGCGGCCGGCACTCAGAACTCCGGCCCTCAGCTTTCCAAGAGGGTGAAGAAGGTCTGGAAGCCGCAGCTGTTTGAGCGCCAGCTGTACAGCGAGATCCTGGACCAGGCGTTCACTGTGGCGGTGACCGAGCGGACCCTGCATCTGATCGACGAGGCCTACGGGTTCGACTTCTACATCCTCAAGGCAGGTGGGGGGTTTGCAGCCAGCCAGACTGTAGGGAGGCTGGGCAGCCCCAGGAGGCT
>NW_006159653.1:408906-413137 GCF_000334495.1 Tupaia belangeri chinensis | reverse complement strand
CCACGGTGCTTGTCCCCGGGGCCTGGTGGGCACAGCCGCCTCCTCCTGTACGTGTGGCTTCCCTCTGGCCCGGGCACCTCCAGGCCTGAGTGCTAGGACTGCCGTGACCTGGCCCATGGGTGGGTGAGGCCCTGCTGTCAGCACCTGGCCTCATCTGAACCCCCTGCAGACCCCCAAGGCGGACCTGTGCTCCAAGTTTGGGATGGACCTGAAGCGAGGGATGCTGCTGAGACTTGCCCGCCGAGACCCGCAGCTGCACCCGGATAACCCCAGGCGGAGGGCAGCCATCTATGACAAGTACAAGGTTGGAGGTCCAGCCTGTGGCCTGCTGTCTGGCCTGTGCTGGCCCTTGGCCTCACTGCTCCCCTCTGGTCCAGGAATTCATCATGCCGGAGGCAGAGGCTGAGTGGGTCGGCCTGACGCTGGAGGAGGCTGTGGAGAAGCAGAGGCTTCTGGAGGAGAAGGTGGGCGTGTGCAGTGCCAGCCTTGGGGCTGGACAGCGTGGGGCAGGTGTGCTGCCCTGGGGAGAGTGCGTGAGGGCCTGCCCACCTGGAGAAGTGAGGAGCCACCCTCCTGGACCCCAAGGCCCCTTGCCACTGCTGGCTCCCTTGCTTCCCCCTTCCCCTCAGGGTCTGCTCTAGTGGGGCCGCCCACCGTGGTGTGGCAGCTGTCAGCCCCGTTCTTCCTGGTCAGCAAACTCCAGGGAAGCTGGGTGACAGCTACGTCACCAAGGGGGGGCCTTTGTCTCATGGAGGGCCCTGCCTTCCAGGCTGGGGAGCGGAGTGTGGCCAGCCCTAGGGGCCCAGGCACTCTCTGGGCCCAGTTTGCCTGGGCGTTTACCCAGTGGGCATCCAGTGCCTGGTGCTGTGCTCACCGCTCTGCCGTGGCCCTCTCTCTAGGACCCCGTTCCCCTGTTTGAGGCCTGTGTGCACGAACTCCTGGACCAGCTTCAGCAGTCCACACTGTCGCAGCCCGCGGTGGTGCGGAAGGACGCCGGTGGGGAGTGACCATCAGCAGGCCCGTCGGCACTGCAGACAGCACCTGGGGTAGCCATGAGGCCCCCCCCGTGGGTAGTGGCCGTGCCCTAGCTCTCACGTGCTGTCAGCCATGCAGTATTGACTGGGGTGGGTGATTGTCCCAGAGGCCCCCAGGAGCCTGGCGCCGAGCAGAGGCCCTGCCTGGGCAGGACCCCATCCTGTGATAGCCCGTCTTCTGCCCCTGTCTGGACAAGTAAAGCCTGAGCCAGCCGAGTGTGCTGCTTCACTGGGACGGGCCCCACAGAGACCACCACATGCGCCGTCTGGCCCTTGCTGTCCGCTCCTGCGTTCACGTGGCATTTTGCCTTCCTGCAGGGAGGGTCCAGCAGGGTCACAGCTCTTCCAGGGTGCAACCCCCTGATGCACATCCCTGTTTTGGAATTTTCTAAAGGAGGGAGAGGGAGGTGTGCCTGCCAGGAGGCACTGGGCAGGGTCCCTGACAGCCTGCCTGCAGGACAGAAGGAAGGATCCCCAGAGGGTCCTGCTGGTGGTTGCTGGAGCCCAGAGCCTCGTGTGCAGAGGTTCCATGGGGTGTTGGGAGATGTGGGGCTCTGGGGCTTGCGATCTCAGCTTCCACCTGGTGTGTGGACAGGCAGTGCTCCATGTGGGAACCCAGACCAGCCACCCCGAGGCCTTTCCTGCCCTGAAATTCAGGGTGTCCTGACTCTGAACTCCCCTCCTTTACCTGGAAGTCCTGAGCACTGAAGGCCGTTCAGTTCACAGAGGGACATGCAAGTCGGTGGGGGTGAGTCCCCAAGCCCAACTCTGCAACTCGGGGTGGGAGTGAGTCCGCAGGCCCAGCTCTGCAGCTGGTGCCAGGAGAGGGGTTCGACAGGGCAGCTGCCTGACCTGGGCCCTGGGCAGTCCTGAGACACAGCCAGGGGGTGAGCGTGACTGGGAGGGCCCTGGAGAGCTCACAGCCTGCGAAGACTACCAGGAAGAGCAGGGCCTGCCTCAACATCAGTCCAGGGCCAGGTCCCCGGGGTCTGCACACCCCACACCGGTGTGCGTTCACGACGGTGCCCCTGAATGGTGTCACGGAGTTGGTCAGAGTGCCTGTGTGCCGCTGGCACTGCTCTGGCTCTGTGGAGCCCCTGACTCTTCCAGCCACAAGTGGTGGTCCTTGCTCAGCCCAAGCCCACAGCTCATGCCCTCACCTCCCTTAGCTTGTGTACTGCCCCTCTCACCTGCCTCACCTACCTCAACCGAGGCCTTGACCAAGTGAGGCCCAGCGAGATGGCTGGGAGCTGGTGAGGCTGCAGGCCTGGGCCTCCTGTCTGTCCCTGCTGTGTCCTGGCCCGGGGCTATCAGGAGGCAGCCCAGGCTGGCCAGTGGGAGAGCTGTGACTTGTAGGTTGCTACACCTTCCTGGAGGTGGAGGCCTGGTCTGGCCTGGGGCAAGGCCTCACAAACACCTTGACTGAATAGTGGGCAGGGCAGGGGCAAAGGTGACCTTGCAGGGCCCCCACTCCCACAAATCCTCATGCCACCCTGCAGCTACTGCGCAGCCAGGCAGGGCTTGGGCGGCAAGTGAGCCCCTGGGGTGAGGTCTGTACAGCCTCACACTGTCACCCTCAGTGAGTGACAGACAACGCCCTAGAGGTGAAGCTATTGTCCGTGTGTGGGGCAGGTCCTGGTGGGCGTGTAGGCCCATGGCACAGTGGCTGCCCTCCCTGTGCCCCAGGTCTCAGCCACCCTCTTCCCTTCTCTTGCTGTCCCTGTCTGAGCCCATTGAGCCCTTGCAGAGGCCTTGCAGCCCTTCAGGCACCTGGGGCAAGGAGGGGGTCTGTCCCTACCAAGGTCATACCTTCAAAAACAATGGTAGTTCTGGCTAGCCCCAGTGCCCGCCCAGGCGGCCTCATTGGCCCCAGCACTCAGCCACCTGTACCTGATGCCCAGGAGGTCCCCTAGTGTGTCCTGGGGATTGGCCAAACCTGACAACTGGTGTCAGCCTCTGCCTTGAGGTAAGGGGCCTATGGCTCCCACTGTGGGGCACTTGGGCCAGGCAAACCTGTCAGTGCGGCCTGGCCGTCCACTGCTTCTGCTGCAGCCCTCAGAGCTCACTGGGGCTTTAGGCCGTGGACCCTGCTCCCTGACGCTCATGGCAGGGCTGACGTCCCCTGCCGAGACCCTACTCACAACACTAGCTCAGAGCCAAGGCCAGGGCTGGACCCAAGACCAGGAATCTGTCAAGCAGCCTCTGACTCAGACCACAGCTTCAAGCCAGCTGTGGCCAGCCTTGCCCACAGCTCCGTCTGTGTGGCCAGGCTTCAGCCCACTCCGTAGGATGTGGGACCCGTCCCCACTGCTTGCTCTGGCCTTGGCAAGTGGTTCCTCAGTTCTTGGCCCGGCTCTGGGCCTGCTGCAGCCCTGGCCTGTGTCAGGAGCCCGAGACTCACACCTGCCCTTTGCAGCCCTGGGGCTGGAGCCTGCTAGTCCACTCAGTAGGTGTGAGCTGGGCCGGATCTGGAGGTGGGCTGCATCCTCCTGGAGGCCTTTGTAAGTGTCTGGCCCGGGGGTGCTGCTCCCAGGGCGTCTGACCTTCACAGAGAGAAACCAGTGTGGTCTCTGGAGGCTCCAGGCTGCAAAGGTGGTAGGACAGGGCCTCTCCCCTATGGCCGGGATGTCTGGGGAGATGCAGAGGACTTGGGCCCTGGCATTGCAGCCCAGGGGAGAGCAGGTGTGTGACTGATGTGTTTGCCAGAGTGGCTCAACCCGAGGCCTGCTGGGCACCGAGGAGTGGAGTGTGCAGCTGCAGCCCTGCCCGTGGGGGTGGGGAGAGCCCCTGCTCTTCCTTCCATTGCTCCAGCCACGTTTTTCACAGTAGACCGGGCTTGGCCTTCAGCCGCTGGGGCAAGCCTGACCTGCAGTCCTCTCCGCAGCAGCTACCAGGTCGCTACTCTGTCTGTCCTCCATGAGGGGTGGGCAGGGACCAGGTTGCCTGGGACTGGCCATGAGAGGGACCCCTTGCTCACACCACACACCTACATGGAACACACACACACAAATGCCTAACAGCTGGTGTGGAGACAGCCACCGTGCAGCCACGCCCAACTCGCCACTCCTGGGGGACCCTGGTGGGCCATTGGCGGTGCCGCCTGCTCCCTCGGCAGTCAGGAGTGGCTCCGGGGGTGGCGGTGTCTGAAGGGGCTGGTTGCCATGGCTACCATAGGGTTCTGAAGCCGCCCACCCCGC
>NW_006159653.1:403827-408374 GCF_000334495.1 Tupaia belangeri chinensis | reverse complement strand
TACACGAGGGTTCTGAAGCCCGTCATCTGGTCCCTGCCTCAGCCAATCGGCAGCAGGAGCCCAAGCTGCAACCCAGAGTCACGCTTCTGCCTCCCAGCCATACAGTGGCCAAGAGCAAGGCCGCTTCCTGGAGTGGCTGAGAGTGCTGGGACGGACAGCCGAGCCCATCATGGCGGACGGCGGGACGGTGGGGCGTGAGCAGGTGCACGGAGCCAGGCAGGTGAGGTAAGCTGGGTGGGCGGTTGGGCGGACAGTGGACGTGCTCGATCTGGGCATTGTCTCGTGGCTGGGCCTTGCCCTTACCCGCCCCTTGGGCGCACTCCCACCGACACCCACCCTCACCTCACCCCTGGTTCTCCCCTATGGCCCACGGGAGGGTCAGAGGAAGAGACAAAGGAATTGATCGGCAAGAGGCAGGGTGAGCCCTACCGCATCTTGGCCCGAGAGCCGTGCTGGTGGGTGTCCACGTCAGATTTCACACGGAGATGGCATCAAAGACCCCGGCTGACTGGGCCTGCCGCGTCCTGGCCACTGCTCCCAGGGCCCAGCGACAAGCCGTGTTGAAGCAGTTCGGTCTAAGGAGTGTTTTTTCCGAGAAGAAAAAAAAAATAGAAGAAGAAGCGAGGAAAAGGAAAAAAAGCCCACCTATAACCTAGGGCCAGCCCCAGTGGTCAGAAGTGCCAGATCCCACTACTCGGGGTTCGGACGACGGGCCCCTGTAAGGGCGGCTTCGATGAAGGACTTGTCAGCCGAGGCCCCTTTGGAGATCACAGGGATGCTTGTGTTCAGCAGCGTGCATGTGCGCGCACACTGCCTGCAGGAGTGCACACCGGGTGTCGGAGGACTGTGCCACAGCGTGGCAGAACCCTGGGTCCTGCCTGCCCGCCGTGGGCACCCTCCGTGGTCCTGTGCCACTGCTGCTGTGTGTGCAGGTGCAGGGCCGAACACAGACCTGACTCCTGACACACCCTGTCCCCAACCTGGGCATCTGTCCCTCCCCAGGTTCTGCCCGAGGAGCTGGGAGAAGCAGGGAGGCAGCCCGGATGTGGACAGAACTGAGTGCCAGGTGGGCCCTGGCAGCGAGGAATGGCCTAACCACGGTCCTGCCACCCTCACGGGCCTTGAGCTCGGTGGGGCCAGCAAGCACAGCCTGGGAGTGCTCAGAGCTCCTGTCTATGTGATTGTTAGGTTATTAGGTAAACTCTGAAGCAAATCTTTTAATCCACTGTGGCTAATCCAGTGCACTTTTGTTTGCCGTGACAGATTCTGAGGCGACAAAGGGGTGGAGGGACCCCAGCATACGTAATCACATACTTAGGGCTTGGCGGGGCAGTGAGCGACGTCTTGGGACAGAGCGGAGGGCAGGCAGTGGGGGGACGCAGGGAGGAGGGGCACAGACATGCCCGGCAGTGCGCCAGCCTCCACACGCCCATAGGTTGCGGTGGGTGCTGGCCCCCAGGGCCGTGTGGGCTTAGGGACCCTGAGCACCTGGGGAGGCAGGAAGGCTGGGCTGGGGCAGGGCCGCCTGAGGGGCCAGTGGCCACCTGCTGCTTGGAGAAGCTGGGCAGGTGCTTCCCCCCCACACACACACCGCACCTTTCCTGGAGAACCGCGTGGTGTTGGGGGGGCAGGCCCTCCCTGCAGCTCTCAAACCTGCTGTCTCCTGGCACCCACCTCCAGCTTCTGGACCCCAGAGAGGCCCTGGGTCAGCCCCCTTCAGAGAGGTCAGACCTGAGCCGGGGTGGGGCCCCACCTCTGTACCTGTCACTGCTGCTCTACTGCAGGCCTTGGGCTTGGCCCGTGGCTTCTGGGACTAGCAGGGAGGCAGGTGCCGTGCCCCGGCTACACGGGGTGGGGAGCGAGGGATGGCAGTGGGCACTGTCTCCAAGCCCGTGCCCACTGCCCAGCTGGCTCACTGCCCCGTGATGTGTTCCCCTCATGCAGGGTGAGGGCAGCTGATGACAGGCTTCGGGGCAGGAGCCGCCCTCTGTGGCCGTGATGGCAGACACGCCTGTTTTCTTGCATGAAGCGGTCAGCACGAACTGAGTGGAGCTGGGTTTGAGCAAAGCCCCGGCCCCACCCCCAGCCTCCCAGCTCGGCTTTGGGGCCAGGATCGCTCCCAGGTGCTCGCCGAGACAGCTTCAACGACAAGGCTGCCAAGAGCCAGGGTTATACACCTGCCGGACAGGCATGAAGGTGACAGGAGGGAGGGCTCTCCAGGCATGTCAGTGCTGAGGTGACTGCCAGCTACAGAGCTGGTGTCCAAGGAGGCCCGGCCCTGGTGACACTGGGAGCTGGCCAGCCCAGGGAGCTCCTGTACCTCTCAGGGCAGTGGTGGCACCTTCTTTCTAGCCTGCCCGACGCTGCCCAAGGGTCACTCTGTTCCTCAGGGTCCTCCTATCCTGCTCTGGCAGGTCCGTTCACACCAATGGCTGAGCAGAGGCCTGGCGGGCTGTGGCCACACCACCAGTCCTGCTGTCCGCCACCAGGTGGCACTAGCACCTGGGGGAGTGTCTGGTCTTTATGGACACATTTTCCTGTCGCCTTTTCTTATTTTAAAGTTTTATTTGTTTATTGTATGTGTGAGAAAGACAGAATGAGAGAGTACAGTGACAGGGCCTTGCCCTTAGCACCCAGCCTTAGCCTGCAGCCAGGCCCAGCTGGTCGGCACCTGTGCCCGGGTGCTCTGGAGCTCTCTGAACGGGAACCGTCAACCTCCCCACGTGGGGCTGCCTCACGGAGCCCTGTGCTCGTCACTGTGCCACTGTCTACCCCGACACATTTTCTTTCTTTTTTTGGGGGGAGGTTTTTGCTATAGGGCGCGTACACTCGCCAGACAGACAGAGAGACAGAGACAGAAAACGAGAAATCACGCCCCAGGGGATGGCCACACCACAATCCCTTCTCCTTTCTCCTCTCGGGATCTTGGGCATGCACGCACACGCGCCCGGCGTGAGCTTAAGCCACTGGGTCTGGGACTTGAACTACGGTCAGGCATGTGGGAATCCAGTGCCTCAACCTCCATGCCACCTCTGTTTACATGTTTTTAATTGACAGAGGGCATGTGTGCTTACCAGAGAGAGGGAAAGAAGGGGAAAGCTCCCGCTCGACGGCACGCTCCTGCCACAGCCCCTTTTCCTCCATGGCTCCATGCCCTGTAGCCAGCACTTTTTCTTTTTAAGTTTTTACAGACTTGATAGAGAGGAAAAAGGAAAGCGAGAAATCACCCCTGGGGCATGGCCACGCTACAGTTCCTGCTCCAGTCCCTTCTTGGGGTTTTGGACGTGCACATGTGCCTGGCACGACTTTTTTTCCAAGCCACTGGGTCTGGGACAAGAACATGGACCATGTGGGGGGTCCAGCGCCTTAATTTCCACGCCCCCTGCTGGTGTGCCCTGCGTGTTTTTCAAGACTCTGAGGCCAGGGTTGGGCTCGAACTGCAGTCAGCTGTGGGGTGTGGCCTTCTTTTTTTTAAATAAATTTTTAAAAAAGAATTATTATATTGAACTTCATTTATTTATTTTAATTTGACCAGAGAGCGACAGAGAAATGGAGAGAACAAGTCGCCAGGTCCGGGACTCAAACCATGGTCAGCCATGTGGCAGTCCAGTGCTTTAACCACCATGCCACCCTGCCAGCCCCTGTGGGGTGTGGCTTTCTATGTACAGTGCTCTTCAGCTGTGAGACACGGTCTCCATGTTCACAGACACCGCCGGGCATACAACACGGGCTCTTCCTGGTGTGTGGTTCCTCGTCTTCTGTCAGGCTTGGGATGGGAACGCATGCAACCCCGTTCCTGAACTCAGAACTGCTGGGAAGATGCGGAGCCAGGGGGCTGAGACCGGCCTGGCAGGGGCCAGCTGTGGAGCAGGGGCTGGGTTACCCACGGGAAGGCCAATCCTCCCTCTGTGCTGGGTCCCACCTCCCACGCTGCGGCCTGGGCAGAGGGGCAGAGCATGCACAGACAGGAAGGGGCTGGGCCCGACTCCCCTCTCCAGACCCCACAGTCAGAACTGTCCCTGCTGGCCCTTCCCTCTCCTTATCCCGCTGTGTGGACCGTGGTCCTTGCTGAGCCACATCCTGTCTCTGTAGCTGGTGCTCCAGGCAACGTCCTGTCCCAGGGAGTCTTCTTACAAGCCATCCCCCTCGATCTGGTGGACACACTGCAAGGCTCACTTCATTCCTAAGTGGTCCTTTCGTGTCTATGTTGAAGAAAATAATCTCACTTCTCTTAAGTTTTTGTTTCATTCCTGAAGAGAAAGTTTGCATGAATGCCCTCTGCAGTGGCCAGATCAAAGCCTCCGTGTCAAACTCCTGCTCCATACCTCTGTAACAGAGGGGCACAGACCTCAAGGGCAGCAGGGCTCTTGAGGTCTGGGTCTGTCCGGCTGCCACGAAGGCCAGTGCAGCCTCTGCTCTAAAGAGCCTTCCTCGAGGTCTCCCCAGTCTGGCCCTCGGAGGTACTCCAGGACTCACTGTCCCCACCCTGCTTGGCTGTCCCCCTTCCTCACCATATAGTGACCCTCCTGGCAGGACTGCTGCATTCC
>NW_006159653.1:402795-403796 GCF_000334495.1 Tupaia belangeri chinensis | reverse complement strand
TCTGACCCCCTTCCTGTCCCTGCAGGCCAGGGGCCCCGAGGAGCTGGAGGCCCGAGGGCCCTGTTCTGGTCCCAGGGCTTGGGGACACCTACCACCGTGGGCCAGGAGGAGCATGGACGTGGACTCGGCCCCGAGAGCCTGGCCTGGCCGCAGCAGCAGCTCTGCAGAACCAAGGCAAGCGTTGGGGGCCCACATCTGGGAGGGGGCAGGTCTGAGAGGTCCTGCTGCCTGTCAGCCTGCTCAGGACCCCCATCCTAGGAGACCCTGCGGGGCCACAAAGTCACACTCTCCTCTGAGGTTGAGTAGGGTCTGCACAGGAATCTCAGGGCAAGCATGGTGTCTGCTGCATGTGACACCCAGAAGCAGGGTGGCATGGAGATGTCACAGGAGGGCCCTGAAGGGCCGAGGGCACCAAGGAGCCCTGGGAGGCTTAAGGCAGAGGCAGGCCAGATGAAGGCTGTGGGCCATGCCTGGCAACGCCTCCACAGGAGGTGGAGTCCTGGCCCACCTGATCAGGGGTCTGGCCATTTGGGGGACAGCGAATATGGGGAAAGTGCAACAGAGGGGCTGATTTTTTTCAGCTCTGGTCAGCCCGACTCTGCCCATCGACTGCCCAACTCCCGGGACACTGCGTGAACAGGTAGCGACAGCCCCCGAGGAAGGCCTTCCGTCCAGGGCCGCCTGGTGCTGCCCCTCTGGCCCCCGCCCTTCCCCCAGGGGTTGGAGGCAGGCTGGTGCCCGCGCGACTTGCGGACACCGACCTAGGGAGTCCTAAGGTGCCTTGTGTGTGTCCGAAAGAAAGGGATGCGACCCGGCTTGCGCCCGCGGTTCCCATGCAGGGACCGGGCATCGGGCTAGTGCACGTGATCAGGGAGGCCCCGTGGCCATGGTCCCTTGGGCGCCTCCCCAAATTCACCCGCCCACACTCCGATGCCACCCACTCTTGCTTCTCCTTCGCGTCTTCGTCAGTCCCGCGCCCAGGCCCACCCCACGTCGGTGAA
>NW_006159653.1:381109-402244 GCF_000334495.1 Tupaia belangeri chinensis | reverse complement strand
GGGCCGAGAGCCGCCCTTTGTAGGCCGCGCTAGGCCGGGCGGCGCGGGACCCGGAAGACATGCTCGGGGAGTGCGGGGCGGGAGCGGGGCGTGCGGTGACTGGCTGTGCGTGCTCGAGCGTGTGCGGGGCCGGGAGGGCGCGCGGGGCTTCCCAGGGAGAGAGCGCGGGGTTCCGAGCGCGTGCGGGCTCCGAGGTGGGAACCGATGTGCCGGGAGGTGTGGGTGGTGGTGCCAGGGGGATGCCCGTGGGCATGGGAGAGGCCAGGGCCTTTCACGTGGGGCGTGGAGAGGGGTGGGAGTGGGAGGGAGCACTGCGGGCTGCGGCCGGTGTGTTCCCGTTCAGGGCTGGGCACCTGCCCGTCCCGGCCTGCTGTACGCTGCAGGGTGTGGGTGGGCGGCAGAGGTCAGCTGGGCCCGGACAGGTTGTTCCTGGGTCTTGAGAGCCAGGGCCTGGAGCCCCCCTCCACAACGGGCAGCGGGAAGGAGCGAGTCTGAAGCCCACGGGAGTGCCCCTTGGGCAGGCAGGTTGCCTTGGGTCCTGCTCTGGTGCCTCCTTGTCAGGATGTGGTCTGTCTGTGCGTCTGCTGGTGTGGGCCATTGGTTTTCCCCAGCGCCAGGTCCTGGAGCCGCAGCCAGACCAGTGGGGCCTTTAGCAATGGAGACAGTAGAGAGGAAAACACGTTGGTCCTGGGGTCTGCCCCGCCGGCCAGGACAATTTAGCAAGGGTTCCTATGGGGCTGCTCTTTGCATTTCTGTGGGAAGAAATTGGGGCCCTTAGACCCCAGGCCTGTTTTGGAGAGTGCATGCAGCCAGAGCCAGTGTCAGGATGGTCTTCAGGAACATGTGTTCAAGGGTGGGAGACGGCGGAAGACGAGGGCTGGCTCGTGCGAGGTATCGGCTTCATTAATTCCCAGGGTCAGGAAAGCCGAGTGTCCTTTCCCGGCTGTCCTGGTCGTTGAGAATTTAGTGGCACTAATTACAACTGGTAGTGACCCTTCAAAGTTCAGTCGGGGACAGTGGGAGAAGGGCAGGCTCTGTCTTTCACACGGCGGGTGAGTCAGGAGCTACGAGGTCGTGTGCAGGTCTGCGGCACCGAGCGTGGCCGGCCGGTGTTTGTGAGGTGGTGACCGAGGGGGTCATGCGTACGGCTTCAGACCTGGAGGGTCCTTCTCTGGGCTCGCCGTGTTGAGGGTGGCTAAGGCTGTGGGCCAGATTCAGTGCTCGTGGGCATATGACTGAGCTGGATTAAAAGCCGCCTCATGTGGCGTGTGCGTGTGTGCACTGACGCTCCGTGTGCTTCCTTGTGAGAGTTCAGAGGTCTGGGGACTTGGAGCGGGTTGGATGTCGTGGTTTATAGGGGTGTCAGAGGACACCACAGCTCTAAGTTGACAGCCAAACGCAGGTGAAAATTGTAAGGGGTTTTTCCTCTGGGCTCTGAAACAGTTTGAAATCGTCAGGCAGACCTGTTAACACGGGGGTCAGCACTGGTCCTGGCGTCTCTGGCCAGTGTTCGCGGAGCATGCTTGCTTGTTCCTCGCTGCCGTCATCCCTCCCGGGGTGGGGGTGGGGGCGCGAGAGGGCAGACCCAGAAGCAGGGGCTCTGTGGGCTCCCGTCTTGCCGGGGTTGAGCCCTGCTACAGGTGAGTGCAGGAGACGGCATCCCAGATGCTGCCGCTGTGCCGGCACGCCGTCCGGTGACTCCCGGCCCTTTCTCGAGGCTGGTGCACTGCAGTGTCTGCAGAAACCAGCTGTGGCCGGGGTGGCTGCATCCTGACTAGAGGACCATGGGCTGTTGGGGCCAGCAGGGCACAGAGGACGTGCCTGTGGGCAGCTGGGCCACAGCCGCTGGGCCTTGACCATAGGAGGAGGCTGGCCCTGCCGAGGGGGCAGTGCCGTCTGCCCAGTGGTCTCCGCAGAAGGGTCAGGGCACGTGATGTGGCCCACCGTCCCCTGTCGGCAACAGCTGTGGCAAGCGGGCAGGTGTGGGGCGAGGATGGCAGTGAGGGGCAGGTCTCCTGCAGGCCAGGCCCACTGGAGTGTGGGGTGGCCGCCTTGTCGGTGCTGGGTGTTGCTCGGCCTGGTCAGCACGTCAGCCCTGAACCTGACATGCCACTGCAGTGCACCCTCCCCGCTCACTGTGTCACGGCGGCCTGGCGTGAGGGCACAGCCAGGGTTGGGCTGCATGGGCTCCCTGGGCAGGTACCGGTCCTGGCCCGGTGGTCTTTCTGTACACGTGCAGGCGCATGTGTAGTTGCCTGACCCCCAAGAGGGTGTCCAGCTTACAGAATCGAACCAGTTGCCACTTGCTCCCAGAAGGGCGTTTTCCTAGGAGAGGCCTCAGCAGGCCAGGCGTCTTTCCCGTGGACGCGTCTGTAAGCTCTAATGTTAGTGAGGTGTCCTTGGTCACTTGTCCGTGGTGCTGAAAGTGACCCAGGACCAGCTGCTCTCTGAGGCTTGTGCTGAGTTTGGAGTCACACTGGCTGTGTGCTGGCCCGCTGGGAGGCCCCCGGTGTGCCATGCACTGCCAGCCACAGCCGCCCCGTGGGCCTCGAGACATCCTGCCACGGGGTCTGCCAGTGCCCTCCTTGCCGTCTTGGAAGGCACTGGCAGGCAGGGTGGTCGTTCTCGCCTGGCAAGGGGGACCAGCCCTCACAGTGGCCAGTAGTGGTCAGGACCACACCTTCCCCTGTTCCAGGCTTCCTGCTGTCCTGGGAACCCAGCTGTCCACCCCAGACAGAGGTCCTCAGGTTGTCCATGTCCTTGATACCTCACAGGGTGCTAGTCGATGTTCTAGACTCTCACTTCTTGGCACGAGAGGCCTTCTTGTGGTTGTAAAAGTTTCCTCGTGGCCAAGCGTGCCTCCCCTGGCGAGTTAGGTTGGAGTTCTGACTCCCAGTTTGAGTGGGCGGGTGTCGGTGCAAGTTGAGTCTTGTCCCGAGAAAACCTCTGTGGTCGTGTCCCCATGACCCCGCTTCCTAATCCTTGTCCTCTTGATGGTTCCAACAGGCCAGACTGACGCGCTCGGAGCTGTAAGTACTGGTGTATTAGGGTGCAGCGCTCAGTGGTCCCAAAATGAGTGTCCAAGAGCAGGGTTTCCCTTTGGACCTTGGAGCAAGTTTTACGGAAGATGCCCCCCGACCCCCAGTGCCTGGCGAGGAGGGGGAGCTGGTGTCCACAGACCCGAGGCCCGCCAGCCACAGTTCCTGCTCCGGGAGAGGTGCCAGCGCCAAAGGCGAGACTTCCACCGCCACCCCTCGGCGCTCGGACTTGGACCTGGGGTACGAGCCCGAGGGCAGCGCCTCCCCCACGCCGCCCTACCTGAAGTGGGCCGAGTCGCTGCACTCCCTGCTGGACGACCAGGACGGCATCGGCCTGTTCCGGACCTTCCTGAAGCAGGAGGGCTGTGCCGACCTGCTGGACTTCTGGTTCGCCTGCAGCGGCTTCAGGAAGCTGGAGCCCTGCGATGCGAACGAGGAGAAGCGGCTGAAGCTGGCCAGGGCCATCTGCCGCAAGTACATTCTGGACAGCAGCGGCATCGTGTCCCGGCAGACCAAGCCGGCCACCAGGAGCTTCATCAAGGACTGCATCGTGAGGCAGCAGGTGGACCCCGCCATGTTCGACCAGGCGCAGACGGAGGTCCAGGCTGCCATGGAGGAGAACACCTACCCCTCGTTCCTCAAGTCTGACATGTACTTGGAGTACGCCAGGACGGGAGCGGAGAGCCCGAAGGGCCTCGGCGACCAGAGCCCTGGGTCAGGGGCGGGCAAGGGCTTGGCGGGGTACCTGCCCACCTTGAACGAAGACGAGGAGTGGAAGTGTGACCCGGACATAGATGAGGACGAGGGCAGAGACACGGCCCCCCCCAGCAGGCTCACGCAGAAGCTGCTCCTGGAGACGGCCGCCCCGAGGGCCTCCTCGAGCAGACGGTGCAGCGAAGGCAGAGAGTTCAGGTGAGTGCGGCGCGAGGTGCCCGTTCCGTCTCGCCAGGCGGAGAGTGGCGTGGAGCGGTGCTGGGGCAGGTGGCCTTGTCCCTCGCCCGCCTGAGTGTGCTGCTGTCGTGGCCGGCTGCAGTTTGTACCTTTCGCGATGCCTCAGGTTGTCGGCAGATGTGTCTTGCTGGTATTGTCGAGCGTGTTTCCATCAAGAATGGACCGAGGGAACAGCAGGTGGCATGGTGGTTAAGGGTGCTGGACTCCCACATGGCTGACCATGATTTGAGTCCCGGACCTGGAGGCTTGCTTTCTCACTTTTCCTCTCTCTCTGGGAATATTAAAATAATAATAATAAAGTTAAATAAAATGATTGAAAAAAAAAAGAGAACGGACTGAGACGCACGGCTCTGTGAGGGTTTAGGAACATCGGCATTCTTACCGTGTAGCTTCCTTATTGTCAGAAAGCATGTGCGCTTGCAGGGGTGGGAGAGGAAGAGCGAGCGTGCGTACACGTGAGCGTGACCGTGTCCCCAGTGGGGTGTGATGGCGTGGCAGTCCCTTTACCCCGTTTCTCCATCGGGCCAGGATCTGGGGCGTGCGTGCACACCTGGTGTGTTTTCAAGTGGTGGGATTCAGACCACACTCTGCCGTGTGGCATCTCGCTCCCTGTGTGCAGGGCTTAACCACTGTCTTCGGGCTGGCCCGACACTGGCTTCCTGGGAGCCATGATGGCGTTCAGGCTGTACTTTTAGCAGTAGATGCTGGGGGTGGGCTCACCTTGACATGCTCTTTCCGGATTAACGTAGGGCATCGTGGACAGGGAAGCGTGCTGGTACTGAGAGAACAGGGCTGTGTGAGATATCTGTGAGTCTTCCCGGAGCCAGGTGGCAGGGGAGGGTCTGTGCACGACAAGGGCGGTGTGGGAGCACTCCACATGGCGACGCTGGAGGCCCGGCACCGGGTCTGTCTTCCTGCCAGCAGAATGTGGGGACAGCCGTGCAGCGGGGCTCCAAGATGTGCCTGCGGCCTGTGCATGTGACGCCTGGCAGTTGGTGAGGAGCAGAGTGGACCATGCCCGTCCTGGCTGGGACCCGGCTCTCGGCCCGTCTCCCCTGAACGCCCCTGCAGGCTGTGGAGTGCCTGGCTGCTGTCTTGGTTCCTGTCAGCTTGGGAGCCATGCGGTGCGCTTCCGTCTCCCCAGAGCTGGCACCTGGAGAATCCAGCCTGTGGAACTTGAAAGCATGGAGTCTGTTGTGACCCTGCAGTTTAATCAAGAGTCTGAAGCACATCCCCAGGGTTGGGGATCTCCTACAGGACTATTAGAAACTCTGATTGAGGGGCCAGCGGGTGGCGTGGTGGTTAAGGGCGCTGGAGTCCCACATGGTCGATTGTGGTTCCAGTCCCAGACCTGGCAGCTTGCTTTCTCACTTGGCCTCGCTTTCTCTCACGCTATTCCTCTCCGGTAAAATGAAGTTAAATAAAATAATTCTTTTTTTAAAAAAAGCTCTGATTTACTCTTCAAGCTTGCTGGGACAGAGAAATTGGCTACTTGCTAATAAAAAATAACATTAACTGGGACCAGCAGAGGGCGTAGTGGCTGCATCGCTGGACTCCCACGTGGCGGATTGCGGTTTCAGTCCCAGACACAGTGGCTTGAAACTCAGGCTGGGCGCGTGTGGTGCATGCCCAGGACCCTGGGAGGCGAGGGGCTGCAGCATGGCCATCTGCCCTAGAGGGATCTCTCACTTTCCCTCTCTGTGTCCCCCTCATGCAGGCACTCTAAGGCAAAAAAAAACCCCAAAACAAAAACTCTTAAAAAAAAAAAAAAGCATCAAGTGTTTTTGAAGTTTAAACTCAATTACCTTAAATTATTTGATTCAGGAAGGACTGTTGGAGGTGACTTTTCATTCCATTTGCTCACCATCTTTAACCAAATGCTATTGATTTGCCAAATTTCTCAGGAAAGAGCATGCCATGAACTTATCCCAAGTAAGTCTGATGATCTCTAAACCCTGAGCCTAAGTTCCCCTGACTGGGGTCACATCTAATACGGCAGGACACTGGAGGGGAGGGTGAGCTCAGACCCCTCCCTGCACAGCCATCAGCCCCAGCTCAGCCCATCGGTCCTGGGGGCTGGCAGCAGTCCTTCCTGCAGTCCAAGACTCTGGCAGGTCCTGTGAGGTGGAATCTGGTCTAAGTTCCAGCCTTGACAGGGTCTCCTCGTGTGTGACCCTCTCCCCGGCCCTCTGGGTCGTCTGGGTCTTAGGCATGTGCACACCTGGCCAGAGCCTGACACCATGCGGCTCCCAGCCCTGCTGTCCAGCTCGCTCCAGCTGGGCCACCAAGCTGGGCCACCGTGGCGCTTGTGGTGGGCGCCTCCTGCCTTCTGCATCCCCGTCAGCAGCGACAGGCCGTGTGGGTCACGGGGTCCCCCTGCTGGTTCTCGAGTGGGCAGTGGGGCAGCAGGAGACTGGCCCTCTCGGGCTAGAGCGAGGGACTGGCTTAGCTCACGAGGGTTTGGTTGGGACTCCAGCCCCCTGTCCTCACTTGACTGGCTTCCTGGTGGCCAGCTCACGGACTCCCACATGCTGAGGCAGCTGGCGTGGCCAGCTTGGGCCACGGATGCTGCAGTGTGAGGGAAGGCGTGCTGCTCGAGGCCCACCCCGGCAGTCACGTGTACCGGGCTCAGCCCGCTCAAGGCCACTGGGCAGACTGGGGCCACCTGCAGGGCAGCGTGGCTGGCCCTTCCTCACTGGGAAGAGTGGCCCTAACAGGAGACTCGGGCTCCCAGTGGGGAGGGAGTGGGGACGCCTGCTGGCGAGGGAGCAGAGACACAGGTCTCCCCGTCGGGGGAGCAGGGACATGGGTCTCCCCGCTGGGGGATGGGGGGACAGGGACGTGGATCTCCCCGGTGGGGGAGCAGGGACAGGGACGTGGGTCTCCCCGCCTGGAGAGCAGGGACAATGCAGCGGGCTCAGGATGCCATGCCATGGGAGGTGCCTCAGGGAGTGTCCTGGCCACCTTGGCTGGGGCCCAGGTGCAGTGGCCTTGCCTGCACTCTCACCTGGTGGTCTGTCTCCCCTGGCGGGAGCCGGCACCAAACTCAGGTGTCCCCCGTCTGCTGACAGGAGGCTTGAGTGGGCCCCACCAGCCGGTATGTGTGCAGATGCCTTCATGTGATTGACTTGAGGAAAGTAAAATGAGTCTTTAAGGCATGTATGCTCACCAGAGAGACAGAGAAGAGAAGAGAAGGCGCCTCCCCGCGGTGTATGGCCACCCCACAGTCCCTCCTCTGTCTCCCTCCTGGGACTTTGGGCACACATGCACACACGCCCAGCTTGTTCCTCATGCTGCCAGATCTAGGTCTCAGACTGCACAGCTGGCCACGTGGGATCTGGCTGCCTGATCACCAGACCACAGAGACAGTCCCCACCCAGTATTTATCTTTTTTTCAAGGTTTTTGCTATAGGGCATGCATGCTTACTGGAGAGAGACAGAGATAGAGAGAAGGAAAGTGAGAAATCACCCCTTAGGGATTCAGGACTGGAACCACTCTTGGTCATATGGGAGTCTAGAGCCTTAACCACCATACCACCTGCTGGCCCCAACCCAAAAATTGTTTTAAAGTTTATTTATTTAAAAAATTATTTTATTGAGACCAGCAGTTGGCATAATGGCTATGTCGCTGGACTCCCATGTAGTCGACTGTGGTTCAAGTCCTGGACCTGGTGACTTAAACTCATGCCGGGCACGTGTGCATGTGTGCCCAAGATCCCGAGAGGAGACTGGAGGAGAAGGGATTGCGGCGTGGCCATCCCCCGGGGCGGGGGGGGGGTGATTTCTCACTTTCTGTCTCTCTGTCTCTCTCTCTCTTTCTGGCGAGCGCACGTGTCCTGTAGCAAAAACCTCTCCAGAAAAAAAAAGTGAGAAAGGTAACTCCAGGCCCAGGACTGGAACCATGGTCAGCCGTGTGGGAGTGCAGTGTCCATAACCACTCCACCTGCCAGCCCCTGTTATTATTATTTTTAAATCTGCTGTAGGGCACCTGTGAGACAGAGCGCCAGGAAGTGGAAGAGCCGTGGTAACTGCTGGCCTCCAGCAGCTGTCCTGCTCACCCGCAGTCGCTCTGAGCCCCCGGGCCGGGCTGCAGGCTTCCTCCCTGACCCCTGTGCGTTGCCTTCGGGAGAACCCCTGGCTCGTCCTAGTGGGACTTTGAGTGCAGTTTGGCCGGCTCACGTCTGAGTGTGGGCTGCTGTGAGTGCGCAGGCTCCTGGCGTTGCAGAGTTGGCGTTGGCCTGGGCACCACAGCACCTCAACTGCAGCCTCAGGGTTGTGCCCCCAAGGCTGGCCAGGCCTTCCAGGGCCCACCAGAGGGTGGCCTCTCCGCCTCTGTGGTTGGCTAGGCCTGCCGCTCGCTGGCTTTGGCGCTGTAGGCACAGCGCTCCCTGTGTCTCTGTAGGCTGCACCCACTCCCTGGGGGGCGGCCCCTAGGACGGGGTCTTACTGTCGTCTCTGTGTCTTCCTGGGTCCAGTCCATCAAGAGGCTCCTGCTCGTGGCTATGCCAGAGAATGGACTAGGGTGGCCGTGGCGTGGCGGGGCTCCCAGAGCCCAGGGCTGAGCTGCGTGGGAGAACGTGGGTCCTGCAGGCGGCAGTCAGCCCTGCCCCCCAGTCCCCGCCAGCAGGCAGCAGGAAAGCTGTGCAGTGCAGGCGGGGAGGGAGCCAGCAGGTCCACGGGACGGGGGCTGTGCTGTGCTGCGCTCCCCAGGCGGTAGAGCTTCACCGTGTGGGGGTCAGGGCTCTCCACAGCTTCGAGCATGTACTCGGGGTCCTGGAGATTCTGCTCCAAGGACTGGGGGCTGCTGTTTTTCTGGTAATGGTCAAGAGAAAAAATTTGTTAAAAAAATAGACAAAGAAATGAAAAGATCAAGAGAAGGAATTGTTAGAGGAGTGTCATGGTGGGAGCCGGCAGGTGGCGCGGTGGTTAGGGCTGTGCACTCCCGTGTGCCATGGTGGGGGGTCACAGTGGGGGCCAGCGGGTGGCACCATGGTTAGGGCTCTGCACTCCTATGTGGATGACTGCCATCTGAGTCCCCGACCTGGTGGCTTGAAACTCAGGTCGGGCACATGCGCGTGCCCCAAATCCCAAGGAAAAGGGGTTGTAGCATGGTTATCCTCCCTGGGCGTGATTTCTTGTTTTCTGTCCCCATCTCTCTGGCGCGTGCATGCTCTAAATAGCAGGGGAAAAAAAGGTGCTGCAGTGTGAGCAGAGTCCTGCGTGGGAGGTGGACCGGGGTTCTGAGCTGGGGGGGTCTCAGGCCGCAGCACCTAGAGGAGCTAGCACCGTGGGAGCTCTGTGTGGGCCAGGACACCGCAGGGCTAGTGGGGTCTCCGGCAGATGTGCGGCTCACAGCTAGCACCCGGCACCTGCTCTGCAGTGTCACCCTCGGTGTCCGGCTCTGCCCCAGCCCTCGCCTTGTCCTGCTTCAGGCCATGCAGCTCCCAGGTGCGGGGACACGGGCGGTGGGGGAGCATGGCTCTGCTGCCAGGTCGCCTTCCAGGTGTGCAGCAGGGCCACTGGGAGCTGCCTAGCGGAGCTGAGGCTTCCGTAGCGAGGCCCTGGCCGTGGTTTGAGGCAGAGCCTCATAGGCAGTCAGGGCTGCCGTGAGGAGGGTGCGTGCCCTTTCTCCTCTTCCCCTAGAGGCCCAGGTGTTCCCCCAGCAGGTGGAGTGGGCTGGGCAAGGCTGTGCTGCATGGACCACTGCAAGGACGTGGCCACTGGTGGAAGTGCCAGGCGGTGGCTTTCTCAGAGGCCTCTGGGCTTGTGCTCCCCCTCCTTGACCCAGACCAAGGGAGTGCATGAGTGCAGGAGCCCTGTGTCCACCTCGACCACCCTGTGTAGGGAGCTGGGGTGTTGTGCTGCGGCTTTGACCCCTGCCAGTGGTGTGACTGCATAGGGTTGCTGTCCCTCCCTGTGCCCACCTGGCAAGCGGGAACAATGAAGTGTGGGCCTGCCAGGTGAGGTTCTCGTGTTTCCACAAGACGCATCTGGAGCACTTGGGCCCCTGCGCGTGCTCAGCCTGTCACAGCTCTCAGCTCTCCCGGTGCTGCCATTGCTGCCACCACCTAGAGCTGGCAGCCTCCTAGCTGTTGGTGAAGTTGACTTGTGGTTGGGACCAGCAGGTGGCGTAATGGTTATGGCACTGGACTCCCACATAGTCGGCTGCAGTTCGAGCCCCAAACCTGGTGGTTCAAAAGTCACGCTGGGCACATGTGCGTGCGTGCCCAAGATCCCGAGAGGAGGATGGAGGAGAAGGGATTGTGGCGTGGCCATCCCCTCTGAGGGGTGATTTTTTGATTTCTGTGTCTCTGGTGAGCATATGTGCCCTATAGCAAAAATCTCTCCAAAAAAAAAAAAGAGAGGAAACGAACTGTGGTTTACAAATGGCTGCCAAGGTACTGGACTATTGGATGTACCCAGAGGGGTGGCCACGCTGCAGCCCCTTCTCTTCCCTCTCTCCCCAAGACTTGGGGCGCGTGCACACACATCTGGCATGTGTTCCAAGCTGCCAAGTCTGGGATGTGAACCGCGTGGTCAACTACGTGGAATCCAGTGCCCTAACCACCATGCCAACTACTGGCCCAGTAATCACGTTTCCTTCACAGTAAGACGTGGGGCCAGCAGGTGGTGGTTAAAACACTGGGCCTCCTACATGGCTGGCTGCAGTTTGAGTCCTGGACCCAGTGGCTTGAAAATCTTGCCAGGTGCCTGGTGTGTGCATGCGTGCACAAGATCCTGGAAGGAGAAAGGGTTGCAGTGTGCTCACCCCCTAGGGAGTACTCTCTCACTTTCTCTCTCACTTCTCTGTCTTCTGTGAGCACCTGTGCCCTAAGGCAAGGACCTCTTGAAAAGAAAAGATCACTCTGGGCACAGGTGTGTGCCCAGAGGAGATAGCGGAGAAGGGACTGCAGCATGGCTGTTGGGGGTGATCTCTCACTCTCTCTGTCTCTCTGGCAAGCACATATTGCTCTATAGCAAAAATCTGCCCCCAGCCAAGATAAAAAACAGTGAGGGATATTTGGGCCAGCAGGTGGTGTGGTGGTTAAGGTGCTGGATCCCACGTGGCTGACTGTGGTTTGAGTTCCCGACCTGGCAGTTTGAAAATCCCTCTGGGCATGTGTAAGTACCTGCCCTGAATCCCAGCAGGAAGGGAGAAGGGCTTGCGGCCTGTCCATTCCCCTGGCGGGTGATTTCTCACTTTGTCTCTCTTCAGCAAGCTCATAGACCCTATGACAAAAAACTAAAACAAGAACAAAAACAAAAAGTGAAGCATATTGATTCTTCACCCCAAACCTGTTCTTCTAATCTTGTTTTTAAGCTCCTTTTTTTCACGAGACAGACAAAGATAGAAACAGGAACACAGGTCCCCCACCCGGGTCTCCCTGCCATGGTGCAGCCCCAAGGTGAGTCGGCCAGGAGTCTGCACATGTGTGCACACACCGGGCCTGTGCGGAGAGGCTCAGGTCCTGCCCCGCATGTCCTGCGGGCCTGGCCGTCGTGAAGCTGTTTCCCTGCTGCACCACTGCAGCCATCTTTCCTGTCTTGGAGTTGGCACCACCGGCCTGGCCCGTCCTCAGTGCCTGCTTTGCTCACTCCCGTCTCTGGACCCGCTTGCCACTGTGTGCAGAATCCGCAGTAACCGTGTGGTCCTGCTCCCACAACCTCCGCCTCCTGCTGGAACACGCGGGACCTCCGGGCGAGTCTGCTTGCCATTCTTCCCTGCACCATGGGGTCTCACAGATGCCGCAAGGACTTGCTCCAACCCAGTGAGACCTCGCTTGTGACACGGACTTGCTGGGTGGCCTGGGCCGCTGGTCCTTTATTTGCTATAGGACAAGAGAGGAGCAGAGAGGGCCAAAGTGAGAGCTCACCCCGAGGGAAGGCCACTCCCCAGGCCCTTCTCAGCGCCTCCGTGGTGGCGCACTGCTCCCAAGCCCACGCTTCCAAGACATCTGACCTGCAGGTGGCATAACGGCTATGTCGCTGGACTCTCACATGGTAGGCCGCAGTTTGTGTCCTGGACCTGGTGGCTTAAAACTCCCCCTGGACACATGTGCGTGCATGCCCAGGGTTCTGAGAGGAGAATGGAGGAGAAGGGGTTGCAGCATGGCCATGTCCCCTGGGGGGTGATTTCTCACTTTCTGTCACTGTTTCTTTTTGTGTTTCTGGTGAGTGCATGTGCCCCATAGCAAAAAGCTCTCTTAAAAAACAAACAAACAAACAAATCCAAGTGTCTGACCAGCAGTTGGCGTAATGGTAAGGTCACCGGACTCCCATGTAGTCCTGGACCCAGCGGCTTAAAACTCACACTGGGCTCGTGTGCGTGTGCCCAAGATCCGGTGAGGAGACTAGAGGACAAGGGACTGCAGTGTGGCCATCCCTTCGGGGGGTGATTCTCGCTTTCTGTCTCTTGTCTCTCTAGTGAGCACATGCACCCCATAACAGAAATCTCTCAAAAAACGTATCTGATTTGAAGAAAGAACTCTGCCAACCTCCTAGCCCATCCTGAATCCCAGGCACCGTTAACTTTGTCACCTCTGGCCAGGATCTCACCCCGGCTGTTGGCACCCCTGCGTGGGGACAGCCAGCCTCACCCGGAGCCATTCCGCAGGCTGTTGAGACTTACACCGTGGGCCCAGTGCTGCTGCTGGGCAGAGGTCAGCCCCACGCCGTGTCGCGTGTTGGAGGCTGGCCGTCCTCTGCGTCGGTCAGGGTTCCCCTGCCAGTCGTTGGCTCCACGTCCCGTGAGGTGTCCGTGTGCCGCTTGCCGTTGGCCACTCTGCACCTGCGCTCGTGTTGGGTCTGTAGTGCCCGCGTCCTCTCTCAAACTAGCACTGAAGGGTGGTGCCGGCCAGGCCCAGCGGGGCAGGAGCACCGTGGAGACCGCAGTGCTGGGAGCGCGTGGCCCATGGCGGGCCGGGCCCTGCGTGTCCTCGGCGTGAGGCAGCTCCTGGTGGCCTGCTCTGCTTGGGCTGTGGGAGGCGAGCAGACTCCGGCTGTGGAGCCTTGCCGGGCTGCAGCATGGGCGCCTAGTGCGAGTGGGCTGCGGCGACACCTCTTGGGTCTCGTCTTTACCCAGGAAGTGGCGGGTGTGTGGGTTCATGGCCTTTCACCTTCTTTGGTGAAAAAGTAAGCGTTTTTTTGTTTTAATTTTTGGTTTTTATGCATAAGATGTGTGTGGTAGTCAAAGAGATACAGAGAGGGGAAAGTGAGAAATCACCCCCTGGGGGGAGTGGCCACATGGAAGTCCCTTCTCCGTTCTCCTTCTGGGATTTTGGGCATACACACGTACATGCCTGCATGATTTTCAAGTTGCTGGGTCCAGGCTTCGAACCAGGGTCAGCCATGTGGAATCCAGGCACTTTACTCTCCACACCACCTGCTGGCTCAAGTAGGTGATTTTTAAACACATAAAGTCAGAGAGTATTGATTTCCTCTTTTATTTTTCTGCCCTATTTGAAAAAGCCATAATTGAGCGTGTGCACTTGAGGGAGCGAGGGAGGGAGAGGGCCAGCACTGCCAGAGGAGTCTAGCCTCCCCAGCCCCTCCGCAGCCCTCTCCCCTGCTGTTAGGCCGGCACGTGCGTGTTGGATTTCATTGCCTGGGTGGCTTCCCATGCTCAGTGCTTGTGTGTGCACATGCACACGGATCCCCTGTGGGGTCTGGGCTTGCTCTGTCTCCTTCCTCGACCTGCAGCACACTGGCTCGTGAACAGGCTGCGGGTTTGAACGGCACTCGCCACGTGAGAGCCTCTGGGCTTGAGCAGTGCCCCCAACCCTGCAGCAGAAGCCTGGGCTGGGTCCTGTCATTAAATGCGCAGAAGCGAGGTGTGGCCTGCCCCCTGGGGGGAGTGGCCACATGGAAGTCCCTTCTCCGTTCTCCTTCTGGGATTTTGGGCATACACACGTACATGCCTGCATGATTTTCAAGTTGCTGGGTCCAGGCTTCGAACCAGGGTCAGCCATGTGGAATCCAGGCACTTTACTCTCCACACCACCTGCTGGCTCAAGTAGGTGATTTTTAAACACATAAAGTCAGAGAGTATTGATTTCCTCTTTTATTTTTCTGCCCTATTTGAAAAAGCCATAATTGAGCGTGTGCACTTGAGGGAGCGAGGGAGGGAGAGGGCCAGCACTGCCAGAGGAGTCTAGCCTCCCCAGCCCCTCCGCAGCCCTCTCCCCTGCTGTTAGGCCGGCACGTGCGTGTTGGATTTCATTGCCTGGGTGGCTTCCCATGCTCAGTGCTTGTGTGTGCACATGCACACGGATCCCCTGTGGGGTCTGGGCTTGCTCTGTCTCCTTCCTCGACCTGCAGCACACTGGCTCGTGAACAGGCTGCGGGTTTGAACGGCACTCGCCACGTGAGAGCCTCTGGGCTTGAGCAGTGCCCCCAACCCTGCAGCAGAAGCCTGGGCTGGGTCCTGTCATTAAATGCGCAGAAGCGAGGTGTGGCCTGCATGCTCCGTAGTTTCCCTGCCTTTCTTTAGTGTCACTTAATTTTAGTTGCTATTATTGTTTTTCTTAATTTGCTATAATGCACGTGCACTCACCAGAGAGAGAGAGAGGGAGAGCGAGAGACAGCGAGAGCCACCAGGCTCAGACTCAGAGCACAGCTGGCCACGTGGGAGTCCTGCGCCCCAACTGCCACGCTGCCTGCTGGCCCCAGGAACGCTTTCTTTAATCCTCTGAGGGCTCGGCACTTGCACAAGAGACAAAGGAGGGAGAGGGGGAGGAGAAGGCGCCCTTCAGTGGCTTGTGGCCGCACTGCAATCCCGCCATCATTTTTCTGTCCTGTTGGGATTTGGGCATGGAGGCGCCTGTGCCTGGTGCGTTTTTCAAGCTGCTGGGCTGGAAATTGAACCACATGGCTGGCCGTGTGGGATCCGTTTTCCCTAACCAGTAGGTCATTGAGTTGGGCTCTTTATATTCGTTTTCATGAACTTTTTTTTTTTTTGAGAGGTTTTCGCTACAGGGCACGTGCGTTCGCCAGACAGACAGAGAGAGACAGAGAGACAGAAAGCGAGAAATCACCCCCCAGGGAGGATGGTCACACCGCAATCCCTTCTCCTCCTTTCTCCTCTCGGGATCTTGGGCACGCACGCACACGCGCCCTGTGTGAGTTTTAAGCCACTGGGTCCGGGACGCGAACTGCGGTCGACCACATGGGAGTCCAGTGACACAGCCATTACGCTAACAGCTGGTTCCCAGTTTTCATGAACTTTTTGAAGTTCCTCATATATCACTTTTTTTTCTTCTTAAAAAATTTCCCAGAGTGCACGTGCACTTGCCAGGAGAGAGAGAAAGTGCGGAGGCAGCCGACGCCAGTGGTCGCTGCAGCCCCCGCCCCCTCGGGACTCCAGCCCCGTGCACGTGTGCCCGTGGGATTAGCCTCGTGGCACCCAGCCACTGCCGCCACCGTGCTGTGGGCTCACAGCACATTTTCTCGTTCAGCTGTCTGGCGTTTGGCGGTTTTCTGTGGAGCGACTGTTGTGAGCAGTGTGGTCACGTGGGCTGTGTGCCTTTTGGAGGCCCTGCTTCCGTTCCTTTGGGTAATGCTGAGAAGTGAGGTTGTTGGGCCGGTCGAAGTTCCGCTTCTCAGCTGCTGAAGGAACCTCGTGGTTTCCTGTGCCGCTCACGTCCCTGCTGGCGGAGTCCTGTGAGCAGCTAGCGACCTTATTCTAGCAGCCGCCAGGCACCGGCCTCGCTCTGGCTCTGGTCCGGTTTCCTGGTGATGGGTGACTCGAGCACCACTCACGTACCTGTACCGTTATGTATTCTTTGGAGAGACGTTTGAGGCTTTCGCCTTTCCATTAGTAAGTTCTTTCATTCTTCAGGAGTGAGAGTGTGAGAGCGAGAGCGAGAGGCAGTCCCCAACCGGCCTTCACCCCCATCCCCAGCCCATCTCAAGCCACGGGCTGCACCTGCCCAGTACATCCAGGGCACACGCACACGTGCCCGGCGTGAGTTTAAGCCACCAGGTCCGGGACTTGAACTGCAGTTGACTACATGGGAGTCTAGCAACATAGCCGTTACGCCAACTGCCGGTCTCAATGTTGGAGACTCTTTAAAGACAAAACATTTCTGGGGTCTGCAGGTGACATGGTGGTTAAAGGCGCTGGATTCCCACATGGCCAACTGGAGTTCAAATCTCAGACCTGGTGGCTTGCTTTCTCACTTTCCCTTTCTTTTTCTCTCTGGTCAAATTAAAAAATAATAACAACAAATGGAATTAAATAAATGATTCTTTAAAAAAAAAAAAAAAGACAAAACGTTTTCATGGTGAACAAAATATTGGCCAATGAAAGCAGCCCAGGCCATTCCTGTTGCATTGTGTTTTCGTACGTTACAATGATTGCTGTGTAGTGGTCTTCCGCACCTGGGTTCTGCATGCGTGGCGTGGGTCCAAACACATTCTGCTCCAAGGCGTTTCGGGGAGGAAAATACCAGCACCGTTGGCCCATGCATGGCAGGGTCCACCTCTTCAGATCAGTCATCCACTGGAAGAAAGCATCATCTTGTGGCCTGGTGGTTGAGGCATTGGATTCCCACGTGGCAGACTGTGGTTTGAGTCCTGGACCTGGTGGTTTGGGAATCACACTGGGTGTGTGTGTGTGCGTGCCCAGGGTCCTGGGAATTGTGGTGTGGTGGTCTCCCCTGAGGTGGCCATTTCTTATTTTCCCCCTTCCTGTCTTTCTCTGGTGAGCACACACTTCCTGTGACGAAAATTGAAAAGGGAAAAAGAAAACAACCCCCTACTGCCACTGCGTGCTCTGTAGTTAGCCCTGTGCGGAACATGGACTCCCCTGTTGTCCCTGAACTGTGTGGAACAGCAGCTGTCAAATGGCGGTCATGTCATATCAGGGTCCGTAAGCATCTGGAGCTGATGTGAAGTACTTGAGGGTACGCAAGGATTACGTGCAAATCCTGCACCATTGTTCACGACAGACTCAGGGGCCCAAGGGTCTGGGTGTCTGTAGCGTTCTGGCACCGACCCCCTGTGGGTGCTGAGGACGAATGGGCACCCTTGACATGTCTGGGGTGTCTGTCTGCTAGAGCCTGTGTGCTATGGCTTCGTGTAAGGGGGTCTAATTTGGTTCTTTCCGGAAAAGTGACACTCCTTTAAAGACTAGCCCTGTGGCCCAGTGGCTAAGGGACCCAGACCCCATGTGACTAACCATGCAGTTTAAATCCCAACTCCAGGGACTTGAAAAACACAATGGGCATGTGTGTGTGCCCCAGATCTGTCAGGATGGGGAGATGGAAGAGAAGGTCACAGTGTGGCCATGCCCCATCAGGAGGTGCTTTCTTCTTGCCCCACCTCTCTGCCTCTCTCTGGTGAATGATGTGATCTGCCCCCCCCCCAAAAAAAAAAAAAGAAAGAAAGAAAGCGAGAGAGAGAGGCTTCTTTAGAAAGAAAACTCGTGTTGGGGCCAGGTGGCAGCACAGTCACAGTACAACTGGACTCAGATGGAAAAGGTCCAGGGTTCTTGTCCTAGGACTTCCTTGAGTACTCCTGGTCCCTGTGTACCTATGAGCTCAGCCAGGTGACCCTGGAAGGGTCATGGCATCAAGGCCCCACCAGGATGCTTTTCTCTCTGTCATGGAAGAAATACATAATATCTTTGTTAAAGCATTATGAAAAGGCTCCCTTAGTGGCTAGGTGACTTGGTTCCACATGGCCGAATTTGCAGTTTGAGCCTTGGACCCAGAGTGTGAAAAACATGCTGGGTGCGTGTGTGTGCGTGCCCCAAATCCTGAGAATGGAGGAGAAGGGATTGTGGCATAGCCATCCCTCCTGGGGAGTGACTTCTCACTTTCCCTGCCTGTCTCTTTCCAGCAAGTACACATGTACTATGACCAAAAAAAAAAAAAAAAAAGAAAAAAGAAAAAATCCTACTGGTAAGGAGGAGAAAAACCCAAATAAACACTAAAGGTTTTTGTTCTCCTTTAGGTCTCACTTGCTGGACAGTGAGCAAGCAGGTCTCCCTGCTTGCTCAGTGTTCAGGACACCGGGCATGAGCTTCATTTATATACAAAGGGGCAGCATGATGGTGAGCTCGGGACAGGGCTTGAGAGTGGCCCTGGTCCTGCGCTGGAGCCCAGCTTGGAGTTGTAATCTCCATGTTACTTTAGGGAAAGTCAGGGAGTTCATTGCACGAAATTTTGACCTTACTAGATTCACTTGGGTGAGAGGATTTCTTTCTTCTTTATTTTTTAATTTAAAATTTCTTTTGTACATTCAATCACTGTACATCACTTAGCTTATAAAGTGAATTCTCCCAACATGAATGAATACACTTTATACCAGTCCAGTTGAGAATACTATACATGTTATCATCAACAGACAATAATCCCTTTCTGTGTCGCATAGGTATCTTGCCTTTCCATTTTCCTCGTTAATATCATTCCTCACATTCTCCCTTTTCTCTCACCCTCCTCCTGCACTGTATCCAGTATCCATGACCATTTTCTATGCTTCTATATCCTCTAATCTTTCCGTTTCTACCATAGAGCACAGATAGTCAGTATTTATTAAGTGGAGACATACTGTCTCTCTCTTTCATAGCCTGGCTTGCTTCACTCAGCAGTAAATCTTCCGTATTTGTCCACTTTCTATCAAAAGCCAGGGGCTTGTTTTTTATGGCTCAATGGTATTTCATAGAGTATATGTGCCACATTTTTCAATCCATTCATCTGTTTGTGTACATTTGGGTTGGTTCCATGTCTTAGCAATTGTGAATAATGCTTCACTAAACATAGATGTGCAAGCACTTTTCCAACTAAGTGTTCTCCTGTCCTTTGGGTAGATACCCAGGAGTGGAATTGCTAGATCATATGGCAGTTCTATTTGTAGACCTTTGAGAAATCTTCATATTATTTTCCACAGTAGCTGGCAGGATTAATTTACATTCCCACCAATAGTGTAGGAGAGTTCTCCTTTTACCACAGCCCCACCAGCACTTATGATTTTTTTTTTTTTTTTAATTTCTACCATTCTGACTGGGATTACGTGGTATCTTGTGTTTTTTTTTTTTTTGAGAGGTTTTTGCTATAGGGCATGTGTGCTAGCCAGAAAGACAGAGACAGAAAGTGAGAAATCACCCCCAGGGGGTATGGCCATGCCACAATCCCTTCTCCTCCAATTCTCCTCTTGGGATCTTGGGCAAGCACGCACATGTGCCCAGCATGAGTTTAAGCCACTGGGTCCGTGACTTAAAATGTGGTCGACTACATGGGTGTCCATCGACATAGCCATTACGCTAATTGCTGGTCCTGGTATCTTGTGGTTTTAATCTGCCTCTCCCTTATGATGAGAGATGTTGAGCATTTTTTCAAATGCTTTTTGACTGTTCGTATGTCTTCCTTAGAGAGTTGTTTATTCAGCTCATTTTCTTATCTTTTAAATGGATTGGTCATTATATACGTATGTATATATGTATACGAGTATGTATGTATTTTAATTTGAGAGAGGAACAGAGTGAGAAAAAGAGAAGGAAAGTGAGAAAGCAAGCTGTCAGGTCTCAGACACGGACCATGGTCAGCCATGTGGGAGTCCAGCACCCTTAACTACCATACTACCTGCTGGCCCTGGATTGGTCTCTTTTTTTTGGGAGGGGGGGAGTAAGTCATTTGAGTTCCTTGTGTGTCCTGGTTATCAGTCCCTTATCTAAAGCATAGTTTACAAAAATCTTCTCCCATTCTAAGGGTTGTTGATTCATACTAGTTACTCTGTCTTTTGCTGTGCGGAAACTTTGTATGTAATCCCACTTACCTATTTTTGGGATTATTGCCTGTACTTTGGGTCTTATTTAAGATGTCTTTGCCCACTCCAGTGTCTCCCAGAGTTTCCTCAGTGTTTTCCACCAGCAGTTTTAGAGTTTGAGTTCTTAGGTTTAGATCTTTGATCCAGTTTGAGTTGATTTTTTCCCCATTTATATTGTCTTTATTAGCATCTGCAGCCATAGCTTTTATAATGTTGTCCATAGGTTAAGAGGAAAATCTTGTACCTGTTATTCTTAGATGTCTGCATTTTTCTGTTGCTTAGATATGGGCTCACAATTAAGTGAAGGTCTGTGGCTTCGTAACAGGTGATTGTTGAAATTGTATATAATTCAGGAGTCTCATGGTTTCTTCCTCCATCTACAGCTTTGACTTTTGAACTGTCAGTGGATGTATTGCCAGTAAATCAGTTTCCTGATGTTGTCCTTTGTTTTTTTCCCTCCTAGACAGTTCAAGCACCAAAGAGGGGAAGACCATCAGCAAAACCCGCTTCCGGGAGGGCAGTTGAGTTGATTTTTGTCAGTGGTGAGAGATAGGGGTCCAGATTCATCTTTCTGCAGGTGGATACCCAGTTTTTCCAACATGATTTGCTAAAGAGGTTTTCCTTTTCCCACTGGATTGATGAGTGCCCTTTGTCAAAAATCAGTTGGTTCTGTGTTTTGGGGTTTATATTTGGGATCTCTGTCCTGTTCCCTTTGTCCACATGTCTGTTTTTGTGCCAATACCATGCTGTTTTTATTATCACAGCTTTATAATATATTTTGGGGTCAGGGAGTGAGATGCCTCCTACTCCACTCTTCTTGCGGAGGATTGCTTTGTCAATATGAAGTCTTTTATGGAGCTAGACAAATTCTAGATCTTTTCTAAATCTGTGAAGAATGTCTCTGGTAATTTGGGATTTTTAAAAAAGAATTATTGATTTTAATTTTATTCATTCACTCATTCATTTTAAATTTGACCAGAGAAACACACAAACACACACACACACACACACACAGAAAGTGAGAAAGCAAGCCACCAGGTCTGGGATTTGAACTATGGTCAGCCACGTGGGATTGTCTAGCACCCCAATCACCACGTTACCTGCTGGTCCCCTGATTGAGATTTTTACATGTTGTTAAATATATGGATTAATTTAGGTAGAATTGCCATTTTGATTATATTAATTCTTTTAATCCAGGAACATGGGATGTCCTTCCACTTTTTTGTGTCATTTTCTATTTCTTTCTTTCTTTTTTTTTAAAAAATAATTATTTTATTTAATTTTATTCATTCATTTATTTTAACTTTTTTTTTTTTACTTTTTTTTATGAGAAGTTTTTGCTATAGGGCGCGTGCGCTTGCCAGACAGACAGAGCGAGACA
>NW_006159653.1:373960-380897 GCF_000334495.1 Tupaia belangeri chinensis | reverse complement strand
AAAGCCGCCAGATCCAGGACTTGAACCATGGCGAGCCATGTAGGAGTGTCCATTGCCCCTTAACCACCATGCCACCTGCTGGTCCCTTTTTTTTTTTTTTTTTTTAGTTTTCTTTTTCATAGTTTTCCTTGTAGAGGTTTTTATTTTTTTTTTGCTTATTTGGTTAGATTTATTCCTAGGTATCTTATACTTTTTGTGACTGTGATGAATGGGATTACTTTCTTGAGTTCTGTCTCAGTCTGCTTGTTATTTTGTTGTTGTTGTTGTTATTTTTTGGAGAGGTTTTTGCTACAGAGCACGTGAGAAAGACAGAGACAGAGAGACAGAAAGTGAGAAATCACCCCCAGGGGGATGGCCACGCCGTAATCTGTTCTCCATTCTCCTCTCGGGATCTTGGGCATGCACGCACGCGCGCCCTACGTGAGTTTAAGCCATCGGATCCGGGACTCGAACCGCATGGGAGTCCAGCGACATAGCCATTACGCTAACTGCTGGTCCCAACTGGGTTTTTCATAGATAGCTTTTATTGTGTTGAGGAATGACCCTTCTATGCCGATTTTGCTGAGAGTCTTAATCATGAAGGGATGCAGTATTTTATCTAATGCTTTTTCTGCATCAATTGATCTGATCATATGATTTTTTAAAAATTTTATTTATTATCATTATTCTTCAATTTTGAACAGAGAAAGGCGGAGAGAAAGGGAGAGAGAAAGCAAGCTGCCAGGTTCGGGATTTGAACCATGATTGGCCTGTGAGAATCCAGCGCCTCAACCACCATGCCACCTATTGGTCTTGATCATTTGGTTTTTATCTTTTTTTCTGTTAATATGGTTTCTTATGTTTATGGTTTTGCACATGTTGAATCACCCTCGCATCCCTGGAATAAAGCCTACCTGGTCTTGATGTATAATCTTTTTTATATGTTGTATCTTGTTGAGAATTTTGGCATCTATAATATTTATCAGAGATATTTGTCCTTGTTTATTTTGGGGATAAGGGTGATGAGGGCTTCATTAAAATGTATTTGGAAGAGCTCCTTCCTTTTGGATCTTTAAAAGTAACTTGAGTAGAAGAGGGACTAAGTCTTCCTTGACCGTTTTGGAGAATTCAGCAGTGAAGCCATCAGGACCAGGGCTTTTCTTTGTTGGCAGGTTATGTATTACTGATTCAGTCTCATTGCTCGTAATGGGTCTGTTCAGGCTTCCTATGTCCTCCTGAGTCCATCTCAGTAGAGTAGATGTGTCCAGGAATTTGTCCATCTCATCCAGGTTTTCTCGTTTGTTGGCGTATAGTCACTCATAGTATCTTCTAATGATATTTTGTATTTTTATTATGTCTGTTGTAATATTGTCTGTTTCACTGCAAATTTGATTTATCTGGTTCCTTTCTCTCTTCTCAATTAGTCTAGGTAATGGTATGTCAATTTTGTTTATCTTTTCAAAGAACCAGTTTTTGCATTTATTTCTTTTCTTTTTTTTAATTTTTATTTTTTCTTTATTTTCTGTATAGTTCATTTATTTCTATTTCATTTATTTCTGCTCAAATCTTTATTATTTCTTTTACCTTGGAATTTAAAAAAATAATAATTTAACTTAATTTTATTCACCATTATTACTATTATTTTAATTTGACCAGAGACATACAGAAAGAGAGTGAGAGAGAGAAAGTGAGAAAGCAGGCCACCAGATCTGGGACTCAAACCGTGGTCAACCATGTGGGAGTCCAGCACCTCAACCCCCATGCCACCTGCTAACCCCTCCCCTGGTATTTTTTGCTGCTGTTGTTTTCCCACTTCTCTGAGGCACGATGTTAGGTTGTCCATTTTCCATCTTTTTAAAAGAATTATTTATTAATTTTGGGAACCAGCAGTTAGTGTAATGGCTATGTCGCTGGACTCCCATGTAGTTGACCGCGGTTTGTGTCCCGGACCCGGTGGCTTAAAAAAACTCACGCCGGGCGCGTGTGCGTGCGTGCCCAAGATCCCGAGAGGAGAATGGAGGAGAAGGGATTGCGGCGTGACCATCCCCCCTGGGGGGTGATTTCTCGCTTTCTGTCTCTATGTCTCTCTCTGTCTGTCTGGCGAGCGCACGCTCCCTACAGTGAAAATCTCTCCAAAAAAGGAAAAAAAAAAAGAATTATTTATTAATTTTAATGTTAACTTCTTTTTTATTTATTTCTTTTCATTCGGCTTGTACAACAGTTCTTGTTTGCAAAAGAACTTACGTTTATTGAATAAAAAGCACAGTTCATAATTTTTAAAGTAAAAGACACTGCTGAAGGGGTACCATTTACTGAATTAAATAATACAATTTTTTGTATTGGTACTTGATGTCTTTTGATACATAAAAAAAAAGACACTAAATTAGTTCACCACAAAGCAGATTTACGTTTAACCATCAACAGTAGAAAAACATGAGAAAGTTTTCATGTGATCCCAGAGGTACCATGTCCTTCTTCATAAGAGGTACCATGTCCTTCTTAGTAACTTTTCAAAGTTAAAGTTACTAAGTTTCTAGAAATACAAAATGTTTAAGCAAAACCTTTTAAGACAAGCAATACATTTTCTTATTGTCTGTTTATGGCATCAATTTTAATTCTTCCCAGCGGAACCAAAACTTGCTGAACTCTGTTCACTGTCATCCAAACCTTGAAGTTCTATTTCTGGGTAAAAAATTCGTTCACGGGACCAGCATGTGGCGTGGTGGTTAAGGTGCTAGACACTCCCACATGGTCGACCACAGTTTGAGACCTGGACCTGGTGGCTTACTCTCTCACTTTCCCTCTCCTCTGGTCAAATTAAAGTAAATTAATAAGTAAATTAAATTAAGTTAAATAATTTTTAAAAATTAGTTCACAAATGAGCGATGCACTTCGGTCACCTTTTTAACTTCAGACTTTTCTTTGCCAGAATTGAATAGTACAGTACCAGTGTTTCTTCTGTTATCTTTTTTTAAATAATTTTATTCAAATTTATTTATCCATTTATTTATTTTAATTTGACCAGAGAATGATAGCATGAGAAAGCAAGCCACCAGGCCCAGGACTCGAACCGTGGTCGGCCATGTGGGAGTCCAGTGCCCCCAGTCACCATGCCACCTGCTGGTCCCATCCTCTATAATCTTCATCTCTGACACCAGCTCCTACATCTATGGAGTGTTATGCAGCCAAGCCAGAACGCGGAGCTACTCTTCCATAACACCAGAAGGGAGAGCTGTCTGCATGCCAGTCTTCACAAGGGCTTTCTCCATAGGTGGAACTGTTTAGTCGTAGGCACTGGATGGGTCATAGCCCATGGCCTGCGCAGAGCCCCAGGTTGGGCTGCGGCATGCTCTGACTGCTGGGCAAAGCACGGCCGCATGCCGCCCTCCTCCACAGGCCGGGCCTGCTCGCTGGGGAAGATGGCAAGTGTCTCTTCAGAGCAGGGTATGACAGAGTGAAAGAAAGAGCAGAGGAGAGAGCAGAGGTACCGAGAGTGCCCAAGAACTATTCATTTAATTTTTATTCATTCATTTATTTTAGAGTGTCCGGTGCCTTAACTCCACCACCTGCTGGCCCCCCAGTTTTTTCTTATGTGCATTAATTGCTGTGAACTTCCCTCTTATGACTGCTTTTGCTGTGTCCTGTGGATGGTGGAAGCCCAGGTACTCATTATCATTGGTTTCCGTGAATCTTTTGATTTCAGTCTTAATTTCTTTAGTAGTTGTGAAGTCATTTAGGAGCAGGTTATTTAGTTTCCATGTGATTGTGTATTTTCATTTTTTTTAGATTTTTGCTATAGGGCACATGTTCTCTGGAGAGACAGAGACAGAGACAGAAAGTGAGAAATCACCCTCCAGGGGGGAATGGCCACACTGCCATCCCATCTCACCCATTCCCCTCTCAGGATTTTGGGCATGCACCTGGCGTGAATTTTTTTTTTTTTGGGGGGGAGGTTTTTGGTATAGGCATGTGCACTTGCCAGAAAGACAGAGAAAGGACAGAGAGACAGGAAGTGAGAAATCACCCCCTGGGGGGAAGGCCACACTGCAATTTCTTCTCCTCCATTCTCCTTTCAGGATCTTGGGCACACACACATACATGCCTGGCATGAGTTTAAGCCACCGGGTCTGGGACTTGGACCACAGTTGACTACATGGGAGTCCAGTGACATAGCCATTACGCCAACTGCTGGTCCTGCCTGGTGTGAGTCTTAACCCTCAGGGTCCAGGACCCCAACCATGGTCAACTACGTGGGAGTCCAGCAGCGTAAACATTACACCATCTGCTGGTTCCTTTTGTGTTTTGTTTTGTTTTTCTGAAATTAATATCAAGTTTAATTCCATCATGGTCGGAAAAGGTGCTGGGTATAGTTTCTGTGCTTTGATTCTGTACAGGCTTTGTGCCCTGTCACGTGATCAGCCTTCTAAAAGGTTCCATGTGGAGGTGAGAAAAAGTGGTTTTCTATAGATGTCTGTTAAGTCCATTTTATTATGGTGTCATTTAGATTCTGTACCTCTTTGCTTATTCTTTGTCTAGATGATCTGTCCCAAAGGAGACCGTGGGGTGTTGAGCTCTCCAGCAGTGTGTCGCTGCCCGTCTCTCCTTTTGGATGTAGCAGTCTCCCCTCACGTATCTGGGTGCTCCTGAGCCGGGCACTAGCTGTCTCTGAGTGGTGTCTTCTTGACGGGCAGCCCTTTTACGTCATGCCCTTTGTCTCTTACAGCTTTTGTTTTAAAGCCCATCCTGTCTGAAATTAGTTGTGACTTCACCTCTTTTTGGTCTCTGTTTGCATGGAGTACCTTTTTTCCAGCCCTTCCCTTTCAGTCCGCGTATGTTTTTATCCATGAAGTGGGTTTCTTTCTTTTTTTCCAGAGATTTTTGGCAATAGGCTGCTTGTGTGTTCGCCCAGATAGAAAGCAAAATCACCCTCCCGAAGGGATGACCACGCTGCAGTCCCTTCTCCATTGTCCTCGAGATTTAGGGCACGTTTGCACATGTGCCCAGTGTGTTTCAAGCTGCCGGGTCCGGGACTCAGACCACGGTCGACTACGTGGGAGACCAGCTACGTACCTATTACGCCATCTGCTGGTCCAAGGCGGGTTTCTTCTAGGCAGCAGATAGAGGGTGTCTGTTTTTTAACCCACTCAGCCCATTCGTGTCTCTTGATTGGAGAAGTTCATCCACTAACATTCAACGTCGTCACTGATATTTCTGGACTTGCTCCTACCGTCGAGTTGGTCCTTCCCTTGGTTGGTTTTTATTCTCTTCTGCCTGTCTTTTTTTTTTTTTAGTTTTCCTGGTATAGTGCTCTTCGGAATTTTTTGAAGAGCTGGTCTAGTGTTGGTAAATTTTCACAGTTTGTTTGAGATGGTTTTTATCTTTTCCCATGTGGAAGATAATCTTGCTGGGTATAGTATTCTTGATCGAATTGTTTCTCTTAACACTTTGACTATACCTTCCCATTCTTTCCTAGCTCTCGTTGTTTCCTATGAGAGAGCTGATGTTAACCTGATGGGATAACCTTTGTAAGTCACTTGAGGGTTCTCTCTTGCCGTTTTTAGTGTCCTGTCTTTGTGGTTTTGCCAGTCTGGCTGTGATGTGCTGTGGAGCAGATCTTGTGTCGATTCTCATCGGGTCCTTTATATTTCTTGGGTCTGGATATTTGAATGCTTCTCTAGACTTAGAAAGTTTTCTTCCGGGATTTTATGGAATAGATTAATGCTATCTTGTATTTCTCATATATCATCCTCATTTTTAAGGGCTATTTTTTTCATCTTTTTGGTGATTTTTTTCTAGGTCAGAGATTCCTGCATAGGCTAATCAGCCTCTAATACTTTGGAGAGGTGATTTGATCTCCTGTCTTGT
The DNA here is from genome assembly GCF_000334495.1 of Tupaia belangeri chinensis. Classification (NCBI taxonomy): domain Eukaryota; kingdom Metazoa; phylum Chordata; class Mammalia; order Scandentia; family Tupaiidae; genus Tupaia; species Tupaia belangeri. The sequence continues at coordinate 375,053 of NW_006159653.1, read as the reverse complement.
AGTCTTCACCTCTAACAGTTCCATTTCATTCTTTTGCTGGTGTCCATTTCTTCTTTCGAATCGTGGAAGGACTTCATCTCCTGGAGTTCGTCTCTTCTATTCCATCTCAGCGCTTGTCACCATGAGTGTTCTGAATTCTTTTCTGATATGTTGGTAACTTCTGTTTTTACAAAAGTTGGAGGTGAGTTACCGTGTCCCCCTGGTGGAGACGTACTTCCTGGTCTTCTCACGCTTGGTCCACGTGTGGTCAGTTGGTGGTGTACTCGCTTTGGGGTAGCTCTCGGAAAAGGCGCCTCACCTGTGAGCTCGTTTGCCCCTTCTGCTGCCAGGTGCTCTGTGCCGTGCCTCTCCTGCAGAGGCTAGCAAGGTGGTCCCCACAGCAGGAGTTTTCTGCTCTGGTTTCTGAAGAGCCTCTTTGCTGTAGGGGAGGGAAAGTGAGGATTTCTGAGCCTCATAATGTTCAGATGTCTGAAAACTATAAATCTAGACTTTCTAGTCCCTCTGGGGTCTAGAGGCTGAATAGAAAAGTGTAGGTGGAAGAAACAGAAAATGAAAGAGGAAGAAAGAAGCCAGACTCCCTGGAGCTGCAGGTGGAGATGGAAGCTGCTGCCCTGTCCCGTCGGGACTTTCATTTCTAACAGACTGTGACGTCCCAAGGCACTGGGCCGTCTGCGGTCCAGCGTGCAGAACCACCTGCTTACGCCGAGTCGGCTCCCCGAGTCCTGTAGTGCGTGTGGCTCAGGGAGAGGCCAGACATCTGCTGAAGGGGCTTTGGGCCTGAGGAGGTGACTGTGTCTACAGCATCACGGTGTTTGCAGGACCCGGGCCGGTAACCCGTTCAGCACTTGGGCCTCTGTCTGATCGTGGGACCCGGGGCGGCAGTCGGGACAGCGTCCAGGCCTCATCTGTCACCTGGGCTCTGTTGGGAGTAGCACTTCTTAGTGCTGGTTGTGACTGTGAGCTGTCATGGAGACTGAAGCAGCTGCTTTGAAACTGCTAAGTCCCTGAGAGTCTTGCCGAGGGCGAAAGCTGCGTGACGGGCTGCCGCCTGAGTGACGGTGTGCAGACGGGCCACTTCGGTCCTGCCTGCTGA
>NW_006159653.1:372204-373929 GCF_000334495.1 Tupaia belangeri chinensis | reverse complement strand
TCTCTGTCCGATCCACGCGAGGCCGAAGGTCTGGCATGACCATGCGTGTCAGCCCACCCTGGGAGGCCCCCGGTGTTTGTGGACCTGGCTGTGAGCCGTGCAGAACTGAGTGTGCGTGGTCCGAGCAGAGGACAGGGCTCTGGTGGGAGAGTTGCCATATCAACATGGCAGGCGCTCACAGGGCTGTGCGGGCCCTGGAACCAGACCCCCTGGGATATGGAGGGGTGGTGGTACTTCTTCATGCTCAGTAACTGGCTTGCAGAGGTACCCTGAGGTCCCCACCATGAGAAATACACTAGCCAATCCAGGGGGTACACTGTTGTCACTGTCATAAAAAACACATCTGGGGACCAGCAGGTGGCATAATGGTTACCTTACCGGATTCCCACATAGTTGAATGCAGTTCAAGTCCCACACCTGGCGGCTTAAAACTTACACTGGGCGCATGTGTGTGCGCATGCCCAAGATTCCAAGAGGAGAGTGGAAGAAAATGGATTGCAGCATGGCCATCCCCCCAGGGGGTGATTTTTTTTGTTGTCTGTCTCTCTGGTGAGTACATACACCATATAGTAAAAATGTCTCAAAAAAATAAAAAAGAATACATTTGGTATATTTGGGACGGGGCCAGCAGATGGCATGGTGGTTAAGGTGCTGGACTCCCTCGTGGCCAACTATGGTTAGAGTCCGGACCTAGTGGCTTGCTTTCTCACTTTTGCTCTCTGTCTGTCTCTCTCAGGTCCAAATGATAATAATAATAATAATAATAATAATAACAAATAAAGTAAAATAAACAATTCTTTTTTTTAATCCAGAATGTGTTTATGGGATGCTTTCCCACTCATCTTGAGTCAGGGTGCTCTTAGTGCTGCTTCTCCTGACGGAACATCCTTCTGTAAGCCCCGTGTGCCCCCTGAAGGCTGGCAGAGGACAGAGGAGCAGCCAACGCACACAACTACCGTCTGTGCATGGCTAACGACGGCGGTGATTTCATAGCATCCTGGGACTTCACAGCCATGACGCAGGAATTCGGGCTCTGCACCAGGCGCTGCTTCTTGTGTTTCCTCTTCTCCTCTTCAGGAGAGGGATGAAGGAGGTCCTTTGCGAGAGGCATGTTCTCGTGGGGAGGTCGTCACCGCCGGAAAGCAAAATAAACAATTCTTAAAACATTTGGGTCACCAGGTGGTGTGATGGTTAAGGTGCTGGGCTCCCACAGAGTTGACCACAGTTTGGGTCCCAGACCTGGTGGCTTGAAAATCACTCTGGAGTGTGTGTGCGCGATGTCCCCGGGGAGAGTGGAGGAGCTTTGCATGGGCTGCTTGCCAGGACGCCCAGAGCCCATGGAGACACAGGACCGTGGCCATCTCCACTTGTAGGTGAGGGGACGTGGGCTTGCCGAGGTTGGTGGCCAGGAGGAGGGGCTTGTGGCCACGTTCGTGAGCATACAGGGCTTTTGTTGTGTTGTGCGACTCAGAGCAGGGTGGGGGACAGCGGTATCATAAACATCACTGAATGCCGCAGAGTGAGCTCAGGCCCACCCCATAGGCACAGGCCGTGCGATGCTGGACAGGAAGCTCCCGCCCTTTCCTCGGCCTTTAGCCGCCCGTCCCAGGTGCGAGTTTTGCTCCTAGACGGTAGAGGCTGCCTGTCTCTGCCCGGGTGACACCACAGACCTGCGAGGCCCAGTGGGAGGGGCGTGCTCCCGGCTCCCCGAGTGACCACTGTGCG